>NC_057800.1:517816756-518153382 GCF_018294505.1 Triticum aestivum | reverse complement strand
GTCCCCGCCCGGTGCCGCGCCGGATCTGGCCGCCCCTGGGTGTGCGCCCGTTCGGGCTGGGCGCCAGCGCCCGCACGCCCGCGCGCCCGTTATGCCCCCTGGGTCACTGACCGGGTGGCCCCACGGCCCAAAACGTTTTATTTAAAAAAAGGAATTAGGAATTAAAAAAAATATAGATAAAAAATAAAAATAATTAAATAAATAATAATTATTAAATTAATTAAATAATTAAGGAATTAATTAAGTTAATTAATCATAATTAGATTAACCTAATTAACTAATTAGTTTAATTAAACAGTAGTTAGATTAGTTAAACAGTGATTAGCCTAAACAGTCTATGACCAGTGGGTCCCACACGTCAGATTGACCAGTCAACACCCCTGTTGACTGCTGACGCCATGCTGACGTCAGCAAACACTATTCTGGATAATGTTAATTTAAATAATTAATTAAAATCAGAAAATGATTTAAATCTTTAGAAAATCATATCTTTTAATCCGTAACTCGGATGAAAATACTTTCTACATGAAAGTTGCTCAGAACGACATGACGAATCCGGATACGCGGTCCGTTCGTCCGCCACACACCCCTAACCTATCGAACCCGCAACTTTCCCCCTCCGGCTCCTCTGCCCGAAAACACGAAACACCGGGAATACTTTCCCGGGGGTTTTCCCCCCTTCACCGGTATCACCTACTACCGCGTTAGGGCACACCGAACACCGTGTATTGCCTTGATATATTTTGTGGTGCTTTGTTTGCTCCGTATTCATTGTTTCTTCCCCCTCTTCTCTCCGGTAGACTACGAGACCGACGCTGCTGCTGACCAGTTCGACTACGGAGTTGACGACCCCTCTCTCTTGCCAGAGCAACCAGGCAAGCCCCCCCCCTTGATCACCAGATATCGCCTACTCTTCTCTATACTGCTTGCATTAGAGTAGCGTAGCATGTTACTGCTTTCCGTTAATCCTATTCTGATGCATAGCCTGTCATTGCTGCTACAGTCATTGATAACTTACCCGCAATCCTAAATACTTAGTATAGGATGCTAGTGTTCCATCAGTGGCCCTACACTCTTGTCCGTCTGCCATGCTATACTACTGGGCTGTGATCACTTCGGGAGGTGATCACGGGCATATACTATATACTTTACACTGTTACATTACCTGTTATACTGTTCGAAGTTGGGGGCTGAAAGGACATGTGGCTCCATCCCGGTAGAGGTGGGCCTGGGTTCCCGACGGCCCCGACTGTTACTTTGTGGCGGAGCGGCAGGGCAGGTTGAGACCACCTAGGAGACAGGTGGGCCTGGCCCTGTTCGGCGTTCGCGGATACTTAACACGCTTAACGAGATCTTGGTATTTGATCTGAGTCGGCTACGAGCCTATACGCACTAACCATCTACGTGGGAGTAGTTATGGGTATCCCGACGTCGTGGTATCAGCCGAAGCACTTCAGACGTCAGCGACGGAGCGGCGCGCGCCGAATTGGACTGGAACGCCACTAGGCTAGGTCTGCTTTCGGCCGCCCTCGCAACATGCAGGTGTGCTATGGGCGATGGGCCCAGACCCCTGTGCGCTTAGGTTTAGACCGGCGTGCTGGCCTCTCTGTTTTGCCTAGGTGGGGCTGCGACGTGTTGATCTTCCGCGGCCGGGCATGACCCAGGAAAGTGTGTCCGGCCAAATGGGATCAAGCGTGTTGGGTTATGTGGTGCACCCCTGCAGGGAAGTTAATCTATTCGAATAGCCGTGATCTTCGGTAACAGGACGACTTGGAGTTGTACCTTGACCTTATGACAACTAGAACCGAATACTTAATAAAACACACCCTTCCAAGTTCCACAGACAACCCGGTGATCACTTTTCCACAGGGCGACGAGGGGAGGATCGCCGGGTAGGATTATGCTACTGCGATGCTACTGGAGATGCTACTTGGAGATGCTACTTGGAGATGCTACTTGGAGACGCTACTTGGGGGACTTCAATCTACTCTCTTCTACATGCTGCAAGACGGAGGCTGCCAGAAGCGTAGTCTTCGACAGGATTAGCTATCCCCCTCTTATTCTGGCATTCTGCAGTTCAGTCCACTGATATGGCCTCCTTACACATATACCCATGCATATGTAGTGTAGTTCCTTGCTTGCGAGTACTTTGGATGAGTACTCACGGTTGCTTTCTCCCTCCTTTTTCCCCTTTCCTTTCTTTCTGGTTGTCGCAACCAGATGCTGGAGTCCAGGAGCCAGACGTCACCGTCGACGACGACCCCTACTACACTGGAGGTGCCTACTACCACGTGCTGCCCGCTGATGACGACCGGGAGTAGTTTAGGAGGATCCCAGGCAGGAGGCCTGCGCCTCTTTCGATCTGTATCCCAGTTTGTGCTAGCCTTCTTAAGGCAACTTGTTTAACTTATGTCTGTACTCAGATATTGTTGCTTCCGCTGACTCGTCTATGATCGAGCACTTGTATTCGAGCCCTCGAGGCCCCTGGCTTGTATTATGATGCTTGTATGACTTATTTTATTTGTAGAGTTGTGTTGTGATATCTTCCCGTGAGTCCCTGATTTTGATCGTACACATTTGCGTGCATGATTAGTGTACGATTGAATCGGGGGCGTCACAAGTTGGTATCAGAGCCGACTGCCTGTAGGAATCCCCCTTCTCAACTCCTTGGCCGAAGTCGAGTCTAGTCATTGAAAAACTTTTACTAACATGGCTGTGTGGCCCTACGGGCCCACGTCGCCATCGGGTGGTAGTAGGATCTTTTATTCCTCGACCTATACTCTGGGACTCTGACATCTCTTCTATTCGGGTTAAATGAATTTTACTAAATCTAACATTAGGATCTCGTTATCATTTTCACCCGGAGAGCCCCTTATTATTGATGATCATCTGCTGCACCAGAAGATTCCGAAGATACTCTACGATGTGCTCTCGAGACTATGTGCCATCGCTTTTGCAATTCACTTCCATCGATAAATCCCTCTGGATAACTACTTACACCTATCGTTCATATTGTCATCCCCAGTTGCTCTGGTTATTACAAGATGTCCTAAAATACTCTTCGATATTCCGAGAATTCTTTACGCTTACTGCCCTGCAGTTCCTTGCTGCATGAATACCCCTACGAATAATTACTCGCGCTTGCCGAGTATCCGCTCATCCCCAGTTGTTCAGGTGTTTCACAAAAGTCTTCAAAATAATATTCGATCTTCCGAAAATCCTCTGGAGCCTTTGGCTCTTGAAATTCTTACTTGCTTGCATTATGGTTAATCCCATAAGTCCCGTAGTCCTAATGACATTCCTTGTCATTATCATTTTGAGTCTGTTGACTCAATATGTTTGCGAATACACGCAATCATCATTGATCCTTATAAATTACCTTTCCGGCTGAGCTGCCATTCTTTTAACTAGAATTGGTTCTCGACCAATCCAATTGTCGTTGATTGTACCCTAAGGCTATTCAACTTATCCATCCCTAATCAGAGCATTGCTTCTGATCCCTTGATTTGGAAATCATAATTTCTTTGCATTTGACAATTGAGTTAGTTAGTTGTTTCTATAATTTGATCTCCTTGCATTCTTCTTCCTCTAGTTGAGTACCGATGCTCACACCAGATCCCTTATGGACCACCAGATCCTTTGTTGGATTTATCTGACAACGCCCTTCATATTCAATAACCTTGTGAGCCTTTCCTCGGATACATAATGCCTTTGGTAAATTGTATCCTCTGCTTTGTCAACCATGCTCTACCTCCGAGCTTGAGTTATTTACCCCTGAAGTTGATGGTATACGTGCCTAAGATGCCCCGATGGGTTGAACGTATACCTTCCTTAATTTGTGTGAACCCAAGAGTTTTCATGGGTCATAACGTTCCGGTATTCCGCAAGTTAAACTTTCAAACTCTAAACATTCTTAACTTAGAGTAGTAAATGAGAAGTTGTGTATTGGAGAAGTGGGAGTCGACCTTGAACCTTGCGTTCATGCCCATGGACACGATGCTAATCTTATCATGGGTGCTCCTCTTAAACCCTCTTTGGTATAAGTTCTTATATCTGGGATTCGGCCTTTTGCAATCGTGGTTCCGGCCATGTTCTCCTTTTTAATACCGTTTCTTGGACAAGTTGAAGTACTTGTCTTCTGCAGATCATTGCACCTGTCCAACCTTTACTTTGCTCTACTGTTGAGTATTAAGCTCTGGTATCTCAAGAATATCATGGAACTGCATAACTTATTATGGGTTCTTCATCAACTATTAATTCTCACTGATTCCAATTTTCTCGGGTTCTGGGTTGTCGTCAATCGAGAACACCGATTCCACATTTCGGTTCGATAACCCTAAGTAATTTTCGTTGCTTATGAGTTTAATATTCCTTCCCATCATTCCTAGCCTGTTTGGCTATATCTTTATCGTGATGATTTTAACTGTGCTACCCGGCCCTTCTTCTCGGAGCACAATTTTCGACGATGAACTAACCTTACGTCGATCCTCATCGTCATATCATTTCGCCTTAAACAACAAGCTTGAGTTCGAGTTCGTGTCGTAACTGTGGTTCCAATAACCTCTTGCTTCATCATTCCTTTGACTTGATGTCGTCGCTGATTGATTACATCTTCATGAATTCTCTTGACAAATGTGTCATGATCAACATCAACATTTTGATGCTCTTCGAAGATATCTATTGAATTCTTCATGGGAAATACCATCCTTGTCCCTTGGTAAATTGTGTTGTCATCGACTATTTCCTTGCCTTCTTACCAACACAAACTTGTTTGTGTTGTGGCTGTACCTTGAGTTCCTGGCTACCCAGCTTGTCTTATGTCCTACCTTGAAGTAATACCATCTTATATATCAAGAATGTTGTGGGAATATCACCACCTCTTAATAATTCTTGCTACAAGTTATACATCCCGCCATCTACATTCATCTCTTGGTCCTCGTGTTGTTTCTAACCGGAAAACCGACAAATGAACTATGATGCGTGAATTCAAAACTTCTAGCAGCCCTATTGCTTTGAAGTTAATGGTCGATATTTCATTCTTAGACCATTGGTTATCGAATCACCATTCTAACATTGATCGTGCTACCCAGCCCATATTTCGGGCGCACCTTTCAACCAATGTTAATTGTGTATGTTTTCCTCGAGCATACATCATTATATCATTTGATCTGACAAATGTTATCTCCTTGTTCACATAGTTGTGGAAGTCCACCTTTTTGGAAATCTCGAGGATTGTCGCTGACTCCATCATCTACCCCGTCAACCTCTCTTTGGTTTAAATGATGAACTCTTGTGTCGATACTCATTCCCATAGTGCATTTCCCGAGAATCTTACAAGGTCATCTCGTCAATTTATTTTGCACCTTTTTCAGGCATCCTGAGTCTGAGGTATCCTAACACCGATCGGATCTGAATCTCGGTCAGATATGATGGTTGGAACATTTTTCCCAAGAGTTATAACATTGGTCCTTATATATCGGTAAGGTGATGTCATGCCTAGCACACCTGGTCGGAGGACCTAGTGTTAAAGTTTCCTTTCCAGCAAGGTTTTCCATTCTTCCATAAGGAAATTGTAATGCTTATTCTATAAGTTGTTCCTGGTGAATCCTTTGTATATCCAAGTCCGACCTTTGCTTGAAGACCATGTCAATGCTATCTCGAAGCATGTCTGTGATACTCCGATTTTCAACAAGAACATTTAAAGCAAATGCTAAATTTTCCTTATCAATTATCCAAACACCTTTGTATGGGTAGTGTCATGAAATTTCTCTCCCCTTACCTAAAGGGTTTTCTACATGATATCCTGCCACGGATACCATGCTCTGCTTATCCTTGGGAAGGATATATCCCTGAATTATGTGACTAAGACACATTTTTCCTTTCCATCGCCTGATTAATCTGATAATCATATGTCCTTTCCATTGTTTGGTTTAACCTTTCTTGAGGTCTATATGATCTAAGCAGTAATATTCTTCTGCTTATGTAAACACCTTGGTGTACGACCGTGTCAGTAAGACCCTGTTACTATTGTTGATGACATTTCGGTAGCCACCGATGGACGAGAACCTTGCCTATTGGCCCGCCTCGTTCAACGAGCAGGAAAATGGTTCTCTTCGTCCCTCGCCCTTGGTACCGATGTTGTTGCCGACATAACCGACAGACTATCCTCTGGCATGCCTTGCTTACATGATCGTGCAAGATGTCACTGTCCTTCCTACTTTTAATCCACATGGTGGGCCCATAACCCACAGTTCCACAGGATCGAAACCTGACTCTCCTGTACCCCCCTGTACCCAAGGTTGTTCCTCGCGCGTGGCCTCGTATGTAATTCATGAGCCACCTTCAATCTGGTATCAGACAAATACTTATTCTCGTGGCTTCGAACCCCTTTCACGCCACATATCAGACATCGAACGATTGCCTGCCCGCTCGAAACTTCCCAGGATACCTCCTTACTCTGCTCTTGATATTTTCTTAAGTTTCAATTCGAGAGTTACTTCCGCCACCCTCCCCGATGTTATCGACCAGATAGTCAAACCTGCAGAGGTCCATTCTCTCGGAATACCCACCCTTTATCCTTTCGTAAGTACGATGGAACCCCGAAGAAAGGACGACAAACTTCATCATGATGACCTGAAGGAGAGGACTGAAGACATCAATGTAATGGGTCGACCTCTTCGAGAAGAGCTACTATGATCGAGAAGAATCGTTAGAATTTCGTAACCAGACCCCTTCCCCCTTATAACCGATCCTAAATCTCGGGACGAGATTTCTTGTAGTGGAGGAGAATTGTGACGCCCGGATAATTAAGCTACAGTGATTCCCCGCTAATGATGCCACGTCACCACGGTTACTGTGATAAACTCTCGATAGTTCAGAACCGAAACAAATTCAAAATTTAAATAAAAGAAAACAATAAAAGTTTTCAAAAATTAAAACAAAAATGTTCGGTGGTTGCCAAATATTACAAAGATAATTATGGTGTAAGGTTCACAATTTTATAAAATGCCTAAGTGTTTATAAATAAATAAAAACAGAAAAGAAAATAAATAAAAAGAAAACAGAAAACAATACAAAAAAAAGGAAGAGAAACCCCCCCTGGACCCTGGCCCAACTGGGCCGACCCCAGGCCCAGTCGGCCACCCCCATAACCCCCACGCCCCGAAACCCTAACCCCCAGATCCCCCACTACCCACTCCCCCGATTCCCCACATTCTCCCTCGTCTCTCCCTCTCGCCCGATCCAATCGGGATCGAGCGTCCATCGCCGCCGCCTGGAGCACCCCGCCCCCCTGACGACGCCCGCCGCCGCCGGACCTCCACCCCGTCGGACGCCGCCCCCTGCCTCCTCCCAGGCGCCCCCACTCGACTGGATCGGGGAGGTCCCGCGCCGCCCCGACGCGCCTCGACTGCGGCGCCCATCCCCTGCGCCTTCGCCCGTTGTCGCCGGCCCGCTTCCTCTCCGCGCTCGTCCCCGTCGCCCCCCTCGACCACCGCTGCCCCGTGCCCTACGCTCCCTCGGTGAGGACCCCGGTCCTCCTTCTCCCCGTCCCCTCTCGCCGGCGCTCGCCTCGCCCGTGCTGCGTTCGGCCGGCGTGCCCCGCGTGGACCAAGCCCTGCTTTGCCCTTCACCGCACGCGCTGGCTGCGTCCCGCGCGACGCGCGCGCTCGCGTTGGCCGCTCCCCTGCTCCCCGCGTCACGAGCTCCCGCCCCTGCCCTTGCTGTCCGCCACCGCCGACGCTGGCCCCCCTGGCCTCGCCTCCGGTCGCCCCCGCGCTCTCCTGGCCTCGCCCGTGCCTCGCCGCGCGAGCACGCGCTTGGCCGCCCGCGACCCCCCCCTGGTGCTGCGTCCCCGCCCGGTGCCGCGCCGGATCTGGCCGCCCCTGGGTGTGCGCCCGTTCGGGCTGGGCGCCAGCGCCCGCACGCCCGCGCGCCCGTTATGCCCCCTGGGTCACTGACCGGGTGGCCCCACGGCCCAAAACGTTTTATTTAAAAAAAGGAATTAGGAATTAAAAAAAATAGATAAATAATAAAAATAATTAAATAAATAATAATAATTAAATTAATTAATTAATTAAGGAATTAATTAAGTTAATTAATCATAATTAGATTAACCTAATTAACTAATTAGTTTAATTAAACAGTAGTTAGATTAGTTAAACAGTGATTAGCCTAAACAGTCTATGACCAGTGGGTCCCACACGTCAGATTGACCAGTCAACACCCCTGTTGACTGCTGACGCCATGCTGACGTCATGCTGACGTCAGCAAACACTATTCTGGATAATGTTAATTTAAATAATTAATTAAAATCAGAAAATGATTTAAATCTTTAGAAAATCATATCTTTTAATCCGTAACTCGGATGAAAATATTTTCAACATGAAAGTTGCTCAGAACGACGAGACGAATCCGGATACGCGGTCCGTTCGTCCGCCACACACCCCTAACCTATCGAACCCGCAACTTTCCCCCTCCGGCTCCTCTGCCCGAAAACACGAAACACCGGGAATACTTTCCCGGGGGTTTTCCCCCCTTCACCGGTATCACCTACTACCGCGTTAGGGCACACCGAACACCGCGTATTGCCTTGATATATTTTGTGGTGCTTTGTTTGCTCTGTATTCATTATTTCTTCCCCCTCTTCTCTCCGGTAGACTACGAGACCGACGCTGCTGCTGACCAGTTCGACTACGGAGTTGACGACCCCTCTCTCTTGCCAGAGCAACCAGGCAAGCCCCCCCCTTTGATCACCAGATATCGCCTACTCTTCTCTATACTGCTTGCATTAGAGTAGTGTAGCATGTTACTGCTTTCCGTTAATCCTATTCTGATGCATAGCCTGTCATTGCTGCTACAGTCATTGATACCTTACCCGCAATCCTAAATGCTTAGTATAGGATGCTAGTGTTCCATCAGTGGCCCTACACTCTTGTCCGTCTGCCATGCTATACTACTGGGCTGTGATCACTTCGGGAGGTGATCACGGGCATATACTATATACTTTACACTGTTACATTACCTGTGATACTGTTCGGAGTTGGGGGCTGAAAGGGCAGGTGGCTCCATCCCGGTAGAGGTGGGCCTGGGTTCCCGACGGCCCCCGACTGTTACTTGTGGCGGAGCGACAGGGCAGGTTGAGACCACCTAGGAGACAGGTGGGCCTGGCCCTGTTCGGCGTTCGCGGATACTTAACACGCTTAACGAGATCTTGGTATTTGATCTGAGTCTGGCTACGAGCCTATACGCACTAACCATCTACGTGGGAGTAGTTATGGGTATCCCGACGTCGTGGTATCAGCCGAAGCACTTCAGACGTCAGCGACGGAGCGGCGCGCGCCGGATTGGACTGGTAACGCCTGCCTTGTAAGGGGCTAGTCTGCTTCCGGCCGCCCTCGCAACGTGCAGGTGTGCTATGGGCGATGGGCCCAGACCCCTGTGCGCTTAGGTTTAGACCGGCGTGCTGGCCTCTCTGTTTTGCCTAGGTGGGGCTGCGACGTGTTGATCTTTCGAGGCCGGGCATGACCCAGGAAAGTGTGTCCGGCCAAATGGGATCGAGCGTGTTGGGTTATGTGGTGCACCCCTGCAGGGAAGTTAATCTATTCGAATAGCCGTGATCTTCGGTAACAGGACGACTTGGAGTTGTACCTTGACCTTATGACAACTAGAACCGGATACTTAATAAAACACACCCTTCCAAGTTCCACAGACAACCCGGTGATCGCTTTTCCACAGGGCGACGAGGGGAGGATCGCCGGGTAGGATTATGCTACTGCGATGCTACTGGAGATGCTACTTGGAGATGCTACTTGGAGATGCTACTTGGAGACGCTACTTGGGGGACTTCAATCTACTCTCTTCTACATGCTGCAAGACGGAGGCTGCCAGAAGCGTAGTCTTCGACAGGATTAGCTATCCCCCTCTTATTCTGGCATTCTGCAGTTCAGTCCACTGATATGGCCTCCTTACACATATACCCATGCATATGTAGTGTAGTTCCTTGCTTGCGAGTACTTTGGATGAGTACTCACGGTTGCTTTCTCCCCCCTTTTTTCCCCTTTCCTTTCTTTCTGGTTGTCGCAACCAGATGCTGGAGTCCAGGAGCCAGACGCCACCGTCGACGACGACCCTACTACACTGGAGGTGCCTACTACTACGTGCAGCCCGCTGACGACGACCAGGAGTAGTTAGGAGGATCCCAGGCAGGAGGCCTGCGCCTCTTTCGATCTGTATCCCAGTTTGTGCTAGCCATCTTATGGCAACTTGTTTAACTTATGTCTGTACTCAGATATTGTTGCTTCCGCTGACTCGTCTATGATCGAGCACTTGTATTCGAGCCCTCGAGGCCCCTGGCTTGTATTATGATGCTTGTATGACTTATTTTATTTGTAGAGTTGTGTTGTGATATCTTCCCGTGAGTCCCTGATTTTGATCGTACACATTTGCGTGCATGATTAGTGTACGATTGAATCGGGGGCGTCACACTTGGCGTCCAGCTCGGTCCTCTCCGCCTTCAGCAACCGCTCCAACGTCTCTAGTCGGCTATGGCGGTCATCAAGCTTGGCGTCCCGGTCCTTGGCGGCAGCCTCCCTAGCCTTCATCTCCTTCTCCTTCTCCTTCTCCTGGCGTCAGTGCACCTCCTTGGCAAGCTTGCCATGCAGGCCCTGCAGCTCGGCCTCAAGCGTCTTACAGCGGGCCTGGGCAGTTGCAACGTCACCCAGGGCAGCATCGCGAGCGGCCTTGGCCTGGTTAGCGGCCCGCCTCTCCTCGTCGGAGGATGACACGGCCTGGCTCAACACCGCTTGGACGGAGGCAGCAGAACTAGCCCAGCCAGAGGCCAACTCCAGGCGCCCGGCCACCAGACGAGGGTCCGCGCTCAGGAGATCCTCCCGCAGTTGGCTCAGCTCATTGGCCACCTGGTCCAGGACAGCGGCAGAGGGAGCAGAAGAGACAAGAACCTGTGGAGCAGGCGGAGAAGATGGCAGCGTGACCACGACTTGGCAGGAAGGGACCTCCTGAGCCTTGGCCGCCACGGCCGCAGCGTCGGGCACAGTCGACTCCAGGCCCAGCGGGGCCACAGGGGCTGACTCCTCGCCGGGGTGCCCCAGTTGGCCTCACGAGGGTGGTTGGGTCGGAGAGGCACGGGCCTCATCGCTCTCTCCCCAACAGTCGAAGGCGTCGCCCCGGCAGACGGATCCGCCCCAAGCAGGGCCACAGAAGCCTCTTTCAACCTCTTGGCCGCAAGAGCCGGCCTGGTAAAAGAGCGCAAACGTCAAGCCTCAACGGCAGAAACCAAGCAGAGCACGAATCGAGCACTTACTGGACGTCGTCCGTGAACTCAAGCAACCTCCGGCCAAACTTGAAGCCCGAGAGCCTGCAGCGAGGGTCAGCCCTGGGGGGGCCCGGAAGCAGAAGGCGCGTCAAGAGGGATGGAGCTGGTCTTGGACCCCCAGGGACCAGAGCAGATCCTGGGGGAACCAGGCTCGACCTGCCCTTCCTCGTGACCGAGGAAGAGCCCCCCTCCTCGCCTGGCGTTGGCCTCGTCGTCGTCCGGCATGGAGTGGAGGGCCTGGGACCTACACCGAGGGAATGACTCCCTCCAATCCTCGCCAGTCTCCTCCGAGTCAGACGCTTCCTCCTCCGCCTCTTCTTCCTCCTCTCCCCCGCTGGAGCTGCTGGAGGACAAGTTCACCGTCGCCAAGACCGCCAGATCTTCGGGAGCTGCCGCACGCACCAGCCCCTCACCGTTGAAGGTGGGCATGCCGTTCACCACCTGCTCCCAGTCGTCATGAAGGAACAAGGGGACGGGGGCGCCCACCGGGCTCGCCACGTCTCCCCCAACCAAGGAGTGGAGGGCCGCAGCCAGATCCTCGTCGGTTAGGGCCTCGGAGCTCAGGCACAGGGCGGCGTATGCTCCTCCAAGCCTCCACAGCAGGAGTGAGTGCTCCTGGAGCGGAGCCACCCGCTGCTCCAAGAATTCCCTCAGGAGCATGGCCCCGGTCAGCTTTGCCGCCTCCGAGTTGCTTGGCCTTAGGTCCGCGTTCATCCTCCTCAACACCGCCTTCGCGCGAGGGTCGACGAGCTCCGCGCGGGACCATGCGTCAACGGACCTAGGTTGCCCCGTGGGCAATACAAGACAAGGGTGGAGGCGCCCGACATCCATCATGACCCACTTGCTCCGGTAGCCTTCGATCCTCTTCCCAGGCTTCGAGATGGTGTTGGAGCTGGAGTATGCAATGAAGCTCGCGCATGCGGAGACCTGAGCGCCGGAAACCCGGAGGGAGAAAAAGTGGCGCAGCAAGGCCACCGAGGGCTTCACACCAACATGAGCCTCGCAATAGTCGGCAAAAATCGCCAGGAGAAGGACAGAGTTGGGGTGGAGATGCAGAGCCTGCAAGTTGTATTGGCGGAGAACGACATGGAAGAACTCGGAGAAAGGAGGCACCAGACCGGTGACAATGGCGCTCACGAAGAACGGGTAGAAAGTGCTCCCCTTGCCCTCAGGCTGGTCAGAGCCGACCTTGAGCACAGTCGCCCCCTCGCTGCCCTGCGCCATCGTCATCAGGCGCGCAAGGGCGAGGTTCTTCTCTGACAAATTCGGGGAATCCAGGGCCGGCGAGTACCAAGCATCAGCCGGGGACTTGCAAGGCGCCATGGCGTGCCGGATGCGAAGGATTGAGACGGATCTGGAGGATTTCGGGAGCAAGAGGAAGGAGAGCAAGAAAGGGGATCTAGGGCAAGACGGATGAGAGCAGGACAAGTAAGCCTGGCCAGGGCACCCCCTTTTCTTAGTCGTGCGGTCGCCAAGGCGTCATGGGGAAGCGCGGACGCCCACACCCAATCAACCGCCACGCGGCGCCCAAGGCCGCAGGCTGTTAGGGCCCGCAGCGCTTCGTGCTTGCCCCTTCGCTTCTCTGCTTAGCCAAGCCCGCGCGCACCTTGGGCCCGAGGGCTACTGTCGGCGTTCTGGGAACGGGGGTCCCCAGACTTGCCTGCCTACGGCCTACGGCGTGGCTCAAGTGGGGGCCCGGCACGACCCATCTTCATCAACCCAAGCTCAAGACCATCGCGAGGGGCCAAGCCTCGCGAGGTGGACGACGGGAAGCTTCCTCAAGAGCGGCCTCATCGGGCAGGCTCGCGAGGAGGACGAGAGATCAATGCGAGGGTACCTCGCGAGGATCCCATGACGCAAGCCATGACGATCAAGGCCAGGCGGGCGCTAGGTGGGCGCCGGCCTGCGCAGGGTCCTTGTTTCCCTTTTGGTGCAAAGGGGGCAAGCACAGGCCAAGGCATCACGCAAAGGTTGCCATTCCGGTGCAACGAGACCAAGACCAGCCGGACGGCTGGACGAAGGTCACCTGGAGCCCAAGACGGCGTCATCACCAGTGCTTTTGGCAGCCGAAGACCACCTTTGGTCAGGATAACTTGTACTAGATGTTCCCCTTCAAAATGGCCAATTGTTGGCGCCGTTCCCGCTCAATTATTCGAGGAGAGGCCCAGGGCCTCTATAAATAGAGCTAGCCTCCACAAAGGAGGGGGCGACACCCAGGAGAGAAGAGAACAAGGAGAAACCCAGTAGAGACTAAGTAGAACACACCGCACCAGCTCAAGAACACCTCTCGCGAGGCTGTTCTTCCTCTGTACTGTCCATCATCAGCCCCAGAGGCAATCCACCACACCACACACTGGAGTAGGGTATTACACCACAACGGTGGCCCGGACCAGTATAAACCTCGTGTCTCTTGTGTTGTTCATCATTTTCATCTTAGTTCGCACGGGAGGATCAGACGTAGATCGGTAGGGAGAGATCTCCGCGCGCACCCCAGTGTTCGAACCTCAAGGGTCTGCCGGAACCCGAAATCCGACAAGGGCATCTTCAGGGACAAAACTGTATTGTTTCGGCCCCAACAAATATCTGCTTGTTGATTAAGGGCATCTCCGACGGCAACCCGCAAATTTCATGTCTTGTACGTCCATACATAAGGGGGTCAGTTCACGGACACGGATGCGGGAGGTCGCCATCCAACCATAGACGCGTACATTTTGACAACAGTTCGAATAAGCCGGACAAATTTATGCAAACACGGCCGGACGAAATGTATGCAAACACGGCCGCATTTCATATAAACATGATGGATTTTATTACATTTACATCAACTAAGTGGTGCTAGTACGGCTTTGGAGGTATAATTAATACCTAATCTAAACGATCATCGGCGCCCGTTTCCCGTGTCCGGTCATGAGCCTCGAGAACTGAAACTTTGCCTTCTCCACCTCCGCCTCTGTAACCTCCGTCTCCGGAGCCCTAGGAAGTGAAGCTATCAACTTTCACGTCGCCGGTAAGCAGCTAATCGGCCGCCCATGTTGAGCCCACCAAGCTTGGCGTTGATGGGTGGGGAGGAGGGGTGGCCTTGATGGGACCCGAGCGGCGATGACCTACCATGCACTACTCTTTCTCGTTGCCGGGGGCGTCCACAGACGTGCTAGCTTCATGGTTGTGGCGGCGGGGCATGGCCTTGGCGATGCCCTCCTCCTTCTCGTTGGTCTCACCGAACATCGCCTCGCCCGTCTCGTCGCCCTCCTTGTAGGCGGCCCCCACCCGCTGGCGGTACCGCCGGCGGGTGAGACGGATCTCACAGGCGGAGCGGTAAGACTTGAGCAACGCCTCCTGCTCCCTCTGGTCCGCATCCGGCGCGACCGCCTTGCCGGCGGTGAGATGCTCCTCCGCTTGCAGGTGCTCCTGGAGGAGGTGGTGGTTGTAGGAGGCGTTGGCCTGCGGCTACCGGAACTACTCCTCCCGCATGATGTCCATGTAATGGGCACGGGCCTCATCGATGGTCATGATGCAGTGCATCGGCAAGGGTGGCGCGAAGGAGTAGGAGGGTGGCAAAGAGGACGAGGAGGGTGGCGCCGGATTATCGTCGGCCTCATCCTCCATTGGGACGTCGTCGTCCTCCGGTTGTCTGTCGGCCAGCTAGCCAACATCAATGGCGGCAACCTCCTTCTGGTCCAGCGTCAACCCGTCCTAGAGAGCTTTGGGACGGGTGATGTCAGAGGAGATGCCTCGTCAACCGCGTGCCATCAATGTGGGCGGGAGACGGACGGACAGGTGGTCATCTTGTCGTTTGAACGCGCAGTAGTTGCTTGTACCGAGAAGCGGCGGGGGCGGTGCTCTCTCGGTCGGCACGCCGCTTTAATACCAGCATCACTGAGCGGTTGCATCTGCTCTGGCCGAGCATGAATGCGGGTGCTGACCGTTTTGAGCGAGAAGTGCGCATGAGAGGGAGGAGTGGTTTTTGGTGGGCTAGGACGGTTAGAAGCGGGAATGGGAGCTGTCCGGACTTCCGTAAAGCCTCCCTCGATTGTCTCCGGTTTGCAGGGGAAAGCAAGTTCACACCACGCCGCGAACTGATATAGAACCGCGTTAGATGGATTCCGCGGTCCGGATAACACGATACAAACAGATGCGGGAGGTTTGAGGCTCCATGTTGAAGATGCCCTAAACAAGGAAGATTACATCTAGCGTCACGAAAATTGGGATAGATGGAAAGTCTTTCTAAAGAATCGCATGGAATGTTAATAAGAGTCGACCACTGATCCCTCATGTGTTTGAGATGGCTACACATAATGGTCCTAATGGAATATGACATGACTACAATTAAGTTTGTCACTTCCCCTCAACCCAAACTTGTGAAGTTGGGATTGCGTCTAAAATCTTCTAGTACCTTGGCAGGTAATGTTCGGTCAAACCATCAGTCACTTGATCTTTAGAAGGAATGAATTGTATCTAAGCATCTTCTGAGCGGCCCTTTTTCTGGTAAAATGAAAATCCATCTCAATGATTTTGATTCTCATGTCAACATATCAGATTTGTTGATAAATATGTTGGTCCCACATTATCACATCACAGGCAAAGTACACGTTGTCGAAAACCCCCTAATTCCTTGGGTAATGATTGTACCCAAATAATTTGGCGATAGCATTAGCTAGAAATCTATATTCAGCCCATGTGTTAGATCTAATACAGTTGACTGTTTCCTTGCACTCTATGAGATTAAGTTTGATCCCAGAAAGACTGGAAACCCCTTGTTAGATCGAGGAGCTCCCAATCGAGGATGTCTGACTCTGACTCCTCCCATGACATGGCGATGGCGAATCGAACCATGGCTTGGGATGTATCGAGCAATTGTTGGGGGCAAAGAGAAGAGTATAGATTGGAGAGAGAGTGAGAACCACACATGGGGTTTGTGATGTTTGGGATGAGCCTAGGGTGTCGGGCCAACGTGACCAATATGTCCAGACGTGTCTCTTGCACCCCCTTTCTCTCCCGCGTATGGGCTAGGTTTGGAGGTGTCCTCACATTTTGGATTGGATTTGAAGAAGTTCGGATAGTTCAGACATTTGGTTCAGATTTGGAGGAACCCATCGGGCGCAGGACTAGTTGGGCGGCCGTTTTTGTGTTCGGACATGTTCAAACTGTCCACCTAAAAATGGGCCTCGCCCTTGGAGATACCCTTAGCGAAGGTGGTGAAAGAGCCACAGGGCCAATAGATAGAATAAGGGTTAAAGAGAAATGACGAACCATTGTTCTCTTGTGAGATGGAGGTAGAAAAGAAGAGGTGCATCTTGAAAGAAGAAAATCATAAAGGTGTATGGTGGTCATGAGGAGATAAAAACATGTAAGCTACATGTGAGAAAGAGCGGTGCTAGACTGGCGAATGAGTTATTACGAAAGGCATTTATGGATTGATGTGGATGACCATGATATAATTCATGGCACGGTTTTTCAAGAGAAGTTATTTCTAGGGTCGCAAAAAACAAGGACCTTCATATGTCCGATGCGTAAGGAATCCCCATATAAGTGTAGGATTATTGTCTGAGAAATGATGTTAGAGGAGTGTTGAAGTATATATGAGTCAATCACCACCGGAGCGCAAACAATCAAAATTGTTGAATGTGGTATATGTGTTCTTGTTACTTGAACCTAGATTTGCTAGTAAAAGAAAGATAAGTTATAATTGTGAGGACAAATCTTACACTTATCTATGTAATTATACTGCATGCAAATTTAATCATGGATAACTAGTAACAAATCAGTTCCATCCCACCGGTTAGTTTATGGTTCATGGCGAACAAGCTAATCCATGTCTTGTGTGGAAAACCGGTGTCATGTTACCAAAAAGAAGATTTCAATGAAAATTTGTGGTTGAATTTGTAAGTGCATCTAGTGCCACCCCTAGTTGGTTTTGGAGTATTGATGACAAACGTGGTTGAGGGACTAATGTGTTTGTGAGAATTACAGGTTAACACATGTAGTAGTCCCTCATTGATTCGGTTTACCTACCAGAGATGACCCCTAAAAATTTGTGAAGACATTGAAGACAACGGCAGTTCGTGAAGACATTCACTTGAAGATAATGACCTGTGAAGGCATTCACTTGAAGACTATGGAGTGCGAAGACATAGATTCTTTCGTAGTTCCTTTTCTTCTTTCTTGAGTCATAGGAACCACCGTACTATTAAGTGGGGTCTAAGTGAACAAAGTCAGATGACTGATGTTATGCTCAAACAAAATCCTATGTCTTCGAGCAAAGACAATGAAAGCAAATCTTATCCAGAGTTGGATGAGTTAGCTTTGCTTGTAGCCCAAGCCAAGCTGCTGCGTGTGTTTGAAATCCGACCATTGGACACGTGTCGGTTCCTTAGTGACCCAGGATCATTTCAGACATATCATGTCCGGTTGGCTCCTGGCTATAAATAGCCCACCCCCTACACCATAATTTGGTGCCTGCTCAGAGTTAGTGCACGACTTTTGTCGTTGAGAGCAACCCACATCCGAAGCCTTTAAGAGAGAGATCCTTGCGAGGACAAAGCCCAAAACATCCAGAGCCAAAGAGTGTTAGGCATCACTGAAGTCTTTTTGTCTGCGTGACCTGAAGACTTGTTACACTTGAGGACTGTGAATCCTCCACCTGGTTAGGCGTCGCATTATGAGCATCCAAGAGTCACTGTGGATCGCCGGTGAACAAAGTCTGTGAAGGTTTGGAAGTCTACTATAAGACTTACCATAGTGATTGGGCGAGGACTAGGTGTCCTTAGCTCAAGGGGAATAACGTGAAGACATGGTCTTCTGAGTTCAATCTTAGCCTCCCTAACCAGACGTACAGTTGTCACAGCAACTAGAATTGGTCTACCAAATCCTTGTCTTCACCAAGCTACTGGTTCTATCCCTTACTGTTGGGGAACATAGTAATTTCAAAAAAATTCCTACGCGCACACAGGATCATGGTGATGCACAGCAACGAGAGGGAAGAGTGTGTCCACGTACCCTCGTAGACCGAATGCGGAAGCGTTAGCACAACGCGGTTGATGTAGTCGTACATCTTCACGATCCGACCGATCCAAGTACCGAACGCACGACACCTCCGAGTTCTGCACACGTTCAACTCGATGACGTCTCGCGAGCTCCGATCCAGCAAAGCTTCACAGGAGAGTTTCGTTAGTACAACGGCGTGGTGATGGTGATGATGATGCTACTGACGGAGGGCTTCGCCTAAGCACCGCTATGATATGATGGAGGTGGATTATGGTGGAGGGGGGCACCGCACACGGCTAAGAGATCAATGATCAATTGTTGTGTCTCCAAGGGGTGTCCCCCTCCATGTATATAAAGGAGTGGGGGTTAGATTGCGCAGCCTATGTGGGAGTACCGGAGGCCCAATACGTATTCCTGTAACTCTCCGGTACTCTCCGGTAGGCCCAATACGTATACATAGGAGTGAGTGTATATACATAGGCCCAATACGTATTCCCGTAACTCTCCAGTACTCCGAAAAATACCCGAATCACTCGGAACCTTTCCGATGTCCGAATATAGTCGTCCAATATATCGATCTTTACGTCTCGACCATTTCGAGACTCCTCGTCATGTCCCAGATCTCATCCGGGACTCCAAACTACCTTCGGTACATCAAAACACATAAACTCATAATACAAATTGTCACCGAACGTTAAGCGTGCGGACCCTACGGGTTCGAGAACTATGTAGACATGACCGAGAAACGTCTCCGGTCAATAACCAACAGCGGAACCTAGATGCTCATATTGGCTCCTACATATTCTACGAAGATATTTATCGGTCAAACCGCATAACAACATACGTCGTTCCCTTTGTCATCGGTATGTTACTTGCCCGAGATTCGATCGTCGGTATCTCAATACCTAGTTCAATCTCGTTACTGGCAAGTCTCTTTACTCGTTCTGTAATACATCATCCCGCAACTAACTCATTAGTTACAATGCTTGCAAGGCTTATAGTGATGTGCATTACCGAGAGGGCCCAGAGATACCTCTCCGACAATCGGAGTGACAAATCCTAATCTTGAAATACGCCAACTCAACAAGTACCTTCGGAGACACCTGTAGAGCACCTTTATAATCACCCAGTTATGTTGTGACGTTTGGTAGCACACAAAATGTTCCTCCGGTAAACGGGGGTTGCATAATCTCATAGTCATAGGAACATGTATAAGTCATGAAGAAATCAATAGCAACATACTAAACAATCAAGTGCTAAGCTAACGGAATGGGTCAAGTCAATCACATCATTCTCCTAATGATGCGATCCCGTTAATCAAATGACAACTCATGTCTATGGTTAGGAAACTTAACCATCTTTGATTAACGAGCTAGTCAAGTATAGGCATACTAGTGACACTATGTTTGTCTATGTATTCACACATGTATTATGTTTCCGGTTAATACAAATCTAGCATGAATAATAAACATTTATCATGAAATAAGGAAATAAATAATAACTTTATTATTGCCTCTAGGGCATATTTCCTTCACTTACTTCCTTTACATTTCAGTTTGTCTTCGTGAAGTCATTGCTTGCTTGCCTGATCTATTTGACTTCACTTTGTGAAGACTATTACCTGTTTGGCTTCATACTGTCTTCCATTATGATCCATACTACCTAGCTATTGTTAGTCTTCGTACTTTCACTAAACAGTTACCTTACTATGGCTTTTCTAGGGTAGTTCATCTTCCGCTGCATATCATATAGGCTCATTCCAACAGTTTGTCTTCAAAGACCTCGTGTTTTGAAGACTTACATAAAAATCACCTATTCACCCCCCTCTAGTCGATAACTAGCACTTTTAGAACTACCCATTAATGAACTCTAATCATGCATACATTTTTTCCTTTCATTTTCATCACTTTCCACAGTTCTTTAGTTCTTCTGTACAAGAGCATAGTCCATCATTTTAGCATCAACCCAAAATATGTTTGTTATTTGTTCCTCACAATTAATTTGTAGTGCATATTGGAATGCTGAGTTTTCCGCAATTTTGTCTTGAAAATACTTGAGCATGCTACCTGGTTGGTCGTATGTCATCTCTCGTTGTCTCTTCGTCCGCAAAAAGTTCTTGCGATCACGAAGGGTGCAACTAATATTCAGAGGTCCGTCAACTTGGCAACTAGCCAACTCATGTTCAACTTTTGGTCCAGTTCCCGCATTAGCCGTTGTTTCAATTTCAAAAGCTTGTAGCTCTGAAATTTTCCTTTGTGGCACCATTAAGCGTAAGGTCTCCAGTGGGTGTAGTTTGTGATTGTGTTCCAAAACCAACTCAGACACTTTCAGATTTTCCTTCTTTCTGTCCATTTTTAGATTTATGTAGGCCTGGCATTTAGTTCTAGTTTTAGTGTGAAGGCACTTTGTTAAATGATCCGTTTTGTCTTGCGATCAATGGCCTCCATTTGCACAAATAAATCCACATGTTGTAATCTTGCGACCGGATGACCTTCTGTTCATGTACTTTTTCCTGGCCTCGGAGCCTTTTTGTCCACTATAGCTACGTAAAAATGCCCAAGCCTCATCCGAATTACTAAATTCCATGCCGTCATGAGGTACCAAACCAGACGGTATAGTTATACAATAGGAAAGATAACATGAGTAGTGGACATGAACAATGTAGAGAAAATATTAGAACCAATAATATTGAAAAGGATGGCACATAGAAAGTAAAAATAATACTGGAAATATTAGACCCAATAAGACTGAAAGTAGTAATATAATCTATCCGGTAACAAAGTGATTTTGTAATACTTATGTATTGGAATCAAGGCACATTGTGTTAGCGTTTTCTCTATTATCCTCTTCTTCGATCTCTGTTATATAAAATAGAATTTCAACCTGCACTTTCTTTCCTGGCAAAAGGGACAATCTGATGAAGTTCAAAGCAATCTGATGATGGAAAATCGATTAATTTCAGTGAATCTTTCATGAAAAATACTACAAAAGAAGGAGAAAATATTGAGAAGTACAGACAAGAACGAACAACGGGCACCTCGTCACCTCGAATATCTATTCCCTCATGAAGGCAGCCTTTTCTATTGGTCTTGCAGTGTTTCTACATCAAATTTCAATCGTAATTTTCTTTCATGACAAAGGGGAAAGCTTGTTAAAGTTATTTAAAATGTGATGATGAAAGATTGATCTTATAGAGTGTTGGGGATATAACCTCATGGTGTGACCCGCCCAGGAGGGGTCGGGTTACACCGTTGGCGACTCATAGTGAAAGCCTAAGTAGGCCCAAGAATCCAAGATGTAAGAGCCTGGAGGCGGCTTACAAAGCGGGCTAGTTGAAGGCCCAAGGTCCGAAGATGGTGTATAACCCGAAGGCGTGAGCCGCCTGACGGCGACTTAGAATCAAGGTCTGTCGCGTATTGTGACCTGACCTAGACTCTTGTAAGCCCAGGGCCTCGACCTGTGTATATAAAGGCGAGACCCTGCGGCGGGTAAGGTTAAGTTACAATCAATCGAGAGCTAGGTTAAGCGATTCCACTCTATTGTAGTAGATACTCACTCAGTATAACACAAAGTAGGAAGTAGGCGATTCCGTGAGTCTCTGGCCAAAAGGTTATGCCATAGGGGCTAGTTAGCTTATTTATATACCTATATATGTAACTCACGTCGTAAAAGACAGGATCAAAGCAAATAACAGGCACGAAACATAGACAGGAAGCAGAACATGGTTAGCCATAAGTTAGTAGCTTAGGGCATTTCTAACCGTTCCCACTAACTTTGCTCCAACTTTTACTGCACTAACTTTACTCCAACTTTTACTCCACTAACTTTTCATCAGTCTTGGTTTGATCCGCCCCGATTGTTGCACACCAAGAGTCGCAAAGAGAAAGGTCCACCTTTTGGTTGTAGTTTTTGGGTGCAGCTCCCTGAGGCCTTGGTGCTTGCTTCGGTCACCTCCACCAGCTCCTCCTCGGCCACCACCTCTTGGACCTCCTCATCGGCCTCATCCATGTCTTGGGTGGCCGAATGATCCCAAAATGAGTCATAGTGGAGATCATCAAGGCCAATGGTGGCCGAGGACTCCAACGATGCGAGGAATTCAACTATGTTCATGTCCGCTCTACAATGTCAAAGCAAGCACTACAAACAATCACTACCGATCACGAACAATCACTATCGAATGCCAATCGGGCGCGAGGTTTTATTTTTACCTTGTTGGCATTTCATCGAGCACTTGCAGCCGCGTTTCTTGTTGCCGGATGGGGCCGCCGCTCGTGCTGGAGCAGTCGCCGTAGGGGTAGCCAGAGTTGCCGCATGAGGCGTAGGCTTTGGATGAGGCTCTGCCACGGTCTTCTTCATCTTCTTCTCGATGGCCGCCTCGGCGAGCGCCGCCGACATCGCCGTCGACTTTCGAGCCCGTTTGCCTCTGGTAGGTCCGGCAGGAGGGCGGCGTGCTGTTGCCGGAGATGCGGTGGCCACCCCGTACACCATTGGCACGGTTGGAGGCGGAGCTTAGACCCAGTGGTTCTTTGTCATCCCCAAGCCTTTTTTTCGACACCGGCAGCGGTGCGTGGGTGGTTTCCGCTGGTGGCCGGTGAGGTGCCAAGGGGGTGGCTATCCATTCCGACCGGCTCGAAGGTCATCGGTGGCGGCGGCGGGTGAGGAGCTCGATCAACAATTCAGCCTCCATCTCAGCCCCTACCAAATTGTGGCATATGTACCACGCGTACGTAATTACGCACTAAAAATGCCATGGGAAAGGATGGAGGCACAATTAGGACAATGCCTACAATACGGCTAGATCCTATCAGGGCACTTACATTTCCTTTTTCTTTTCTTTTTATTTTTCCAGGTTCCTTGCAACCCACACCACCTTTCCTACGGTGCCAAAGCCTCTTTCCGTGGCCTATTATGAAAACACCGGTTGATGTTCCTCTCGAAGGACAATATACCAAGGAGAAAAGAAGCATAGACGTGTGCCAGAGTACCTAAAGGATCCTTAAAGATCACCTCGTCCGCTTTCAGGACGCGTGCACGGCTTCCCCTTGTGTTCGGCATGTAAAATAGCCTTGTTGCTCATTGCACTATTTGTATCAATATGTTTTGTCATATCAATCAGACTACTATGGAAACAATTTTTCGCCCAAACTTACACGGCATTGGCGCATCTCTCAACATATGTTTCCCTGTTTTTGTCCGATTGTCATGTACACCTTTGGTATGACCTAAATCGCCAGGGGCTCTATTAAGCCACGTACATCTTTTAAATACTAAAACAAAGTCCGAACACTTTCACAAGTGCAATTCGGCGTCCCGAATATAGCATTATATGCATTGGCTCCGAATCATTTCTTTGGTCAATAGTTGGGTTGCCCGGCTCCTGTGCTTGCTACTGAAAGTGCAACTATCCCTGGGTGGTTTTGGTAATTCCTAACAACATATAGCTCATTGAGCTAATACTATTTCAAGATAAATATTTCAGGAAAGCTCAATGATTGGCATGGCATGGATTAGAAATGTGGACCCCTCAAAATGCTAAGGACAAAATATTGGCTCAAGCTCTAAAGCTCAAGACTCTACATTTTACCATTTAGTGATCCAAGATCACATTGAGTCCATAGGAAAAGCCAATACTATTAAAAGGGGATCAGGTGTTGTTTAATGGGTTACTTGCTCAAAATGCTTAGTGATATGCTCCAAAGCCCTCAACCACTTTCTCATATCCACATTTGTCCCAAACCAAAAGTCAAACTCGGCCCCACCGACACTTTCCATCCGGCGCCACCGAGTTCAGTTGACATAGCCACAGCCACAAAACCCTAGTCTTTTCGGTCTCACCGATAGGGATCTTGGTCTCACCGAGATGGGATTGCAAACTCTCTAATTCCCTTCGTAACGTTTCGGTCTAACCGAGATGAGCGATCGGTCCCACCGAGTTCGCAATGCAAACTCTCTGTTTCCCCTTCGTAACATTTTGGTCCAACCGAGATGAGCGAATCGGTCCCACCAAGTTTGCCTGACCAACTCTCTGGTTAGCTTATTACCAAAATTGGTCCCACCGAGTTTGTGTAATCGGCCTCACCAAGATTAAGTTATGCCCTAACCCTAATGAAAGTCCCACCGAGTTAACGTGTCGGTCCCACCGAAAATCCTAACGTTCACATTTTGAACTGAATCGGTCCCACCGAGTTTCACGATTCGGTCTCACCGAGTTTGGTAAATTGTGTGTAACGGTTAGATTTTGTGTGGAGGCTATATATACCCCTTCACCCACTCTTCATTCATGGAGAGAGCCATCAGAACATGCCCACACTTCCAACATACATTTTCTGAGAGAGAACCACCTACACTTGTGTTGAGGTTAAGATATCCACTCCAACCACATAAATCTTGATCTCTAGCCATCTCCAAGTTGCTTTCCACTCAAATCATCTTTCCACCAAATCCAAATCAGTGAGAGAGAGTTGAGTGTTGGGGAGACTATCATTTGAAGCACAAGAGCAAGGAGTTCATCATCAACACACCATCTATTACCTTTTGGAGAGTGGTGTCTCCTAGATTGGTTAGATGTCATTTGGGAGCCTCCGTCAAGATTGTGGAGTTGAACCAAGAAGTTTGTACGGGCAAGGAGATCGCCTACTTCGTGAAGATCTACCCTAGTGAGGCAAGTCCTTCGTGGGCGATGGCCATGGTGGGATAGAAAAGGTTGCTTCTTCGTGGACCCTTCGTGGACTCGCGCAACCGTTACCCTTCATGGGTTGAAGTCTCCATCAACGTGGATGTACGATAGCACCACCTATCGGAACCACGCCAACAATCTCAGTGTCTACGTTGCGTTTGCTCCCTCCAAACTCCTCCCTTTACCTTCATGTGCAATGTTTTACATTCCGCCGCTATACTCTTAGACTTGCATGTGTAGGTTGTTTACCTGACTAGTGCTAAGTTGCTAAAATATGCCAAGACTTAAATTGGGAAAAGGCTAGATTTTTATTTGGTCAAGTAGTCTAATCACCCTCCTCTAGACATACTTTTGATCCTACAGCTACCTCTCGTTCTGTCTAATTGGCTAGGGTAGTAAAGGGAGAACTACTGCGATTGTGTTTCTGGTTTACCCGGACAAACACCTCAGTAGAGAAAGCCGAAAACTGACTATCATGATGCGGTGAGAGCTGGTTAGCTATTCGTTGACTATGTATAAATCCCTTGTGATTTTTTCCGCATCATGCAATAGGCGGGCCTCCACCCAGCCGGGCATTCACAACATCCAAGTTCGGATAATCGAACAATACTAGGGGCTGCGCCCGCACTCCCATTATAAAACTCCTATGGCTAAGTGAGGGCGATAAAGCCGTATATTCCGATTGCCTGATTCGCCGCACTAACACCTCCTTCACGGACCAGTATGTTGGGTCAAGTGTGTTTAAGTGTTATCCCGAACACCCCCGTACTACCTACATGGGGGCTGAAGCCGACGAGTGGCCAACTCTCAGATATCATAAACAGCCGCACAGGAGGAGATATTTTAAAGTAAAATAAGCAACATATCATACATAAGCCTTGTTTCATGATACAGGATTGGACAACATAGATACATTCATTCAAAAATGATGTCCTTCGAACATTGGCCCTCTACAATGCGGGATCCATTCAGGACATCATCAAAGTACCGCTCCGGCGTGCGGTGCTCTTTGCCAGTGGGCGGTCCCTCGGTTGCAAGCTTGACGGTGTCCATCTTCGCCCATTGCACCTTGACACGGGTGAATTCCATCCACGCACCTTCAATACAGACCGACCGCTTCACGGCATCAAACCGAGGGCAGGCACTGACCAGCCGCTTGACAAGACCGAAGTAGCTACTAGGCATGGGTTCGACGGGCCAAAGACGGATTATCAAATCCCTCATGGCCAATTCAACCACCCTGTGCAGTTAGGTCCATTGCTTCAGCTGATCGCTGAGGAGCACAGGATGCTCTGGTGCAAGGTACTGCGACCAGAACAGCTTCTCCGTTGAGCTCCCCTCTTCGGCCCGGAAGAACTCCACAGCATCAGCAACACTTCGGGGCAACTCCGCAAACACTCCTGGAGAACTCCAAATCCGGTTAGAAAGATATACCTTTTCTTCACAAATTTGCTCTGCATGTTAAAGGCCTTACCCGCCGCAATTTGCTTTGCCTCTTGAATCTCCCGGGCAGCGCTTTGGGCTTCGGCCCGGGCTTCTTGTGCACTTTGGAGTGCCTTGGCAAGTTCGGAATTCTGGTTCGAACTCTTGTGCTCTAAAGACTCGCATTTGCCTATAGCATCCTTGAGCTCCTGCTGGACTTCCTCCACCCGTGATTCTTGTTTAAGGTTGGAGGCTCGTTCCTCCTCCGCCTCCTTCTTGGCCTTGGCCAGCGCACTCTTGAGGGCCTCGACCTCAGACGTGTCAGCTGCAAACATAATTATGAAACTCATTGAGATACTACATCATAGCTGGCATCGTTTCAGACGTGCTTTAGTATTACATACCTTGCTTTTCTTCTAACTTCCGCCTTAGCTCGGATGCTTCGGTGGCATGGGCAGCTGACGCCTGTTTTGCAGCCTGCTCGTTCAAACAGATATGTGCGTTAGTCTCGTGCATGAGTTATTAGATCCTCTGTTCAGTTTTCTCTCCGAACACCGAACGGAGTCTCAGGGGCTACTATCTATACACATGCATTCTTTTATACAGATAAAAAACACTATAAAGTACATACCTCAAAGTCTCTTGAAAGGCTAGTGTAGGCCTCTCTCACCAACGTGTCCGGCACCTCCGCATTAAAAGAGGTCACCGGTATAGTAGGCACGCCCCCGTCTCGTGAAGAGAGTTTCTCCTTTGTCTCCGGAACCGTGTGGGTTTCCGGAATGACATTTGGTTGGGGGCCAAACTAGACATGGCCCCTGTCTCCAGTCTCCATGGGGGTGGGTTCCCCCATGTTCTTGGCAGCCTCGGGCACCTCTCCATGTTCCGGAAGGGCCCTTTGGGATGACACCTCGGTGTTATCCATGGTAGTGGGGGAGGAAGCTGGTGGAGGCGATTCGCTCTCCATCATGTTTGGACCCAGCGAATTCCCGACAGAGGAGGATCACTGGGGGAGGACCTTAACCGGACTGCAGCATACAATTTAAATGCATTACAACTATAAGCTAGAAAAGCCGGATATATATATACCTTTGAGTACTTACGATCCGTCCAGGGGCCTCAGCCTGGGGCGCCACTCGTCGACATCCGATTCGGAGTCATCCGTAAGGGACGTCATCCCTTTCTTGGACGCCTCCGCCTCTAGATCGATGGAGGCTGCCCTTTTCTTGTTCTCCCCCTTAGGAGGGAAGGTGCTCTCTTCCTCCTCCTCTTCCTCTTCATTAGGGGAGGAGAGGGTTTTGGTGTCCTCGGACACTACGTCCGAAGCACCCTTACGGCAGAGGCCGCTCTTGGCCTCCTTGCCCTTCTCACTGGCCTTCTTTTCCAGTGCCTGGTACGGCGCCGGGACTAACATCCTCGTCAACAGAGGAATGGTTTCATCTTTGGGTAGCGGAGCCGAATAGTGAATCCGTTCCGTTTTCTTTGTCCAGCCCTGCAAAAGAAAATGGAGGATTTAGTGTGCTCCTTGGACTCGCAAAGTAATGTTATCAAAGAACTTACGGGGGTTGCAGCGTGGGTGCTGTCATAGCCGAGGTCTTCGATTGTCTCCGGCCATGACTTCTGGTTCTTGAAGAGCAGCTTCCACATATCTTCGTGCTTTGTGCCAAAGAACCACTACAGGGTCCGAGGACCGGCCGGGTTGAACTTCCACATGGACTCTTGACGCGCCTGACAAGGGAGAATCCGACGGAAGCACATCACCTGGATCACTCTAGCGAGGCTGGTATTTTCATCTACCATGCTCTTGATGCACTTCTCCAGCATTGTTACCTTGTCAGACGATGCATAGTCCAGGCCCTTGTTGAGTCAGGATGTCAGCCGCATTGGGGGTCCGGACTTGAACTCCATAGGAGCAACCCATGTGGAGTCACGGGGCTCTATGACATAGAACCACCCCTGCTGCCATCCCTTCATGATCTCCACGAAGGTGCCCTTGGGCCAAGTGACGTTGGGTAGTTTGTTCACCATAGCGCCACCTCAATCTGCGTGCTGGCCGTCCACCACTTTCGGTTTCACGTTGAAAACCTTGAGCCATAGGTCGAAGTGGGGGGGAATGCGGAGGAAGGCCTCACATACGACAATAAACGCCGAAATGTTGAGGAAGGAATTTGGGGCTAGATCATGGAAATCTAGCCCATAGTAAAACATGAGGCCGCGGACGAAAGGATGAAGGGGAAACCCCAGTCCGCGAAGAAAATGAGGGATGAACACTACCCTCTCCTCGGGCTTTGGAGTGGGGATGATCTGCTTTTTGGCTGGAAGCCGGTGGACGATCTCCTTGGACAGATGGCTCGCTTCCCGAAGTTCCTTGATGTTTTTCTCCGTGATGGAGGAGGCCATCCACTTGCCCTACACTCTAGATCCGGACATGGCTGGAGTACTTTCTGGGAACGGAGTGGATTGAAGCTTGAGCGCTGGAGCTTGAGGGCGGATGGACTGAGGAAGGGGAAGGCGTGGGGTAAAAAGGGGGAATCTTATCTCCTTATAAAGGCAGTGAATATCATGCGTCCCCCACGAGCCTTAAAGCTCACCTATTTCCAAGGGGTCGTGCGAAATGACACAGTTGGGTTTCCTAAACCCGTATTAATGAGAATCCTATAATAAGGGGGCACGATCTCTGCTTTGACAAGACATGTCATCGGCGGTTGCGTCTGAAAACACGAAATGGGAGGTCGAAGAATGGTTTGAAATAATAAAATGGCCGGACGTAACGTCTCGCCAGCAAAATCTTCATAGGACAGAACTTATCTGTATTCTGCCCTTGTGATTCGGAGGTATGACTGTTGTGCAGAGTCGGATATAGTACTGACGATCAACTACTTTAAAGTATTCATAGGAGGAACCCGCCTTGCAATGCCGAAGACAATCTGCACGCCGGACACATCGACATTGAAGACTGGTTCAGGGGCTACTGAGGGAGTCCAGGATTATGGGGTCCTGGGGAATCCGGGCTATGTGATATGGGTCGGACTTTAAGGAAATATGCCCTATAGGCAATAATAAAGTTGTTATTTATATTTCCTTATATCATGATAAATGTTTATTATTCATGCTAGAATTGTATTAACCAGAAACTTAGTACATGTGTGAATGCAAAGACAAACAGAGTGTCACTAGTATGCCGCTACTTTACTAGCTCGTTAATCAAAGATGGTTAAGTTTCCTAGCCATGGACAAGAGTTGTCATTTGATGAACGGGATCACATCATTAGAGAATGATGTGATTGACTTGACCCATCCGTTAGCTTAGCACGATGATCGTTTAGTTTGTTGCTATTGGTTTTTTCATAACTTATACTTGTTCCTATGACTATGAGATTATGCAACTCCCGAATAACGGAGGAACACTTAGTGTGCTATCAAACGTCACAATGTAACTAGGTGACTATAAAGATGCTCTACATGTGTCTCCAATGGTGTTTGTTGAGTTGGCATAGATCGAGATTAGGATTTGTCACTCCGTGTATCGGAGAGGTATCTCTGGGCCCTCTCAGTAATGCACATCACTATAAGCCTTGCAAGCAATGTGACTAATGAGTTAGTTACGGGATGCTACATTATGGAACAAGTAAAGAGACTTGCCGGTAACGAGATTGAACTAGGTATTGAGATACCGACGATCGACTCTCGGGCAAGTAACATACCGATGACAAAGGGAACAACATATGTTGTTATGCGGTTTGACCGATAAAGATCTTTGTAGAATATGTAGGAACAATATGAGCATCCAGGTTCCGCTATTGGTTATTGACCGGAAATGTGTCTCGGTCATGTCTACATAGTTCTCGAACCCGTAGGGTCCGCACGCTTAACGTTCGGCGATGATCGATATTATGAGTTTATGTGTTTTGATGTACCGAAGGTAGTTCAGAGTCCCGGATATGATCACGGACATGACGAGGAGTCTCAAAATGGTCGAGACATAAAGATCGATATATTGGAAGGCTATGTTTGGACATCAGAATGGTTCCGGGTGAGTTCGGGCATTTACCGAAGTACCGGGAGTTACCGGAACCCCCTGGGAGTCATTGGGCCTTAATGGGCCTTGGTGGGAGAGAGGAGGAGGCAGCCAAGATGGGCCCCTCCAATCCCAATCCGAATTGGGGTGGGGGGCGACCCCCGTTTCCTTCTCCCTCTCTCCTCCTTCCTTCTTCTCCTACTCCAACTAGGGAAAGGGGAATCCTACTCCCACCGGGAGTAGGACTCCCCCCTTGGGCGCGCCATGAGAGGGTCGGCCCTCCCCTCCTCCACTCCTTTATATACGGGGAAGGGGCACCCCATAGACACACACGTTGATTGTTTAGCCGTGTGCGGTGCCCCTGTCGTGGTGGGCGCACGGCAGATGCCATGGGATGGCTAAAGAGAGGAGGAGGCTTGAGGGTACTGGTGGGCTCCAGAGGCGAGGTTGGCATGAGCGAGCGCGGGACGCAAGACATACCCAGGTTCGGGGCTCTCCGGAGAGATAACACCCCTAGTCCTGCCGAGTGTGGTTTATATGTAACAGTACAGAGTTGCTCCTAGAGCTGTATGGAGGAAGAAGGAGGTCTGGCCAAGGCTTAGGCTGCTCCCTTTCCTCGGGTGTTGCTTTGCTGGATGTGTGTGATCGATTGTGTGAATGAAGTGGGTTCTGCCCGTATGCATGGGGGCTCCTGGGGGGTTTTATAGGTCAACCCCCTAGGGGTACAAGGGTAATGTTACAAGGCCGTAGGGCCGGGTTGTGAGTGTCCAGGAACCCGGTGCTGGGACCCGCTGGGTACCAGGGCTCGCTGGGTTCTCCGGACACGGGCTCCATGCGCCTAGGGGGCACTCTGTGCCGTGTTGTCGATCGTCAAGGCATGGCCGGGTTGAGTCGACTACAGTGGCGCTCTGTCAGGCCACCGCTTGTGGGCGTCATTGGTCACGCCGGGACACTGTTGCCACGCCAGGCCTAGCCAGTGGGTAGGCGTAGGGCACAGTAGCCACACCGGCCCTACTCAACGGGTAGGTGGAGGGCACTGTTGCCTCATCCGGCTGACCAGAGGCATGGGCGGGGTATGGTGGCGCTGATCATTAGCTGGCGGAGACTCATCCCATCATACGGCTGGGATGGGACAGCTGCTGACCCTTGGTCGGGGTTGGAGAACACGCCAAGGGCGGTGCTGGCTTGCTGGAGAAGTCTTGAGCTTGGTTGTTGAGGCCGAGTCGAGGAGCCTGGACGGGTCGGCCTGCTTGGCCGGGTCGAGCGAGCTGGCTGAGTTGAGCAACTCGGCCAAGGTCGGGCCGGATTGAGGGGCGATGCAGGCTCCGTTGTTTTGAAAAGGATTCGGGTTCTGTTGCCTGGCTGGGGTTCAACCCCCCGACAGTAGTCCCCGAAGCTGTGAAGGTCCGCCGTCTTCGGGTGATGGGCCTTCGCAGTCCCTCCCCCCTTGTACATAGGCAAACTTGGCGACCGTCGGGTGTGGCAATACCCACTATGTGCCGGCTTCTGGAAGCCGTATCGCGGCATCTTGGTCTTGGCGGGAAACCGAGGAGCTCGACAAATCTAGGGCAATCCTTTGGGGTTCGCGCGGCCGCCACGTGGCACCTGGGAGCTGGAAGGGCCTGACAGGCCACACGCGCAATAGGACGGGGCGACGCCCTGGGGCCCGCCGCTGCACGCCCTTGGCCCACACACGCGGATTTGTGGCGGCGTCCGCAGGTCGGTTGCTATTCTCCAGGCAGTTATTTCATGCGTACGTGCGCACTTATTGCGGGGAAGTGGGAGGGGCAAGCGCAGACGATCCCACTTCCCCATGTTTCGAATCGTGGCCTATAAATTGGGGGCAAGGGGGCGGCGGAGACCACTCACGCTCGCGCACCCTGCCTCTTCGTCCTCCCTCTGCTTCTAACGGTCGCCGCCAGCTGAGACTCCCGCCGTTTCGAGCAAAACTTTCCTGCTATCTTACTTTCCCTCTCCTTCTTCTTCTTCGCGCATAGGCCGATGGCGCTGCCGTCAGGATTGTGGATGGGCTTGACCGTCACCCTTGACGACATCGCCTACCTCCGCGACACCAGGCGTCTGCCAAGGGCGGAGGAGGTCGAGGCTCGCCTCCCGCAAGGCGAGCGGGAGCCGCGGCCCAGAGGCTCGGAGTGGGTGGTCTTCCTACCGCACTTCAAGCGCGGGTTTGGGCTGCCCGCGAGCGGCTTCTTCCGTGAGTTTCTGGAGTTCTTCGGGCTCCAACCTCATCACCTTGGTGCCGGCGTGATCATGCAGCTGTCCGACTTCTTCACCCTCTGCGAGGGGTACCTGGGGGTCGAGCCTACAATCGACCTCTGGGTGCGCTTCTTCTCTCTGAAGCAGCAGGGGCCGACGGCCGGAGAGATGTCCCAGTGCGGGGCGGCCGTTATCACCAAGCGGTCGGGCACCGACTGCCCGAAGATGCCGCTGGAGGATTCTGCCAAGAAATGGCAGAATTCCTTCTTCTACGTTCGCAGCATTGGCGAGGACCGCATCAACCTCCCGCCATTCATCAACTAGCCGCCGTGGGGGAAGCTGAACTAGGGGTACTACCCCAAGCACCCGTCGAAGGAGGTGCTCAACTTTTGCGAGTGGGTGTCGGTGATGAAGGAGCAGGAGGGGCTCACTGGCACCGACCTCATCACCGCCTTCATTGTCCGGCGGGTGCTGCCGCTGCAGTGGCGCAACCACCTCATCGGCCAAATGGCCGGCCTCCAGGATCCCAACCGCATGGCGAATACGTGGTTGGCGGCGGACCAGATCGCGCGCCGGGTTCATGATATCTCCAAGGCTAACTTGGGGGTCGACTGGGCGTTCGGGAAGGCCCCGTACAGTCGTGCGAACCCAGCACCGTTGGTGAGTTCCTGGTCTCCATACTTCGCTGCTACTTATCTTCTCGTTCATCCTGACGCGACACGAGAGGTGCTTCTGAATACCATCTGGCACCCTTATGACCGGGCGCGGGCGCAGGTGGTGCGGGATGCCTCGGAGGAGCCCGAGGCCCAAGACGGAGGGGAGGCGGCGGCCGCCGATACGGGCATAGGGCGCCGAGCAGGTGAGCCTTGTTTAGATTCCTTGAGTTGCGGCGGCCGCCGATACGACAGGGACGGCGCGACGCCCGCACGGGAAGGATATCGCTCCGCCGCAGGCCCCATCCGTGAAGCGCGCGGTGGACACGGCCGAAGGCGCGAAGCCGCCCATCAAGAGGAGGCGCGACGCTCCGCAGGAGAGGGCGGCGAGGCCCGAAGTTCGGGTGGTGCCCGGGTAAGTGATTTCTTGTGCCCGAGCCGAGATGCCGAGCGGCCCTGCTCGACCCGGCGTAATCATTTTGTCTTGTGCTTCAGGTCACCGATTTCGCTGGTGCTGGCAGCAGCGGATGCCGCGTCCGCCGAGGGCGCCGCGTTCCGAAGGAGCCGATCCGGCGCTGCCGACCGGGACGAGGACGAGGACAAGGCGTCGGTGGATCCGGACCTCGGCCTGGACCCGGCCGATGCCGAGGGCCTGGCCTGGCGGGATCGGAACCGGCCCGAGGCGGAGCTGGCGGCGGCGTCGACCCAGGCCTGGGTTAGAGCCGCGACAGCGTGGGCGCAAGCCGGCGAGGGGCCGGCGTGGCCGTAGATGCCGGCGGGGACGGTGTCGGTGATGACGGTCTTCGTGCCGGCGTCGGCACGGGAGCACGACCAAGGCAGCCGTGCGGACGCGATGGACCTCGACCGGGAGGTCGTGGTTGTCGAGGATGACACCCCACCGCGGACCGACGTGGTCAAGCGGGAGGGGACCGATGGAGGAGGCGGCGATGCCGTCTTGGAGGTGGCGACGCGGGCGGCGCCGGAGGGGGCGTCCCAGGTGCCGGCGAGCGAGGCGCCGCTGGTGGTGGAGCCTCAAGCCGCTCCGCCCACCGAGCCGGCGTCGGTGCCGGGGAGGGCGCTGGAGAAGGCGCCGACTTTAGGGGAGGCGGCCAGCGGAGGGCACGCCCTGGCGATCAGGGCCGGAGGACGCCGGGCTGCTGAGCCGCGGGCGTCGCGGAGCGGGACCAGCGAGGTCCCCTTCGGACCTCTGACCTAGGAGGAGGCGGCGATGGCCGCCGTGACCCGTCGCCTGTGCGGGCGGACGGACCGGATCCAGGCCTACGCCCATGCTGAGGTCGAGGCGACGCAAGAGCTGGAGCACGCCGTCTTTGTAGGATCGAAAGTATGTCTAGAGGGGGGGGGTGATTAGACTACTTGACCAAATAAAAACTTAACCTTTTCCCAATTTTAGTTCTTGGCAGATTTTAGCTATTTTAGGACAAGTCAAGCAATCATCACACAATTCAAGCAAGCATGCAAAGAGTATATTGGCAGCGGAAAGTAAAGCATGCAACTTGCAAGAATGTAAAGGGAAGGGTTTGGAGAATTCAAACGCAATTGGAGACACATATGTTTTTCCCGTGGTTCGGATAGGTGGTGCTATCCTACATCCACGTTGATGGAGACTTCAACCCACAAAGGGTAATGGTTGCGAGAGTCCACGGAGGGCTCCACCCACAAAGGGTAACGGTTGCGTGAGTCCACAAAGGGCTCCACCCACGAAGGGTCCACGAAGAAGCAACCACCCACAAAGGGTCCACGAAGAAGCAACCTTGTCTATCCCACCATGGCCATCGCCCACACAGGACTTGCCTCACTAGCGGTAGATCTTCACGAAGTAGGCGATCTCCTTGCCCTTACAAACTCCTTGGTTCAACTCCACAATCTTGTCGGAGGCTCCCAAGTGACACCTAGCCAATCTAGGAGACACCACTCTCCAAGAAGTAACAAATGGTGTGTAAGTAATGAACTCCTTGCTCTTGTGCTTCGAATGATAGTCTCCCCAACACTCAACTCTCTCTCATAGGATTTGGATTTTGTGGAAAGAAGATTTGAGTGGAAAGCAACTTGGAAAGGCTAGAGATCAAGATTCATATGGTAGGAATGGAATATCTTGGTCTCAACACATGAGTAGGTGGTTCTCTCTCAGAACATATGAGTTGGAATGGTGTATGTGTTCTGATGGCTCTCTCTTCAAATGAAGAGGAGGTGGAGGGGTATATATAGCCTCCACACAAAATCCAACCATTACACACAGTTTTCCAATCTCGGTGGGACCGAATCAACAAACTCGGTCGGACCGAAAATGTAAACCTAGTGACCGTTAGAGATTTTCGGTGGGACTGACATGCAACTCGGTAGTACCGATGTGGTTAGGGTTTGGGCATAACGTAATCTCGGTGAGACCGATTACACAAACTCGGTGAGACCGAATTTGGTAATTAGCTAACCAGAGAGTTGGTCAGGCAAACTCGGTGGGACCGATTTGCTCTTTCGGTGAGACTGAAAAGTTACAAAGGGGAAACACTGAATTTACATTGCAATCTCGGTGGGACCGATTCGCTCTTTCGGTGGGACCGAAAAATTACGAAAGGGAAACAGAGAGTTTGCAATCCCATCTCGGTGAGACCGAGATCCCTATTGGTAGAACCGAATTGCTAGGGTTTGGCAGTGGCTTATGACAAGTGAAACTCGATGGCGCCGGATAGGAAGAATCGGTAGGACCGAGTTTGGCTTAGGGTTTAGGTCATATGTGGATATGGGAAAGTAGTTGAGGGTTTTGGAGCATATCACTAAGAACATGAAGCAAGAGGCTCATTAAGCAACACCTCATCCCTTCTTGATAGTATTGGCTTTTCCTAAAGACTCAATGTGATCTTGGATCACTAAAATATAAAATGAAGAGTCTTTAGCTTTTGAGCTTGAGCCAATCCTTTGTCCTTAGCATTTTGAGGGTTCCACTTTCACATCCATGCCATGCCAATCATTGAGCTTTCCTGAAATAATCATCTTGGAATAGCATTAGCTCAATGAGCTATATGTTGTTATGAATTACCAAAATCACCTAGGGATAGTTGCACTTTGAATCTCCCCCTTTTTGGTAATTGATGACAACATATAGATCAAAGCTTCGACAAATGATAATAAGCATGAAATATATCGTCGCTTTGAGAAGTATGTGATAAGTAAGAGCTCCCCCTAAGTTTGTGCATATTTAAAATTTGCTTTGGACTGCAAATGCACAAGGAGTTAGAGTCATGGGTTACTCTTCCATGTCACATACATCTTGGTGGAGCGCTTAAAATGATAAGAATGAAATACATGCACTCATCACCAAGAATAGTGAATGATCACATAAGATAGATAATATAATAGCATTAAGCAAGCATTAAGTGTAGCTTATGATCAAACACATGATCATCAATGTCTCACAAGCAATGACATAGTATCTCAAGCACTCAAAAGCAAACAAGTTCGAAAAACCACCAAATAAAGCAAGAGAGAAAAGCAACACTCTCTCTCTCGAAGCCTATGATCTATACATTTTTCTCCCCCTTCGGAAACAATTTACCAAAAAGTTCCTAGAAAAATGCATAGTGCTAAGTCGACGCTCAGGCTTGATCTTCAGGTGGTGGTGGAGTCCGGATCACTCCAAGGACGAAGGCTTCTGTAGACGCTGAAGTAGACGCTGGAGTTGGAGCTGAAGTAGATGCTGGAGCTGGTGGAACTTTGGCTGTAGCTGGTGCTGAGGTGGTGGCTCTGGTGGCAGCAACTGGCACGGCAGACGACCTCGGACCTCGTGGCACTCTGGCAAAGGCATCAGTGGTAGTCCTGCCTCTCCTCTCCTGCATGTCATCCTGGAGCTGCTCCACTGCAGTCTGAATCTCTGTCACCTTGACATCCAAGTCATAGAACTTTTGTTCCATGATCCTCTCTAAGCTTGCCTGGTTCTAAGTTAGGGTGGCTAGTCCTTTCTCAATCCGCAGGCTGGATGCAATCAGGTAACCAAGCTGCTCTTGTTTAGTTTTCAAGAAATACTCAAATGCCTCCTCTTGGGTTGGCATCTTGGCGGCTTCCTCCTTCCTTGCCTTCTCCTTCTTGGCTTGTGCTTGGGCAGATGATGGCTCATTCTCAGTCATGACTACTTGATTGTCCTCAAAATCTGGACGGATGGGAAAGTGTTCCTTGTCCAACAAGTATATGCCCGTGCCCATCTTGGAGTTAATGAGCTCCTGAATTTGAGGGGCATAACCACAGCTCCTCTTCTGATCTGCTGCAGTCCTCTTGATAGTCTCTACTATGAGGCTCATGACCTTGAATTTCTGTGGCACATCAAATACATATAGCAAGTTGATTGCATGGCCTCGGATCATCTTGTGATCACCTGACTTGGGCAAGAGAGTGTGCCTCAATATCCAATTGATTGTTGGCAGCCCTGACAGAAGATAGTGCACAGACCCAAACTTGAAAGTATCAAGAGCTTCATTGGGAATCTCCTTGTACATGTTGGACATTGAGTTGTGGTCCATCTTCTTGTTGGCATAAATGTCCAAGTCATCTGCTTTCTCCTCTGGGGCATCGATCAACTTTGCCCATTCCTCAACAGTTGATTGGTACCTCGTACCTTCAGACATCCATGTGATCCTTCCATCTGGGTAGAAGTGTGTTGTGGAGTAGAATTGCATGATAAGCTCCTCGTTCCACTTTGTGAGCTTTTGCCCAACAAAGTCTACAACTCCGCACGCACTAAAGCTGTCATACACTCTAGGGTAGTGTTCCTCATTTTCCTTCATGTAGGTCCAGTCGACCCATCTCATGTCACAAACTATTGGCTTCTTGTCAAGCAAAACTGTCTCATAGAAGTCCTGCTGTTCCTTGGTGTGAAATCTGTAATCCACAGCAGTCCTTCTCCTTGAAGCATATGGATCTGATTCTCTCCATTTCCTCAGCCCTGAGTCTCTCCTGAGCTTCATGTCTTCAGCCACATGATGAGCATTGTTGTGGTCTGGGATCTTAGGCTTGAGCTTTCTCAAAACATTCTCTTCCTCTTCTTCTGCAGCTTCAGGCACTGGGGCCTTGTTCTTTTCAGCAGCAGGTATGCTCCTTGTATTTCTCTTTGGTGTTGTCTTGACCTTTGATGCAGCCTTGGGCTTAGATGCAGTAGCCCCTGATTTGATAGCATCACCCATTAGCTTGGGTGCCTTAGGTGCTAGTGCATCAACCTCTTCTTCCTCTTCCTCTTCCATAATGGAAGCCTTTCCAAGCACTCTGGCTACGGTCTTCTTGACCCTTTCCTTCCTCTTCTTGCCTTCAGCAACAACTGGCTCTTTGGGTGAAGGCTTTTCAGTTGAAGCTCTAGCCTTTGACATAGGCTGCCTGCCTGCTGGCCTTTTGATCTTCAGTCCTGGCTTTGTGCCTTGAGCTGGCTCAACTCTCTTTGATGTGGCCTCTTCCTCTGCCACATAATCTTCATCTTCAGAATCAGAAGTTCTCTTCTTCCTTTGTCTAGTGGCAGCTTTTGGCAGATTGCTTGGGGTACTTGTGCTGCCATCATCTGAAGAGCTGGAGGGACTAGTGCCCTCACTCATCACCACTTGCTGTTCTGACACATTCTGGCTGTCACTCTGATCTGACATGTTGAACAAGCTGACTGCTGACCCTGTGAACAGTTTATAGATGAGGTAGAATAGATGAGGTGCAGAAATTTTTGCACAAGAATGATCCAAAAACTTAGTTTTAGTTTCCCACTGAAATCATCTCGGATCTACCGATTTTTAAACTCGGTGATACCGAAGCAGTTTTGGAACCTAAACTAGTGAACTCGGCTGGACCGAGTCATAGTTCGGTGGCACCGAGACTGCTAGGATTTCACAGAGTTCCAAAATTGGTCACACCGATAGGTAATTCTCGGTCAGACCGAGTCTCACTTGTGCAATGGCATAAGCCAAATCGGTGGGACCGAGGTTTTCAACTCGGTCGGTCCAAGATGGTTTCGGCGGAAACCAAACCCTAAAATTTTCGAATCAAACCTAATCTACGAGCGCATTGACTGGATAGGAGTGTTTCAATCGTGGCAAGAATCATGATGATCACAATGTGCTAAGAATCGGATTGGAGAATAGCACAAAGATCGAGTCCATACCCTAGTTTGGCGGAGACTCGCTACGGCGGCAATGGCGGGGTAGAATTCCCGTTGACGGCGACGGAGACCAGTGACTGGAGGCAGCTGGCGGCGAGGAGACGATCCGGAGACCACGTTGGCAGAGCAGGCTATCGCGCGGGCGAAGGGGTCCGGAGAAATTTCCAAAATTTTGCCCGTGACTATATATAGCCCGACCCTGTCAGTGTGACCGAGTGGAACAACTCGGTGGCACCGAGATTCATAACTGCCAGCAGTTACTGAAACTCGGTGTGACCGAAATGTCCAAATCGGTTGCACCGAGATCGAAAACCTAGATCAACTTAATGATCTCAGTAGGACCGAAAGTGGGGTATCGGTCAGACAGAGAATCATAAAGAGGTTTTGGAAGTTTAAGTCTATGACGAATCGGGGACTCCGAGCGCTCCTCACACAGAGTGGTTCGAATCTGACTTGATCAAATTTTGTGATGCAGCATGAATAGAGTTTGAGACGAGAAAAGCATAGATAGCTAGAGGAGGTTCTTAGGCATTCTTGTCCATCCACTTGGCAAAAGAAAATAAAACCAAACAATCAAAACAACAAGTGGATGTCCTCGAATGAGTAAAATATGCAACCAGCATGCTCACACAATAAGATGGCAAATGAAATATGTGACAAGGCATGCACAACCAATTCTAGCAACTATCAAGCAATTTGTGATGACTAGGTCATCTATATATGAGTATATTGACTTAGGAGTCAAGTGAGAACACTTGATCATAGGTCATACTCATCATTTAAGCTCAAGTGGGGTTACCACTTTTACATAAAGCATTGTTGTGTTCACATCTTTAGAGTTGCTTTAGCTCAAGTCTTAGAGTAAAGCTCCCCCTAGATGTGATACCCCCCCTAAGAGGGATGAACTAACCTTGGGTTTTGTCGATGATGACTTCATGTAGATGTTGAAGTTGTGGATGCTCAATGTTGATGTAGATCACTTGGAGCTATCCATTTGAGTGAATTGCACTTTCAATACCTACATGGGTTAGTCCCACAAGGAACAAACAAGGATATCCATAGACATAGAGTGATGCACACACAAGATGATGTCCATGAAAACTTTTAGGTTACCTTGTCCCTTGTCTTACCAACAAGAGGGTTTGTGACTCCTTGAACTAGTGCAGGATGTGGAAGTTGATTGCACTTGTTCTTGCCAAAATGATAAGAGTGATGTATATTGGCGGAGTCACCCTCAAGAACTCTCTAGTTCTTCTTCTTTTGGATCCACATCATCTTGATGGGAATCCTTGGAGTTGTAGTCGTACTCGATGAAGTGGAACTTGAAGTACTCTTGGGAATCCACTTGACTAAGGTCTTAGGAGCTTCTTCAAATGCGTCAATTTCCTCTTGAAGCTTGTCCTTGCCTTTTTGCTTGTAGTCTTGTGGTGGAAGATCATCTTGAGCTTGTGTCCCCTTGAAAGAAGTATCATACTTCTCTTGTTGAGGAACAAACTTTGTCTTGGGGTATTGATCTTCTTCCCACTCAACTCCATTGGCATTGAACTTTCGTTCAAAACCAACACCTTGAATATTTCTGGTGCCTTCCTTGCTTGCGTACAATTTCCTCGAATTGCTTACTTCCGGCAAGGCTCTTGTAAACACCTTTCTCTATAATTCCCTTCAATAAGCTATTTTCTTGCTCAAGTGTAACTTGGCTAAGAGAATCATTAGTGGAATCAAGAGAACTACTAGAAGCAACAATATTGGATTTAGCATGATCATTGTTACTGCTAGAGGAAGAATCTTTCTTGTTCTTGTTACTAGACTTGACTTGAGGCATGTAAGTGGATAAGAGTAAATGCTTGGCAGTGTAAGAAGAACTTTTCTTGCGGAGATCATCATTGATTGCTTTTAAGAACTCATGCTCTTGCTCAAGATTGAGCTTTTCAAAGCGTAATTTCTCATGAGCTCTTAAAAGTTCTCGATGATCTTCGAAGATAGTTTCATGAGCTAACTTAAGAGTGTTTAGTTCTTTAGTTAGAGCCTCAATCTTTTCCTTATCATTTTCATTCATTTTATCTTGATTAGCATGATTAATTGACATTTCATCATAGTATTCATCACTAGAGTTTTCAACAAGCAAATCATCACCTAACAAGTCATCTTCATCACTATTGAAATCAACATTCTCGGGGTGTGTTACCTTAGGACCTTTGGCCATGAAGCATCTTCCAATTCCTTCATTTGGTGAGTCAAATATGTCGTAGGAGTTGGTTGACACAAGTGCTAGACCGGCAACACCTTCATTTTGAGTATCTTCGGAGTCGGAGTGATAACTTCTCTCGGAGTGGCAGTCGGAGTCGGAGCCGGATACCCATTCACCAACATGAGCTTGATGTCTTCGTCTTGTGTAGCTCCTTGATGATTTTTCCTTCCTTTCCGAATCCTTGCTTCTCCATGAGTATCTTCGTTCATAACGATCATCTCTACTCCTTCTCTCTCTTGGTGGTGATTCTTTGCTTCTTCTTTTTGGAGAATCTTCTCTTCTCTTGTAGGGAGCCGTACACTCATTGGAATAGTGTCCGGGTCTTCCACAACTGTAGCAGTTTCGCTCTCGACTAGAAGATCTTTTGTCATTGTAGGACCTTGACTTGAAGCTTCTATCTTTGCTTCTACTCTTTTAGAACTTGTTGAAGTTCTTCACCATTAAGCTCAATTCTTCATTGAAGTCTTGTTTCTCACTTGATGATGTAGGGGCTTCACATGAGGCTTTATAGGCACCACTTGATTTGTTGTGAAGTTCCTCTTTATCCTTAAGTGACATCTCATGAGCAACAATTCTTCCTATCACCTCCGTTGGCTTGAGATCTTTGTAATTGGGCATCATTTGGATCAATGTGCACACGGTATCATATTTTCCATCCAAGGCTCTTAGAATCTTCTTGATGACGAATCTATCGGTCATCACTTCACTTCCTAAGCCGGCAATCTCATTTGTGATGAGAGCAAGCCTAGAGTACATTTCAGCGACACCTTCACCATCCTTCATCTTGAACTTGTCAAGTTGACTTTGAAGCACATCCAACTTGGATTCCTTGACGGAGTCAGTACCTTCGTGCATATCAATCAAAGTGTCCCAAATTTCCTTCGCATTCTCAAGACGGCTGATTTTGTTGAATTCTTCGGGGCACAATCCGTTGAAGAGAATATCACAAGCTTGAGCATTGTATTGCAACATCTTCAACTCATCCGCGGTAGCTTCACGGTTTGGTTCTTTCCCATCAAAGAAGTCACCTTGCAAACCAACACACACAATAGCCCAAACAGCAGGGTTATGTCCAAGAATATGCATTTTCATTTTATGCTTCCAACTAGCAAAATTAGTACCATCAAAGTAGGGACCTCTACGGTGATAATTTCCCTCGCTATACGCCATACTCTCCTAGGTTGTGAAACCAAGGCTATGACCACAAAAAGCTATGGAGATCAAAGCAAATGGAGACAAAAGCTCTGATACCACTTGTAGGATCGAAAGTATGTCTAGAGGGGGGTGATTAGACTACTTGACCAAATAAAAACTTAACCTTTTCCCAATTTTAGTTCTTGGCAGATTTTAGCTATTTTAGGAAAAGTCAAGAAATCATCACACAATTCAAGCAAGCATGCAAAGAGTATATTGGCAGCGGAAAGTAAAGCATGCAACTTGCAAGAATGTAAAGGGAAGGGTTTGGAGAATTCAAACGCAATTGGAGACATGGATGTTTTTCCCGTGGTTCGGATAGGTGGTGCTATCCTACATCCACGTTGATGGAGACTTCAACCCACAAAGGGTAACGGTTGCGAGAGTCCAGGGAGGTCTCCACCCATAAAGGGTAACGGTTGCGCGAGTCCACAAAGGGCTCCACCCACGAAGGGTCCACGAAGAAGCAACCACCCACAAAGGGTCCACGAAGAAGCAACCTTGTCTATCCCACCATGGCCATCGCCCACACAGGACTTGCCTCACTAGCGGTAGATCTTCACGAAGTAGGCGATCTCCTTGCCCTTACAAACTCCTTGGTTCAACTCCACAATCTTGTCGGAGGCTCCCAAGTGACACCTAGCCAATCTAGGAGACACCACTCTCCAAGAAGTAACAAATGGTGTGTAAGTAATGAACTCCTTGCTCTTGTGCTTCGAATGATAGTCTCCCCAACACTCAACTCCCTCTCATAGGATTTGGATTTTGTGGAAAGAAGATTTGAGTGGAAAGCAACTTGGAAAGGCTAGAGATCAAGATTCATATGGTAGGAATGGAATATCTTGGTCTCAACACATGAGTAGGTGGTTCTCTCTCAGAACATATGAGTTGGAATGGTGTATGTGTTCTGATGGCTCTCTCTTCAAATGAAGAGGAGGTGGAGGGGTATATATAGACTCCACACAAAATCCAACCGTTACACACAGTTTTCCAATCTCGGTGGGACCGAATCAACAAACTCGATCGGACCGAAAATGTAAACCTAGTGACCGTTAGAGATTTTCGGTGGGACTGACATGCAACTCGGTAGTACCGATATGGTTAGGGTTTGGGCATAATGTAATCTCGGTGAGACCGATTACACAAACTCGGTGAGACCGAATTTGGTAATTAGCTAACTAGAGAGTTGGTCAGGCAAACTCGGTGGGACCGATTTGCTCTTTCGGTGAGACCGAAAAGTTACAAAGGGGAAACACTGAATTTACATTGCAATCTCGGTGGGATCGATTCGCTCTTTCGGTGGGACCAAAAAGTTACGAAAGGGAAACAGAGAGTTTGCAATCCCATCTCGGTGAGACCGAGATCCCTATCGGTAGAACCGAATTGCTAGGGTTTGGCAGTGGCTTATGACAAGTGAAACTCTGTGGCGCGGGATAGGAAGAATCGGTAGGACCGAGTTTGGCTTAGGGTTTAGGTCATATGTGGATATGGGAAAGTAGTTGAGGGTTTTGGAGCATATCACTAAGCACATGAAGCAAGAGGCTCATTAAGCAACACCTCATCCCTTCTTGATAGCATTGGCTTTTCCTAAAGACTCAATGTGATCTTGGATCACTAAAATATAAAATGAAGAGTCTTTAGCTTTTGAGCTTGAGCCAATCCTTTGTCCTTAGCATTTTGAGGGTTCCACTTTCACATCCATGCCATGCCAATCATTGAGCTTTCCTGAAATAATCATCTTGGAATAGCATTAGCTCAATGAGCTATATGTTGTTATGAATTACCAAAACCACCTAGGGATAGTTGCACTTTCAGTCTTCAAAGTTTCCGTCTACGCTCTATTTTTTCCTTTTCCATTGTTTTCCTCTTCGTGGGGGCGCGTCAGCGCACCCACTAGGTGTAGCCCCCGACATCCGGGCCAACTGCGTGTCAGTTGGGCCGAATCTTATCTTGTCGGCTTGTGCCGATTGTTTCTTCTTGTAGCAACTTGACTCCTACCGGGTCAACGTCTTCAACCGTCTCCTTGAGACTCACCGCCAAGGAGGAGGAGCTCCGCGTCGCGACAGGTATTTCTTCTTAATGTTCTTTTCTAGTGGGGGCGCGCTAGCGCACCCACTGGGTGTAGCCCCCGAGATTCGGGCCAACTGCGTGGCAGTTGGGTCGAATCTTAATGCAGTACTTTGTCGCTAAGTTTCTTCTTCTGCAGCCGAGGTGCTGTCTTGGAGGACCCGGCTGATTTGGGCCGGTTTTCGCTATGACCGGCTTGTTGCGGACGTTGGCCGGCTCGGGCCGAGGTGGAGGCGGCGAAGGCGGAAGTGACGGGAGCCCCGCAAGCGCTTGATGAGGCCAGCCGGCTGCGGGAGCAGCTAGCAAGCGACAAGAGTCGGCTCGAGGCTGAGGTGGAGCACCTCAAGGCGGAGGCCGCCAAGGTCGTGGAGGCGCAATAGGCCCTTGCCGAGGCTGACCAATAGCGCGGCAAGCTGGCAGACGACAAGGGGCAGCTCCAGGCCGAGGTGGAGCGCCTGAAGGTGCTGGTGGCCACGGCGGAGAAGACCCGGCAGGGGGAGACCCGACTCCGTGAGGAGGACGTGAAGGCGGCCGAGGACAAGGACGACGAGATGAAGGCGGCCCTTGCCAAGGTCGCCGACCTAGAGAAGGCACTGGAGGAGCGCAGCCGCACCATCGCCCGAGAGCGGCACGGTACGTTGCTCGAAGCGCGGCACCTGGAAGAGTCCTTCTCTAGTAAGTGCTTTTCTTTGGTTTTGTTGTTGCTGCCGGGTTGGAACTCCGACCCCTCTTCGTTAGTAGTTTTCTTCTGACTTGCTTGTCTTCTTGACAAGGACCTTCCCGGAGACGCTCCCACTGGTGGAGGAGGCCGTCCACTTTCACCGAGACCCGCAGGGAGTCGTGGGCTCCGGGACCAACCCAAATGTGGCCTGGACCTTCCCGGAGATCATGACTACCGCCCAGACCCGCTTGTGGGTCCTGAGCGACCAGATGAGGCGGCTTTCTCAGGCCGGCGCGGCGATGACGGCGGCCCTCTGGCGGGTTCCATTGCGCCGGGCAGCTTCACGCGGCTGGCGCGGTGGTTGGAGGCGGGCCCGGACCGTCTTCACGAGTGGTGGGTCTCCGCTGCTCACGCTGGCACCAAGATGGCGCTTCGGTTCATGTTGTCGTGGCATCCGGAGTTGGCACTGGATGCGTTGATGGGCCAGCGAGCCGGCTCGGATAACCAGCTGCAGGCGGAGGCTGGCCGGATCGCCGCCCGGGCCAGCTATATCGCCGGGTTCGCCTTCCACGACGAGTTCCAGTCGGAGCGGGCGGAGGATGGTGGAGTTGTGATCGCTGAGGATTACAGCCTTCTTCTGGACGACCCGGAGGGTAGCTCCGAGGAAACGGGCGTCTACGAAGACGCCGAGGAGGAGCATACCGGCACCTCTACGGATCTGACGGCTGCGCGCTCTGGCAGAGGTGATGCCTGATTTTTACTTGTAGAAAATTTATATTAGGTAGCAGGTCCACCCACCCACTGGGGGTTGATTGGGCGTAATGAATTTTGGCCTTGGGCCTGTTTAAATTTATGCTGTATGAGCTGTGTGAATGTTTGCGCCTTTGCTTCTCGATTTTTTGGAGTTGTTTTCTTGCGACTCCCTCCCTTTGGGTTTCACCCCCGCGAGTCTGACGGCTAGGGCTCTAGTTTGTGACAAGGGGTTCGGCCTTTGAGAGGGACGCGCAGTACTCGGGGTTTTGAAACATTGGGCATGAGCGAAACACCCACTAGGCTGGCTGGCGATAATCCGACAGGCCGGGTTGGTGAGTAGCCGGTCATGTGGTAGCTTAAAGTGGTGCAGCCGGGTCGAGCGATCCGGCGACATGCAGAAACTTCGTGGATGCCTGCGCTTTCGCTTTTCGTTTTTAGGGCCATTTTCTTGTAACTCTCCCTCTTTGGGCCTCCCCCCGTGAGTCTGACGGCCAAGGCTTTGGTCCGTGACAAGGGGTTCGGTTTTTGAAAGGAGTGTTCAATACTTAGTCTTTCAAAATGTTGAGCGCGAGCGAAACACCCACTGGGCCGGCTGGCGGCCATCCGGTGGGCCGATTTGGCGGGTAGCCGGTCTTGCGGTAACTTAAGGTGGCGGGACCGGGTTGGGCGACCCGGCAGTTCTTGACTTAGTGTTCGTGGCACGCTATTGCTTTTGTTCTCATGCGCTTGCCAGCCCACAGTCAAAGCCGGGTCTGCAGCTTAGGGCGAAGCGAGAAGCTATGGCGATCCAATGCGTTTGAGAACCGCTAAGAAAAAACAGCAAGTAGCCAAGCCGGCCAGCCCCCGGGTCGAGCGAATCGACCCGGCGGCCGGGTTCGGCTTCAATTTTTAAAGTGATGCACGAATGTAGAGACACGATAGCTTGGTCGCAAAAGGGGCAGCCCCCGAGCGTCGTTCGGGGACCCCATAGTTTTGAGATGATTACAAAAGACGGTGGTACATACGTGTTTACAGCTAACTGTAAAACGGGCGGAGTAGCTCCGCGTTCCATGGCCGGGTTGTTTCTTCGCCGACTGTGTCTCTCTTGCGCTTGTTCGACTTGCGGGCATCGATGAGGTAGTAGGCGTTGCGATCGCATAGGGCCTTGCTGATGATGAAGGGGCCCTCCCATGGGGAGGACATCTTGTGCTGGCCCGTCTGCTGCTGGACGAGTCGGAGGACGAGGTCTCCCTCTCAGAAGGAGAGGGGCTTGATCTTCTTGCTGTGGTAGTGCCTTAGACCTTGCTGGTACATGGCTGAGCGAGTGAGCGCTAGGAGACGCGCTTCTTTGAGCAAGTCGATGCCGTCTTCGCGTGCTTCTTTTGCTTCGGCTTCTGTGTACATCGTGACGGGGGGCGAGTCGAACTCGACGCCGGTCGGGATATAGGCTTCTGCTCCGTAGACGAGGAAGAACGGGGTGAACCCGGTCGACCGGTTAGGCGTGGTGCGGAGACTCTAGAGAACAGCCGGCAACTTGTCGAGCCAACTTCCAGGGGAGCGGACGAGTGGCTCGACGAGCCGCGGCTTGATGCCGGATAGGATGAGGCCGTTGGCCCGCTCGACCTGGCCATTGGACCGCGGATGTGCAACGGAGGCCCGGTCGAGGCGGATGCCGGAGATGGAGCAGTACTGCGCGAGCGCGCCCTTAGCGAAGTTGGTGCCATTGTCTGTGATGATGTTGTTCGGCATGCCGTAGCGCACCGCGATATCCTTGATAAATCGAACGGCCGTTGGACCGTCCGGCTTCTTGATCGACCTTGCCTCGATCCACTTGGTGAATTTGTCCACCGCCACCAGCAAGTGTGTCATGCCGCCTCGAGCGGTCTTGAAGGGTCCCACCATGTCGAGTCCCCAGACCGTGAAGGGCCAGGCGATCGGGATGGTCCGGAGTGCCGACGTCGGCTGGTGGCTGCGCTTGCTGAAGCGTTGGCATCCCTCGCACTTGAGGATGAGTGACTCGGCGTCTTCGAGGGCCGTGGGCCAGTAGAAACCATGGCGGAAATCCTTGGCCACCAGGGACCGCAAGGCGGTGTCGTGCCCACACTCGCCCTGGTGTATGTCGAGGAGGATCTCAATGCTTTTGTCCTGCTCGATGCAGCGCTGGAACACGCCGGTGGAGTTGCGCTTGACGAGCTCGTTGTTGATGATGCTGTAGGCGTCGCTCGGCGCTATACTTGCCGAGCTTCAGTCTCGTCCTGGGGAGGACCCCATTCTCCAAGAACTCTGAAATGGGCAGGGCCTAGGATGGTGCCGCGACCCCGGTGAGGACGGCCATAACGATGCGTTCCGGGGTGGAGCCCCCGAGCCAGGTTCAGCAGCCCGAGGGCCGGGTTGGGGTGTGGTCGGGCTGGCTGGAGTAGTCCCCGGGCCGGGTTGAGGCGCGGCCGGGTCGGTCGGAGCAGTCCCTGGGCCGGGTTGAGGCGCAGCCGGGTCGGTCGGAGCAGTCCCCGGGCCGGGTTGAGGCGCGGCCGGGTCGTCTGGGACATGGATGGACTTGGAGTCCGGAGACGACTTAACGGACGGCTTGTGCAGGTGCTCGAGAGAGACGCCGGATGGAATGGACTGCCGAGACGAGGCGATTTTGGCGAGTGTGTCGGTCGCCTCATTCTCCACGAGCGGGACGTGGAGGAACTCGCAGCCCTCAAAAAATCCGGACAACTTCTGGACGAGGAAGCAGTAGCTTGCCATGTTGGAGTTGTGGGCGTCCCACATGCCGGAGCACTGCTGGACTACCAGGTCTGAGTCGCCGAAGCATAGGATTCGCCGGATGTCGAGTTCCTTGGAAAGCCGGAGGCCATGCACAAGGGCTTCGTACTCGGCGATGTTGTTGGAGGCGGTGTCGGCGTCAAAACTGGCAGATCTCGGGTAGGGGGTCCCGAACTGTGCGTCTAGGATCGATGGTAACAGGAGACAGGGAACACAATGTTTACCCAGGTTCGGACCCTCTCTATGGAGGTAATACCTGATGACCCACAAGTATAGGGGATCTATCGTAGTCCTTTCGATAAGTAAGAGTGTCGAACCCAACGAGGAGCAGAAGGAAATGATAAGCGGTTTTCAGCAAGGTATTCTCTGCAAGTACTGAAATAAGTAGTAACAGATAGTTTTGTGATAAGATAATTTGTAACGAGCAACAAGTAACAAAAGTAAATAAAGTGCAGCAAGGTGGCCCAATCCTTTTTGTAGCAAAGGACAAGCCTGGACTAACTCTTACGTAAGGAAAAGCGCTCCCGAGGACACATGGGAATATCGTCAAGCTAGTTTTCATCATGTTCATATGATTCGTGTTCGGTACTTTGATAATTTGACATGTGGGTGGACCGGTGCTTGGGTGCTGTTCTTACTTGAACAAGCATCCCACTTATGATTAACCTCTACTGCAAGCATCTGCAACTACAACAAAAGTATTAAGGTAAACCTAACCATAGCATGAAACATATCGATCCAAAGCAGCCCCTTACGAAGCAACGCATAAACTAGGGTTTAAGCTTCTGTCACTCTAGCAACCCATCATCTACTTATTACTTCCCAATGCCTTCCTCTAGGCCCAAATAATGGTGAAGTGTTATGTAGTCGATGTTCACATAACACCACTAGAGGCTAGACAACATACATCTCATCAAAATATCGAACGAATACCAAATTCACATGACTACTAATAGCAAGACTTCTCCCATGTCCTCAGGAACAAAAGTAACTACTCACAAATCATAAACATGTTCATAATCAGAGGGGTATTAATATGCATAAAGGATCTGAACATATGATCTTCCACCAATTAAACCAACTAGCATCAACTACAAGGAGTAATTAACACTACTAACAACCTACTAGCACCAAACCCGGACTTGGAGACAAGAATTGGATACAAGAGATGAACTAGGGTTTTGAGATGAGATGGTGCTGATGAAGATGTTGATGGAGATTGCCCTCTCCCAATGAGAGGAGCATTGGTGATGACGATGGCGATGATTTCCCCCTCCAGGAGGGAAGTTTCCCCGGCAGAACAGCTCTGCCGGAGCTCTAGATTGGATCCGCCAAGGTTCCCCCTCGTGGCGGCGGAGTTTCATCCCGAAAGGTTGCTTCTTATTTTTTTTTCTCGATGAAAGACTTCATATAGGAGAAGATGGTCATCGGAGAGCCACCAGGGGGCCCACGAGGTAGGGGGCGCGCCCTAGGGGGGGGGGGCGCCCCCACCCTCGTGGAAAGGGTGTGAGCTCCCTGGTCTTCATCTTTGGCGAGGATTTTTCATTATTTATTATAAGGAATTCCAGGGAGTTTCAGGACTTTTGGAGTTGTGCAGAATAGGTCTCTAATATTTGCTCCTTTTCCAGCCCAGAATTCCAGCTGCCGGCATTCTCCCTCCTTATGTAAACCTTGTAAAATAAGAGAGAATAGCCATAAGTATTGTGACATAATGTGAAATAACAGCCCATAATGTAATAAATATCAATATAAAAGCATGATGCAAAATGGACGTATCAACTCCCCCAAGCTTAGACCTCACTTGTCCTCAAGCGAAAGCCAATAACAATAAATATGTCCCCATGTTTAGAGGTAGAGGTGTCGATAAAAATAAAATACGGACATGAGGGCATCACGATTATTCTCATAACAACAACATACATAGATATTGTCATATGATTACTTATGTTCAAGTGATGATCTATTCACAATGCAAAAGTATGAATCAGAAACCTTATCGAGAACCAAGAAACTATAACCTCAGTCATTGAAGCAACTGCAATTTATCATAATATCAGAAAGAGTCTATGTCAGAGCTAAAAAGCAAGTCCACATACTCAACTATCATCTAGTCCTTCATAATTGCTAACACTCGCACAATACTTGTGGTTACGGAGTTTTAATCGGAGAAAGATAGGGGCTTATAGTTTCACCCCACAATCTTTTACCTCGAGGGTAATGTCAACAATAATAACTCATGCCCCCCTATATCCAATTAGATATATCTATCAGGATCTTTCCAACACACTGTGCTTGCCAAAGGATAAAATGTAAAAAGGAAAGGTGAAGATCACCATGACCCTTGCATAAGGTAGAAGATAATAATAAAAGATAGGCCCTTCGTAGAGGGAAGCAGAGGCTGCCATGCGCTTTTATGGTTGGATGTACAAAATCTTAATGCGAAAGAACGTCACTTTATATTGCCCCTTGTGATATGAACCTTTATTATGCAGTCCGTCGCTTTTATTACTTCCACATCACAAGATCGTATAAAGCTTATTTCTCCCACACTAATCATACATATTTAGAGCAATTTTGATTGCTTGCACCGATGACAACTTACTTGAAGGATCTTACTCAATCCATAGGTAGATATGGTGGACTCTCATGACAAAACTGGTTTAAGGGTATTTGGAAGCACAAGTAGTATCTCTACTTGGTGCTGAGAATTTGGCTAGCATGAGGGGGAAAGGCAAGCTCAACATGTTGGATGATCCATGACAACATACTTTATCTCAGATATAAGAAAACATAACCCATTACGTTGTCTTCCTTGTCCAACATCAACTCTTTAGCATGTCATATTTTGATGAGTGCTCTCAATCATAAAAGATGTCAATGATAATATATTTATATGTGAAACCTCTCTTTCCTTATTACTTCCTATTAATTGCAACAATGACCAAAGCTATGTCTGCCAACTCCCAATAACTTTTAATCATCACACTCTTTCTATGTGATGTCATTACTATCAATAAGATCAATATGAACTTTTGTTTCTTCTTATTATTTTTCTCTTTTCTTTTATTCACCCAAGATCATAGCAAGAAAATCAAGCCCTTGACTCAACACTAATCTTTATTATATAGCTCACGGACTCGATTACATAGAGAGATCGTAAAGCAAAACTTAAAACTAGATCATGCCAGAAACTTTATTCTACTAGATCAAGATATTACCAAAAGGATCGAACTAAGAAAAATGGTAAAGATAAAAGTGATGGTGATACGATACCGGGGCACCTCCCCCAAGCTTGGCAGTTGCCAAGAGGAGTGCCCATACCCATGTGATTATATCTCCTTGGTTGGTGAAGAGGGTGGAGGTGTTGTTGATGATGCGGGCTTGTCATCCATCTTCCAAGGCATAGGTTCACCATCATAGAAGGATGATCGAGTCTCCAGAATCCTCGAATCTGCAGCCAAACTCATTCTTTTGAATCTATATTCATACTCACAGTTTTGGTTTTGCAGGTCATAGATTTCGGCTTGGAGGTGCTCGATCTTCTCATGTAGCTTGAAGATGGCCTCCTCGGTGTTCTTGGCATCCGGATTGTAGTTGTTAGTGAACTCCGCGAGCATCGTGTGGCTAGCATTGATTCCACGCTCCACCATCCCCTGGCACTTGAAAACTTGTTGCTCCATTGCTTCGAGCCTCGTCTCCACGCTTCCGGTTCCCTTTGGTCCCTCAGCATCGCGGATGTGCAGCAACCCATCACGCATCTCAATGGTTTGAGGGTGTCGTAGCACCTCCGCGAGGTAAGGGTTGATGACCTTCTCGAAAAACTTGTCCTTGGAAGCACCTGGGGACGTCATGATAATCTAGATCTGTCAGAAAAACAGCTCGAAACAAGAACAGAGAAAATTTGCGTGATACAGCAGTCAAAACCTTCGGGAGAATATATAATGAATTTTTACCGACCAAAATACGTATCGTGCAAGAAAACGGAGTCCGGAAGGCACACGAGGAGATCACGAGGTAGGGGGGCGCGCCTTCCACCCTCGTGGGTCCCTCGTGTCCTTCCCGGACTGCTACTTAATTTTCTATTTTTCTAAATATTCCAAAATGGAGAAATATTGCTTTAAACATTGTTTTGGAGTCGGTTTACTTACCGTACCACATACCTATTCCTTTTCGGAGTCTGAAACGTTCTGGAAAGTGTCCCTTATGTATTCCTCTGGGGTTACGGTTTCAATATTTATGGGATTACCTGAGATATAATATTTGATTCTTTGACCGGTTACCACCTTCAGATTTGTGCCTTCGAAGTTGTTGATTTCTATGGCACCGGAACGATAAACCTCCTAGATAACATAGGGGCCTTCCCATTTAGAGAGAAGTTTTCCTGCAAAAAATCTTAAACGAGAGTTGTATAGCAATACATAATCACCTACATTAAACTCACGCTTTTGTATCCTTTTGTCATGCCATCTTTTAACCTTTTCTTTAAACAACTTGGCATTTTCATAAGCTTGGGTTCTCCATTCATCAAGAGAGCTAATATGAAATAACCTCTTTTCACCGGCAAGTTTGAAATCATAATTGAGCTCTTTAATAGCCCAATATGCCTTATGTTCTAGTTCGAGAGGTAAGTGACATGCTTTTCCATATACCATTTTATACGGAGACATACCCATAGGATTTTCATATGCAGTTCTATAGGCCCATAATGCATCATCAAGTTTCTTGGACCAATTCTTTCTAGACCTATTGACAGTCTTTTGCAAAATTAATTTGAGTTCTCTATTACTCAATTCTACTTGACCACTAGACTGTGGGTGATACGGAGATGCAATTCTATGATTGACGTCATATTTAGCAAGCATTTTACGGAAAGCACCATGAGTAAAATGTGAACCACCATCAGTCATTAAATATCTAGGGACACCAAACCTCGGAAAAATAACTTCTTTAAGCATTTTAATAGAAATGTTATGATCAACACTACTAGTTGGAAAATCTTCTACCCACTTAGTAACGTAATCAACAGCAACTAAAATATGTGTATATCCATTAGAGGCAGGAAAAGGTCCCATATAATCAAATCCCCAAACATCAAACGGTTCAATAACAAGTGAATAGTTCATAGGCATTTCTTGACGTCTACTAATATTACCAATTCTTTGACATTCATCACAAGATAGGACAAACTTACGGGCATCCTTGAAGAGAGTAGGCCAATAAAAACCGGATTGCAATACCTTACGTGCAGTTCTATCTCCCGCGTGGTGTCCTCCATAAGTTTCAGAGTGGCACTTGCATAGGATATGTTCCTGTTCATGCTCAGGTACACAATGTCTAATAACACCTTCCACTCCTTCTTTATAAAGGTGTGGGTCATCCCAGAAGTAATGTCTCAAATCATAGAAGAACATTTTCTTTTGTTGGTATGTGAAGCTAGGTGGTATGAATTTAGCAACAATGTAATTAGCATAATCAGCATACCAAGGGGTACTACAAGAAGTACTTATGACATTTAATTGTTCATCAGGAAAGCTATCATCAATAGGTAGTGGGTCATCAAGAACATTCTCTAACCTAGATAAGTTGTCTGCAACGGGGTTCTCAGCTCCTTTTTTATCAACAATATGCAAATCAAATTCTTGTAGCAAGAGAACCCATCTAATAAGTCTAGGTTTAGCATCTTTCTTCTCCATAAGATATTTAATAGCAGCATGATCAGTATGGATAATTACTTTAGAATCAACAATATAAGGTCTGAACTTATGACAAGCAAATACAACTGCTAAAATTTCTTTTTCCGTAGTAGCATAATTTCTTTGAGCATTGTCTAGAGTCTTACTAGCATAATGGATAACATTTAATTTCTTATCAACTCTTTGCCCTAGAACAGCCCCTACAGCATAATCGCTAGCATCACACATAATTTCAAAGGGTAAATTCCAATCAGGTGGTTGAACAATAGGTGCAGAGACTAATGCTTTCTTAAGTATTTCAAATGCTTCTACACAATCATCACCAAAGACAAATGGTATATCTTTTTGTAATAAATTAGTCAGAGGCCGAGAAATTTTTGAGAAGTCCTTAATGAACCTCCTATAAAATCCGGCGTGACCAAGGAAACTTCTTATACCTTTGATGTCCTTGGGACATGGCATCTTTTCAATAGTATCAACCTTGGCTTTATCAACTTCAATACCTATTTCAGAAACTTTATGCCCCAAGACAATACCTTCATTAACCATAAAGTGGCACTTTTCCCAATTCAAGACAAGATTAGTTTCTTCACATCTCTGCAAAACTCGATCAAGATTGCTCAAGCAATCATCAAAAGAAGATCCATAGATGGAAAAGTCGTCCATGAAAACCTCATGAATCTTTTCACAAAAGTCAGAGAATATAGCCATCATGCATCTTTGAAAGGTAGCAGGTGCATTACCTAAACCAAAAGGCATACATCTATAAGCAAAAGTACCAAAAGGGCATGTAAAAGTAGTCTTTGATTGATCTTTAGCCGACACAGGTATTTGAGAGAAACCAGAATAACCATCTAGAAAGCAGTAATGTGTATGTTTGCATAATCTTTCTAGCATTTGATCGATAAAAGGTAAGGGGCAATGATCTTTCTTAGTAGCCTTATTTAATTTGTGGAAATCAATTACCATCCTATAACCTGTAATAATTAGGCAACGGTTTAATCTCAAACACGGGATCACCCTTAGGTGGAGGGGGATCCCCTAGGATCTCAACAGGAAAATTGTGTTTCACCATAGGTTCTTGTTTAAAGAATACTTCATCTATTTCCCTTCTTTCATTCATAAACATATCATTCTCATGGTCTAGCAAATATTGTTCTAAAGGATCACTAGGAGGTATGGCAATAGAAGCAATACCAATAATTTCATCCTTACTAGGCAATTCTTCTTCACGGTGTTGTTTACTAAATTTAGAGAAATTAAACTCATGAGTCATATCATCTAAGCCGACAGTAACAACATCCCTTGTGCAATCTATGGTAGCATTAACAGTATTTAAGAAGGGTCTACCAAATATAATGGGACAAAAGCTATCTTGTGGGGAATCAAGAACAAGAAAATCAGCAGGATATTTAGTTTTCCCACACAAGACTTCAACATCTCTAACAATTCCCATTGGTGAAATAGTATCTCTATTAGCAAGTTTAATAGTAACATCAATATCTTCTAACTCAATAGGTGCAATGTCATGCATAATTTTGTTGTATAAGTCAATAGGTATTGCACTAGCACTAGCACCCATATCACATAATCCATGATAACAATGATCTCCTATTTTAACAGAAATAACAGGCATGCCTATCACAGGTCTGGGTTTATCTGTATCACGGGGTTTAGCAATTCTAGCAGTTTCATCACAGAAATAAATAACATGCCCATCTATATTATCAGACAAGAGATCTTTAACAATAGCAATATTAGGTTCAACTTTAACTTGCTCAGGAGGTGTATATGTTTTAATATTGCTTTTACGAACCACAGTTGAAGCTTTAGCATGATCCTTTATCCTAACAAGGAAAGGTGGTTTCTCAACATAACAAGTAGGAACAATAGGATCATTATAAGTGACAGTCTTTTCTTCAACTTTAATAGGTGCAACTACTTTTACTTCTATGTGAGGATGATATTTAAACCACTTCTCCTTAGGGAGATCAACATAAGTAGCAAAAGATTCACAGAAAGAAGCTACTATCTCAGAATCAAGTCCATATTTAGTGCTAAACTTACGAAAAATATCGGTATCCATAAAAGATTTAACACAATCAAACTTAGGTGTCATACCTGACTCCTTACCTTTGTTGAGATCCCAATCTTCAGAGTTGTGTTTAATTCTATCCAATAAATCCCATATAAATCCAATAGTATTCATCATAAAAGAGCCAGCACAAGAAGTATCAAGCATGGTGCGATTATTTTCAGAAAGCCGAGCATAAAATTTTGAAGAATTGTTTCTCTTGGGAGCTCATGATTGGGGCATAAATATAACATTGATTTAAGCCTCCCCCAAGCTTGAGCGATGATTTCTCCTTCGCGAGGCCAAAAATTATATATATAATTGCGATCATGATGAACAAGATGCATATGGTAATACTTTTGATGAAATTCCAATTTCAGTCTTCTATAGTTCCATGATCTCGTATCATCACATAGCCTATACCATATCAACGCATCTCCCTTCAAAGATAAAGGGAAGACCTTCTTCTTAGCAACATCATCGGGTATACCTGCAAGCTTAAATAATCCACAAACTTCATCCACATATATTAGGTGTTCATCAGGATGCTTTGTTCCATCTCCTGTAAACGGATTACCTAGCATTTTTTCTATCATACCCGAAGGATACTCATAAGGAATTTCATCTTCAATAGGTTCTGTAGGTTGAGGAGCAAATTTTTGCTCTACTGGTTGGGGTGAAGATACCCCGAACAAGCCCCTCAGAGGATTACTTTCCATAGTAACAAGTGACAATAAATTTCAGCACACTATATAAATTTTTCCTTACCAAATTCCACCTACCAAAGGCGCTTCACTCCCCGGCAACGGCGCCAGAAAAGAGTCTTGATGACCCACAAGTATAGGGGATCTATCTAGTCCTTTCTATGAGTAAGAGTATCGAACCCAACGAGGAGCAGAAGGAAATGATAAGCGGTTTTCAGCAAGGTATTCTCTGCAAGTACTGAAATAAGTAGTAACAGATAGTTTTGTGATAAGATAATTTGCAACGAGCAACAAGTAACAAAAGTAAATAAAGTGCAGCAAGGTGGCCCAATCCTTTTTGTAGCAAAGGACAAGCCTGGACTAACTCTTATATAAGGAAAAGCGCTCCCGAGGACACATGGGAATATCGTCAAGCTAGTTTTCATCACATTCATATGATTCGCGTTCGATACTTTGATAATTTGACATGTGGGTGGACCGGTGCTTGGTTGCTGTTATTACTTGAACAAGCATCCCACTTATGATTAACCTCTATTGCAAGCATCCTCAAGTACAACAAAAGTATTAAGGTAAACCTAACCATAGCATGAAACATATGGATCCAAATCAGCCCCTTACGAAGCAACGCATAAACTAGGGTTTAAGCTTCTGTCACTCTAGCAACCCATCATCTACTTATTACTTCCCAATGCCTCCCTCTAGGCCCAAATAATGGTGAAGTGTTATGTAGTCGATGTTCACATAACACCACTAGAGGCTAGACAACATACATCTCATCAAAATATCAAACGAATACCAAATTCACATGACTACTAATAGCAAGACTTCTCCCATGTCCTCAGGAACAAAAGTAACTACTCACAAATCATAAACATGTTCATAATCAGAGGGGTATTAATATGCATAAAGGATCTGAACATATGATCTTCCACCAATTAAGCCAACTAGCATCAACTACAAGGAGAGCAACCTACTAGCACCAATCCCGGACTTGGAGACAAGAATTGGATACAAGAGATGAACTAGGGTTTTGAGATGAGATGGTGCTGTTGATGGAGATTGCCCTCTCCCAATGAGAGGAGCGTTGGTGATGACGATGGCGATGATTTCCCCCTCCGGAAGGGAAGTTTCCCCGGCAGAACAGCTCTGCCGGAGCTCTAGATTGGATCCGCCAAGGTTCTGCCTCGTGGCGGCGGAGTTTCGTCCCGAAATGTTGCTTCTTATTTTTTTCTCGATGAAATACTTCATATAGGAGAAGATGGTCATTGGAGAGCCACCAGGGGGGCCACGAGGTAGGGGGCGCGCCCTAGGGGAGCGCCCCTACCCTCGTGGAAAGGGTGTGGGCCCCCCGGTCTTCATCTTTGGCGAGGATGTTTCATTATTTATTATAAGGCATTCCATGGAGTTTCAGGACTTTTGGAGTTGTGCAGAATAGGTCTCTAATATTTGCTCCTTTTCCAGCCCAGAATTCCAGCTGCTGGCATTCTCCCTCCTTATGTAAACCTTGTAAAATAAGAGAGAATAGCCATAATTATTGTGACATAATGTGAAATAACAGCCCATATTGCAATAAATATCAATACAAAGGGAGGAATCTTCGGTCGCCAAGCTTGCCTCCCACGCCAAGTAGAGTCCAATCCGGACACGGTGCATTCTTCTATCTTCATGTCTTCATAGCCCATCAGTCTGGCCCATGGATAACAGGCTGGACGCCCGAGGACCTCTTAGTCCAGGACTCTGTAGGATTGAAAGTATGTCTAGAGGGGGGTGATTAGACTACTTGACCAAATAAAATCTAGCCTTTTCCCAATTTTTGTTCTTGGCAGATTTTAGCTATCTTAGCACAAGTCAAGCAATCTCCACACAATTCAAGCAAGCATGCAAAAGAGTATATGAGCAGCGGAAAGTAAAGCATGCAACTTGCAAGAATGTAAAGGGAAGGGTTTGGAGGATTCAAACGCAATTGGAGACACGGATGTTTTTGTCGTGGCTCCGATAGGTGGTGCTATCATACATCCACGTTGATGGAGACTTCAACCCACGGAGGGTAACGGTTGCGCGAGTCCATGGAGGGCTCCACCCACGAAGGGTCCATGGCCCTTGTCTATTCCATCAAGGTCGTCGCCCACGAAGGACTTGCCTCACTAGCGGTAGATCTTCATGAAGTAGGCGATCTCCTTGCCCTTACAAACTCCTTGGTTCAACTCCACAATCTTGTCGGAGGCTCCCAAGTGACACCTAGCCAATCTAGGAGACACCACTCTCCAAGAAGTAACAAATGGTGTGTTGATGATGAACTCCTTGCTCTTGTGCTTCAAATGATAGTCTCCCCAACACTCAACTCTCTCTCACAGGATTTGGATTTGGTGGAAAGAAGATTTGAGTGGAAAGCAACTTGGGGAAGGCTAGAGATCAAGATTCATATGGTTGGAATGGAATATCTTGACCTCAACACAAGTGTAGGTGGTTCTCTCTCAGAAAATGTGTATTGGAAGTGTAGGTATGTTCTGATGGCTCTCTCCACGAATGAAGAGTGGGTGGAGGGGTATATATAGCCCCCACACAAAATCTAACCGTTACACACAATTTGCCAAACTCGGTGGGACCGAATGGTTAAACTCGGTCAGACCGATTCAGCAAACCTAGTGACCGTTAGGATTTTCGGTGGGACTGAGATGCAACTTGGTAGGACCGATATGGTTAGGGTTAGGGCATAACGTAATCTCGATGTGACCGATTACACAAACTCGGTGGGACCGATTTTGGTAATAAGCTAACCAGAGAGTTGGTCAGGTAAACTCGGTGGGACCGATTCGCTCATCTCGGTGAGATCGAAATGTTACAAAAGGGAAACAGAGAGTTTACATTGCAATCTCTGTGGGACCGATCTCTCATCTCGGTAAGACCGAAACATTACAAAGGGAAACAGAGACATTACAATCCCATCTCGGTGAGACCGAGATCCCTATCGGTGAGACCGAGATCCCTATCGGTGAGACCGATTTTCCTAGGGTTTGTGGCAGTGGCTATGACATTTGAAACTCGGTGGTGCCGCATAGAAAGAATCGGTGGGGCCGAGTTTGACTTTTGGTTTAGGTCATATGTGGATGTGGGAAGGTAGTTGAGGATTTTGGAGCATATCACTAAGCATTTTGAGCAAGCAAGCCATTAAGCAACACCTCACCCCTCCTTGATAGTATTGGCTTTTCCTATAGACTCAATGTGATCTTGGATCACTAAAATATAAAATGTAGAGTCTTGAGCTTCAAGCTTGAGCCAAACTTTTTGTCCTTAGAATTTTGAGGGGTCCACTTTCCTCATCCATGCCATGCCATTCATTGAGCTTTTCCTGAAATATTAATCTTGGAATAATGTTAGCTGAATGAACTATATGTTGTTAGGAATTACCAAAACCACCCAGGGATAGTTGCACTTTCAATCTCCCCCTTTTTGGTAATTGATGACAACATATAGACCAAAGCTTCGACAAATGATAATAAGAGTGAAAGATATTGTCGCTTTGAGAAGTATGTGAAAAGCAAGAGCTCCCCTAAATTTGTGCATATCTTAAGATTTGCTTTGGACTGCAAATGCACAATGAGTTAGGATCATGGGTTACTCTTCCATGTCACATACATATTGGTGGAGCGCTCAAAATTATAAAGATTGAATACATGCACTCATCACCAAGCAAAGTGAATGATCATATAAGGATAAGTAAGATAATATCATCTAACAAGCATAAGTGTAGCTTATGATCAACCACATGATCATCAATGTCTCATAGATAATAGCATAGTATCTCAAGCAATCAAAAGACAAACAAAGTTCAACCACCAAAGCAAGAGAGAATAAAAAGCAACGCTCTCTCTCGAAGCCTATGATCTATACATGTTTCTCCCCCTTTGGCAACAAGTTACCAAAAAGTTCATAGAAAATGCATAGCACTAAAACGTCTCTCAAGCTTGGTCTTCAGGTGGTGGCGTAGAGATGGCTCCTTGGACGAAGACTTCAGTTGATGTGGATGGAGCTGAAGGAGTTGGTGCTGGAGCTGGTTGCGCTGAAGCTATAGCTGGTGTAGATGAAGTGGCTCTAGTGTCTGGAACAGGCACTGCAGCAGACCTCTGAGCTCTAGGCACTCTGGCAAATGCATCAGTGGTTGTCTTGCCCTTCCTCTCCTGCATATCATCTTGAAATTGCTCCACAATAGACTGAATCTCAGTTACTTTCACATCCAAGTCATAGAATTTTTGCTCCACGATTCTTTCCAAGCTCTCTTGGTTTTGAGTCAGGGTGGCCAGTCCCTTCTCAATCCTCAGAGTGGATGCAATCAGGTAGCCAAGCTGATCTTGCTTGCTCTTCAGGAGATACTGAGATGCTTTTTCAGTAGTTGGCATCCTTGCACCCTTTTCAGCTTTTGCCTTCTCCTTCTTGGCTTGTGCGTGCACAGAAGATGGTTCATCCTCATTCATAACCACAATGTTGTCCTTGAAGTCTAGATAGATAGGCATGTGCTCCTTGTCTAGCAGATATGTACCAGTGCCCATCTTGGAGTTGATCAGCTCCTGGATCTGTCGGGCATACCCATAACTCCTCTTCTGATCTGCAGCTATCCTCTTGATAGTTTCAACTATTAGGCTCATGACTTTGAACTTCTATGGGACATCAAAGATGTGAAGCAAGTTAATTGGATGGCCTCTGATCATCTTGTGATCACCTGACTTTGGCAAGAGAGTGTGCCTGAGGATCCAGTTGATGGTTGGCAAGCCTGACAGAAGGTAATGTACAGATCCAAACTTATGTGTCTCAAGAGCAGCATCTGGGATCTCCTTATACATGTGTGCCATTGTGTTGTGATCCTTCTTCCTGTTGGCATAGACATCCAAGTCATCTTCACTCTCTTTTGGGGCATTGATCAACTTCGCCCATTCAGCAACCGTGGACTGGTACCTCGTACCTTCAGACATCCAGACAATCCTTCCATCTGGGTAGAAATGAGCTGTGGAGTAGAACTGCATGATGAGCTCATCATTCCATTTTGTGAGCTTCTGAGCCACAAACTCATCGACTCCACAAGCCTTGAAACTATCATGTACACCTGGATAGTGATCCTCATTCTCCTTGATGTAGTCTGAGTCGACCAATCTCATGTCACACACTATGGGCTTCTTGTCAAGCAACAATGTCTCATAGAAGTCATGTTGTTCCTTTGTGTGGAACCTGTAATCAACAGCAGTCCTTCTCCTGGTGGCATATGGATCTGACTCTCTCCATAGCCTCAGACCCGAGTCCTTCCTTATCTTCATGTTCTCAGCTATTGGATGAGCATCATTGTGATCTAGGATTTTGGGTTTGAGCTTCCTCAGGACTTGTCCTTCATCATCTTCATCAGCAGCAACTTCAGGCATTGGGGCCTTGTTCTTCTCAGTAGCTGATATACTCTTGGTATTCCTCTTAGGTGCACTCTTGGGCTTGGAGGCTGCTTTGGGTGCTTCTTTGGGCTTTGATGTTGCAGCCCCTAACTTTATAGCATCACCCATCAGCTTTTGTGCCTTGGGTGCTGGTGCAGCAACCTCTTCTTCCTCTTCCTCTTCAGAATCTCTCATGATTGAGGATCTCCCAAGCACTCTAGCATTGGTCTTTTTGACCCTCTCCTTCCTCTTCTTCCCTTCTGCAGCAGCCTCTTTGGGTTCAGATCCCAAAGGGACTTGAGTAGATGCTCTGGCCTTAGACATTGGAATTCTCTTTGCAGGAACCTTTTGCTTCATGCCTGGCTTGGTGGCAGCAGCAGTGCTATATTCCTTCTTAACCACTTTCTTCTTGGAAGTGGCCTCATCCTCAACTACCACATAGTCTTCATCCTCAGATTCAGAGGTCTTCTTCTTTCTGGCCCTGGTGGCAGCTTTGGGTAAGTTGCTTGGGGTGCTCCTGCTACCATCATTAGAACTGCTAGAGGGACTAGTGCGCTCACTCAGGTGAACCTGCTCCTCTGACCTGTTCTGGCTGTCACTCTGATCAGACATATTGCAAACACTGACAGCAGACCCTGTGAATAGATATAGATGAGATAGAGTGGATGAGCATCACAAAATGCAGAGGTTTTTGCAAAAGAATGAGTCAAAAACTTAGTTTTAGTTTTCCACAGAAAGCATTTCAGATCAACCGATTTGTAAACTCGGTGATACCGAAGCAGCTGTTGGAACCTAAACTAGTGAACTCGGTCAGACCGAGTCACAGTTCGGTGGCACCGAGACTGCTAGGGTTTCACAAAGTCCTGAACTCTGTCACACCGATTTGCAATTCTCGGTCAGACCAAAAATTACATGTGCAATGGCCTGAGCCGAATTGGTGGTACCGAGTTCCACAACTCGGTGGGTCCGAGATGGTTTCGGTGGAAACCTAACCCTAAATTTTCAATTCACGACTAAACTACGAAGTGTTTTGACTGGATAAGAATGATCTCAATCGTGGCAAGATACATGGCGAACACAATGTGCTAGGAATCAGATAGGGATAACACGGTAATCGAGTTCATACCCTAGTTCAGCGATGAACTCGCTACGGCGGCAATGGCGGGGATGATTTCCATTGACGGCGGCAGAGACCAGCGGAAGGAGGCAGCTGGCGAGGAGGAGGATGATCCTGAGACCCTGGAGGCAGAGTAGGCTAAGCGCGGGTCGAGGAGGTTCGGAAAGTTTTCCAAAATTTGACCCGTGGGTATATATAGCCCGACCCTGTCGGTGTGACCGAGTGGAACAACTCGGTGGCACCGAGATTCATAACTGCAATCAGTTACTGAAACTCGGTGTGACCGAAAGGTTCAAATCGTTTGCACCGAGATTGAAAACCTAGATCGACTTAGTGATCTCGGTATGACCGAAATGGATGAATCGGTCAGACAGAAACGCACAAAGAAGTTTTGGAAGTTTAAGTCTATGACGAATCGGGGACTCCGAGTGCTCCTCACACAGAGTGGTTCGAATCTGACTTGATCAAATTTTGTGATGTAGCATGAATAGAGTTTGAGACGAGAAAAGCATAGATAGCTAGATAGGGTTCTTAGGCATTCTTGTCCATCCACTTGGCAAAAGAAAAGAAAACCAATCAATCAAAACAACAAGTGGATGTCCTCGAATGAGTAAAATATGCAATCAACATGCTCACACAATAAAATGGCAATTGAAATATGTGGCAAAGCATGCACAACCAATTCTAGCATCTATCGAACAATTTGCGATGACTAGGTCATCTATATATGAGTATATTGACTTAGGAGTCAAATGAGAACATTTGATCATAGGTCATACTCATCGTTTAAGCACAAGTGGGGTTACCACTTTTACATAAAGCATTGTTGTGTTCACACCATTAGAGTTGCTTTAGCTCAATTCTTAGAGTAAAGCTCCCCCTAGATGTGAGATCCCCCCTAAGAGGGATGAACTAACCTTGGGTTTTGTCGATGATGACTTCATGTAGATGTTGAAGATGTGGATGCTCAATGTTGATGTAGATCATTTGAAGCTATCCATTGGAGTGAGTTGCACTTTCAATACCTACACGGGTTAGTCCCACAAGGAACAAACAAGGATATCCATAGACATAAAGTGATGCACACACAAGATGATGTCTATGAAAGCTTTTAGATTACCTTGTCCCTTGTCTTACCAACAAGAGGGTTTGTGACTCCTTGAACTAGTGCAAGATGTGGAAGTTGATTGCACTTGTTCTTGCCAAGATGATAAGAGTGAAGTATGTTGGCGGAGTCACCCTCAAGAACTCTCTAGTTCTTCTTCTTCGGGATCCACACCATCTTGATGGGAATCCTTGGTGTTGTAGTTGTACTTGATGAAGTGGAACTTGAAGTAGTCTTGGGAACCCACTTGACCAAGGCCTTAGGAGCTTCTTCAAATGCATCACTTTCCTCTTGAAGCTTGTCCTTGCCTTTTTGCTTGTGGTCTTGTGGTGGAAGATCATCTTGAGCTTGTGTCCCTTTGAAAGAAGTAGGATCATACTTCTCTTGTTGAGGAACAAACTTCGTCTTGGGGTATTGATCTTCTTCCCACTCAACTCCATTGGCATTGAACTTTCGTTCAAAACCAACACCTTGATTCTTCTGGTGCCTTCCTTGCTTGCGTACAATTTCCTCGAATTGCTTACTTCCGGCAAGGCTCTTGTAAACACCTTTCTCTATAATTCCCTTCAATAAGCTATTTTCTTGCTCAAGTGTAACTTGGCTAAGAGAATCATTAGTGGAATCAAGAGAACTACTAGAAGCAACAATATTGGATTTAGCATGATTATTGTTACTACTAGAGGAAGAATCTTTCTTGTTCTTGTTACTAGACTTGACTTGAGGCATGTAAGTAGATAAGAGTAAACACTTGGCAATGTAAGAAGAACTTTTCTTACGAAGATCATCATTGATTGCTTTTAAGAACTCATGCTCTTGCTCAAGGTTGAGCTTTTCAAAGCGTAATTTCTCATGAGTCCTTAAAAGTTCTCGATGATCTCCTAAGATAGTTTCATGAGCTAACTTAAGAGTGTTTAGTTCTTTAGTTAGAGACTCAATCTTCTCCTTATCATTGTCATTTGTTTTATCTTGATTAGCATGATTAATTGACGTTTCATCACAGTATTCATCACTAGAGTTGTCAACAAGTAAATCATCATCACCTAACAAGTCATCTTCATCACTATTGAAATCAACATACTCGAGGTGTGATACCTTTGGGCCTTTATCCATGAAGCATGTTCCAACTCCTTCATTTGGTGAGTCAAATATTTCATAGGAGTTGGTTGTCACAAGTGCTAGACCGGCAACACCTTCATCTTGAGTATATTCAGAGTCGGAGTGATAGCTTCTCTCGGAGTGGTTGTCGGAGTCGGAGCTGGATACCCATTCACCAACATGAGCTTGATGTCTTTGTTTTGTGTATCTCCTTGATCACTTGTCCTTCCTTTCCGAATCCTTGCTTCTCCGTGAGGGTCTTCGTTCATAACGATCATCTCTACTCCTTCTTTCTCTACATGGTGATTCTTCTCTTCTACTTCTTCTCTTGGGAGAATCTTCTCTTCTCTTGTAGGGGGACGTACACTCATTGGAATAGTGTCCAGGCCTTCCACACTTGTAGCAGTTTCGCTCTCGACTAGAAGATCTTTTGTCATTGTAGGACCTTGACTTGGAGCTTCTCTCTTTGCTTCTACTCTTGTAGAACTTGTTGAAGTTCTTCACCATTAAGCTCAATTCTTCATTGAAGGTTTGTTTCTCACTCGATGATGTGGGGGCTTCATATGAGGCTTTGTAAGCACCACTTGATTTGTTGTGAAGTTCCTCTTTATCCTTGAGTGACATCTCATGAGCAACAATTCTTCCGATGACTTCCGTTGGCTTGAGATCTTTGTAATTTGGCATCATTTGGATCAATGTGCACACGGTATCATATTTTCCATCCAAGGCTCTTAGGATCTTCTTGATGATGAATCTATCGGTCATCTCTTCACTCCCTAAGCCGGCAATCTCATTTGTGATAAGTGCAAGCCTAGAGTACATTTCAGCAACACCTTCACCATCCTTCATTTTGAACTTGTCAAGTTGACATTGAAGCACATCCAATTTGGATTCCTTGACGGAGTCGGTACCTTCGTGCATATCAATCAAAGTATCCCAAATTTCCTTTGCATTCTCAAGACGGCTGATTTTGTTGAATTCTTCGGGGCACAATCCGTTGAAGAGGATATCACAAGCTTGAGCGTTGTATTGCAGCATTTTCAACTCTTCCGTGGTGGCTTCACGGTTCGGTTCTTTCCCGTCAAAGAATTCACCTTGCAAGCCAATACACATAATAGCCCAAACGGCGGGGTTATGTCCAAGAATATGCATTTTCATCTTATGCTTCCAACTAGCAAAATTAGTGCCATCAAAGTAAGGACCTGTACGGTGATAATTTCCCTCGCTAGACGTCATACTCTCCTAGGTTGTGAAACCAAGGCTATGACTGCCAAAAGCTATGGAAATCAAAGCAAATGGAGACCAAAGCTCTGATACCACTTGTAGGATCGAAAGTATGTCTAGAGGGGGGGTGATTAGACTACTTGACCAAATAAAAATCTAGCCTTTTCCCAATTTTAGTTCTTGGCAGATTTTAGCTATCTTAGCACAAGTCAAGCAATCTCCACACAATTCAAGCAAGCATGCAAAAGAGTATATGAGCAGCGGAAAGTAAAGCATGCAACTTGCAAGAATGTAAAGGGAAGGGTTTGGAGGATTCAAACGCAATTGGAGACACAGATGTTTTTCTCGTGGTTCCGATAGGTCGTGCTATCGTACATCCACGTTGATGGAGACTTCAACCCATGGAGGGTAACGGTTGCACGAGTCCACGGAGGGCTCCACCCATGAAGGGTCCACGAAAAAGCAACCTTGTCTATTCCATCACGACCGTCGCCCACGAAGGACTTGCCTCACTAGCGGTAGATCTTCACGAAGTAGGCGATCTCCTTGCCCTTACAAACTCCTTGGTTCAACTCCACAATCTTGTCGGAGGCTCCCAAGTGACACCTAGCCAATCTAGGAGACACCACTCTCCAAGAAGTAACAAATGGTGTGTTGATGATGAACTCCTTGCTCTTGTGCTTCAAATGATAGTCTCCCCAACACTCAACTCTCTCTCACAGGATTTGGATTTGGTGGAAAGAAGATTTGAGTTGAAAGCAACTTGGGGAAGGCTAGAGATCAAGATTCATATGGTTGGAATGGAATATCTTGACCTCAACACAAGTGTAGGTGGTTCTCTCTCAGAAAATGTGTATTGGAAGTATAGGCATGTTCTGATGGCTCTCTCCATGAATGAAGAGTGGGTGGAGGGGTATATATAGCCTCCACACAAAATCTAACCATTACACACAATTTGCCAAACTCGGTGGGACCGAATGGTTAAACTCGGTCGGACCGATTCAGCAAACCTAGTGACCGTTAGGATTTTCGGTGGGACTGAGATGCAACTCGGTAGGACCGATATGGTTAGGGTTAGGGCATAACGTAATATCGGTGTGACCGATTACACAAACTCGGTGGGACCGATTTTGGTAATAAGCTAACCAGAGAGTTGGTTAGGTAAACTCGGTGGTACCGATTCGCTCATCTCGGTGAGATCGAAATGTTACAAAAGGGAAACGGAGAGTTTACATTGCAATCTCGGTGGGACCGATCGCTCATCTCGGTAAGACCGAAATGTTACGAAGGGAAATAAAGAGATTACAATCCCATCTCGGTGAGACCGATTTGCCTAGGGTTTGTGGTAGTGGCTATGACATTTGAAACTCGGTGGTACCGGATAGAAAGAATCGGTGGGGCCGAGTTTGACTTTTGGTTTAGGTCATATGTGGATGTGGGAAGGTAGTTGAGGATTTTGGAGCATATCACTAAGCATTTTGAGCAAGCAAGCCATTAAGCAACACCTCATCCCTCCTTGATAGTATTGGCTTTTCCTATAGACTCAATGTGATCTTGGATCACTAAATATAAAATGTAGAGTCTTGAGCTTCAAGCTTGAGCCAAACTTTTTTTCCTTAGAATTTTGAGGGATCCACTTTCCTCATCCATGCCATGCCATTCATTGAGATTTTCCTGAAATATTAATCTTGGAATAATGTTAGCTCAATGAGCTATATGTTGTTAGGAATTACCAAAACCACCCAGGGATAGTTGCACTTTCAGACTCCCTTAGTAGCCCTCGAACCAGTCTTCAATAGCGAGGTGCTCGGCACACATATTGTCTTCGGCATTGCAAGGCAGGTTCTCCCTTCGATGATCTCCAAGTAATGTATTCGACCATTGATCCAATGCCGCCTCCTTGGCTTCTATGCATTTAATAATATTTGTCCTCCATGTGTCAAGTGAATGTGGAAAGTTAGGGTATTTTTACGAATAACACCCCATCATGCAATGAAGAGCGCCTACTTAAAGAGATTGGATCCCAGATCCATTCAGTGCTACACAGAAGAAATCCCCAGATACTGCTTAGGATAAACCATTCTGGCATGGCTAGTGCTCCCAGATCCTCCGCTCGTCTTGGCCTAGAGAAAGGCGAGTGGGAGAGGTGTTCCGTGTCTCATAGCCGTTTGACGAAGTTGCAAACGCACGGTTCCTTCCCCATGCAGATCTAGTCCATGTTTGATCGGGGCTAGATTCCTTCAATGAGGATACTCAGGCAGAGGACTTCCCCAATCCGCCCGGGGGGAGTGAGTGTGTTTTGTCCCCTACCTGCTAAGAGGCGTTGGATTTCCAATCCATCCGTTCCTCCGAGGGCTTCTGGAATATTACGGCCTCTAGCTGCACAATTTTACGCCAGCTTCTATTCTGCACATTGCGGGTTATGTTGCTTTATGCAAACTTTTCCTGGGCGTCAAAGATCACTTCGAGTTGTGGCGGAAGCTGTTTTGTCTCGTCCCTCGCAATCACGAAGGGTCAATATTTGAAGTGGGCGGAGCCGAAGTGTGGCGCGTCGCCGATACCGGATATCCATCCGGCACACCAAGGAAGGCACCTGATGAATGGCCCTCCGAATGGTTTTATATAGAGGACATCGCGCTTCCTGACCCGATTTGAAAGGGTCTTCCTGAATTTGCTCACGTCCCGCTGGAGAAACGCCACAGTTGATGTCCCGGGAGTCTTGAAGAGGAAGACGACGTGGAGGTTCATTAGCTGATGAGCAGGATAAGAGAGCTCACTCAGTCCGGACTCACAGTAATCGAGGTTATGGCGATTTCCATAGCGCGAGGGGTTCAGCCGCTCCAATACAAAGGGCTTCCCATGTGGCACTACAATGGGGAGGACAACGCCTCTCGCTGCGGCTGGAAAGGTCCAGATACCCCTGCCGCTTTGGCTAAGACATTAGCCGAACTGTTCAAAGGGGAGGAAAAGGAATTGCTCCGCATCAAATTTAAAGACGGGTACTCTATGTATAACCCTCCCAGCTGGGTAAGGCCCGACCCCTCCGTTTTTACTTCTTCCATCTCCGAATTGCCTTTGACAAACTTCTAGCTCGTTTTCTTATGACATCACTGGCGAAAGGTCACCGAGGGATTTTATAGTCCCGCCCCACAGCCGAAGGACCGCAACCGGGAGCAAGATCCCGGGTTCGAAGAGGATCCGGATATATTTGTGGTGCTTGCGGAGGGAGTGTTCTACCAGACAAGCTACGACGGCACATACGTGGCCATCACCGCAGACTATCCTGGCCTTCTTCCTGCTTCTCATGTAAATAATTAAGAAATCACCTTCTCTAAAAGAGTGCTCTTATTCCGTCTCACCCATCGCACCGTATCGTGCTCCATAGGGGAGATGTTCGGCGGCTTTGAAGAGATCGGCTCCCGCGCCGGACAATCCTTCCAAGAGGAAAACAAATGAAGACACTGTCGCACCTTCATCGAGGAGGTATGAATTCGCCAACCTGCTCCTGAGTAGTCACGTCCAACCGTGACCTTTCCGTTTTCCATTTGCCAGGAGGAAGGCGCGCCGGACTATTTCCGGGGGTCCGAGTGGCCGTACTTCCCACAGCCAGGATTCAAATCCCGCCATGAAGACGGGGGCAGATGCTGGGGCGACGTCGGACTGTCATCCAGCCGAAGACTCGGACGATGTATCCATCACCAACTCGGAAGTGGAGAGTGCTATGAATCATCGGCACCGCCGAGCCATTTTACGAGATCTTGGCTTTCTGGAAGAGTCGTTTAACGCCTTCAACGCAGCCGATGCATACATCCGGGCTGCTTGAGATGGGATTAGCAGGGCCACAAAGCAACATCTGAAAGATGTGCAGGTAAATTCGCTTTGTCTAACTACGACAACCATATGCCAGTAGCCCCCGAGACTTAAAGGAGTTGAATCAAATGATTTAAGGATCAATGTACAACCAGGTTCTTACGGAGAAGAATACCCAGCTGGCTCTAGAAAAGTGTCAGCGCCAGCTGCTTGCTGCTAACGCCGAACTGGAGAAATACAAGGCATCTCCAGGTAATATTTTCCTCCATCAAAGATTCATAAGGCTACACCGATAGTGTGAATTTGGGTTCTAATCTTTGTGTTGGGTCGTTTAGACCAAGTACAAGAGCAGCTTGATGTCGCTCGACGCGAAGAACACGGAGCCAAAAAGCTGCTAGCAGCGGGCGAGCGTGTATTGATGAAGGTCGTTGAAGAGAAAAAGAAACTTCAGGATTCGAACATCAACCTTGGCAAAAAACTGAAAGATGTGCGAGCGCAGCTAGCCGACTCTGTGAAGGAGAACAAGAAGCTCCGAGGCGGCATATTCAGTATGCGACCGCTTTTACCTTACAACAATTTGGAGGTAGCGGTAGCTGATATAGCTGTGATTGCAGGTGTGTTAACGAACTGCCCCGAAGAGGAAGTGTCTGGATCATCAAATGATCTTCTGCAGGAGCTGTCGCAGTTGCACGAGCAGGCTCGGCAGGCTATGCAGACTGTAGCCAAGGCTTTATGGCCATCTAACTCCCCTTCAGGAAGCACGGAGAAGCTGGTAGAGCTATTCAAGGGAGCACGGCAGCGTATCCAGTTGCGGAAGATATCTGCCTACCGAGAGGGTGCGCGAGAGGCCTGGGCCATGGTGAAGACGCACTATACCAAGCTGGATTCTAATCACATGGCTCAGGTCGGGCCGGTAGGGCTGAATGGGGAAGAAATTCCCGTTAGTATAGTATATGACCAAGTAGCGGTGGCCGCCAAATATTCTCAGCCGGATTGTAAGTTAGACTGCCTGTTGGAAGGTGTAGAGGAAGAGGTGTTAGAGTCCAAGTGACTGTGTTCTTCCCTCACCTAGCTGAATTGTATATCATTTGTCATGGCAGACCTTTTCGCTTCAACCTCCGGACTCTACGGTGCGGAGTGTTTCCGAATACCGTCGTGGCTGAATAGGCCGGGGTATGCTTGGAAAACTAGGCGTAGGGGTCATAGTTGCTTGAACAGACAAGTTGTATCCGGCTAGCTATGCTATATTACATTGATATCGTAAGAAACATCTTCTAGAGAGAATAGTTCCGTTAAGGGTTCCTTTCCCTGGGTGTGCATGCATTTAATGTACATGTCTGAATTGTGATGCGAGCACCATAGTTTGTATAACTTCTGGGGGTGCACAATGGAGTGAGTTTAGAAAACATTTTTAATTCACCGACCAAATATTACCTTAAGAACGCTAGCTTTCGGCTTCACCCAGTCTGAGGTACACATCCGGATGACCCGACAGTAACAATCGCAGAGGTGCTCCCTTTATGCCCTAGCCAAACTAACGGGAACGTAGGGAATAAGCACAGGAGCCAGGCAACCCATCTTGGCTAAAACTTAAGTCATATCAATGCATATAGTGGCAAAGAAAAGGTACATATGGAAAACCTCATATGTGAGGAGCTTGATGCTCAAGGAATGACAAGAAATTATGTCCGAGAAGCCCCCAGGTACAAGTGGCGTACATGTTTAAAGATGTATGTGCCAATGGTGTGCGGTCTAGCCGTACTTAAAGCTAAAAAGAGAGAAAAAGAAAGTAATCGGAAAAGAGAGAAAAATAATGGAAACTACATGGGAGGAGGAGACGAACAATGAGTTTAGCGCTAGGCATAGAATCTCCGGAGTCTGGCCACGTTCCAGGGGTTCGGCTTGAGGCGATTGTCTGATGCATCGCGAAGATGGTACGCTCCTTCGGTGAGAACTTCGTCAATTATGAAGGGACCCTCCCATTTAGGCTTGAGTTTGTCCTTTTTCTTCTCCGAGGGGCGTAGAACAAGTTCACCGACGTTGTAAGTCTTGGCCCGTACTTCTCTACTTTGATATCTTCGAGCCTGCTGTTGGTAAACTGCTGAACGAGCTTTTGCGACACCGCGTTCCTCCTCCAGTGCATCTAGGATGTCCCGCCGATCGATCTCGACTTCTCTCTCTTTATACATACGCACTCTAGGTGAGTCGTGAATAATATCGCAGGGCAATATGGCCTCTACACCATACACCATGAAGAAAGGTGTGTACCCGGTAGTAAGGTTGGGTGTGGTCCGAAGCCCCCAGAGTACGGAGTTGAGCTCCTCAACCTAGTGTTTGTCTGATTCTTTCAAAGAACGCACTAGTCTGGGCTTGATGCCGCTCATAATAAGACTACTGGCACGTTCTACTTGACCGTTGGTTTGTGGGTGGTAGACGGAGGCGTAATCGAGTTTAATACCTAGAGTAGTACACCAGGTTTTTACCTCGTCGGCTGTGAAATTGGAGCCGTTGTCAGTGATGATGCTGTGTGGGACACCATAATGGTGCACAACATCGGATATGAAGTCTATCACCGGGCCGGACTCAGCCGTTTTGACCGGTTTAGCCTCTATCCACTTAGTGAATTTGTCCACCATAACCAGCAGATATTTTTTCTTATGGCTTCCCCCTTTAAGGGGTCCAACCATGTCGAGTCCCCAGATCACGAAAGGCCAAGTGATGGGGATTGTTTGCAAGGTAGTGGGGGGCATATGGCTTTGATTGGCAAAGAGTTGGCATCCGACGCAATGTTGGACAAGGTCCTGTGCATCTGCTCGGGCCGTCGGCCAATAAAACCCTGTACGGAAGGCCTTGCTAACAAGGGCCCGAGCTGCGGCGTGGTGACCACCGAGTCCGGCATGAATTTTAGCCAGGAGTTGCCGCCCCTCTTCCTCGGATATACATCATTGAAGGACTCCGGTGGCGCTTATCTTGTAGAGCTCTCCATCATGAACCTTGTAGGCCTTCGAGCGCCGGATAATGCAGCATGCCTCATTCTGGTCCTTACGAAGCTCCTTCCTATTAAGGTAGGCCAGGAAGGGTTCGGTCCATGGGGCAATGACTGCCATGATGAGATGCGCCGATGGTGTTATGTCGATGTTTCCGGGATCTGGGGTTATGTTTGGGTCCGGACTACTATTGCTGTTTTCCCCCTGCCACACCACAGATGGCTTGAAGAGCCTTTCCAGGAAGATATTAGGTGGAACGGGGTCGCGCTTAGCGCCAATACGAGCAAGAACATCCGCCACTTGATTACTTTTTCGAGCCACATGATGGAACTCGAGCCCCTCGAACCGGGCCGACATTTTTATGACTGCGTTATGATACGCTGCCATCTTTGGATCTTTAGCGTCGAAATCTCCATTTATTTGAGATATTGCAAGGTTTGAGTCATCGCGCACTTCTAGGCATTGTATGCCCATGGAGACAGCCATCCGGAGACCATGCAGTAAGGCCTTGTATTCGGCTGCGTTATTGGAGTCTGTGTATAGTATTTGGAGAATATACCGGACAACGTCTCCAGTAGGGGACATTAAAATGACACCCGCTCCTAACCCTTCCAGCATTTTGGAGCCGTCGAAGTGCATGACCCAATTGGAGTATGTGTCGTACTCTTTAGGGAGTTCGGCCTCCGTCCATTCGGCGATGAAGTCAGCCAGTACTTGGGATGTGATAGCTCGACGTGGTTTATATGTAATGTCATATGGCAGGAGCTCGATGGCCCATTTGGCAATTCGGCCCGTAGCATCGCGGTTGTTTATAATTTCATTGAGTGGTACTTCGGAGGCCACCGTGATCGAACACTCCTGGAAGTAGTGACGGAGCTTCCAGGATGCCATGAAGACCGTGTATGCTACTTTGTGATAATGAGGGTACCGGGATTTGCATGGTGTAAGGACAGTAGATACATAGTATACTGGCTTTTGAAGCGAGAATTTATGTCCGTCCTTTTCTCGTTCGACAACCAGTACGGCACTCACCACCTGATGTGTTGCAAATATGTATAATAACATCGGTTCACCAGAGTTTGGTGCGGCCAGGATTGGATTGCTCGCAAGAAGGGTTTTTATTTCTTCTAGTCCAGCTGTTGCCGTGTCCGTCCACTCGAAGTGGTCGGCTCGCCGTAGAAGGCGATAGAGAGGCAGTGCCTTTTATCCTAATCTGGAGATAAAGCGGCTTAGAGCTGCCACGCAGCCTGCAAGTTTTTGAACTTGCTTAAGGTCTGTTGGTTTAGCCAATTGAGACAAAGCTCAGATTTTGGCTGGGTTTGCTTCGATTCCTCTATTGGAAATGATAAAGCCCATCAGTTTTCCAGCGGGGACGTCGAAGACACACTTTTCCAGGTTGAGCTTAATGTCATACGCCCTGAGGTTGTTGAATGTAAGATGTAAGTCATCTATTAGTGTTTCCACATGCCTGGTTTTGAAGACGACGTCATCAACGTAAGCTTCTACTATTTTGCCAATCTGTTTCTCCAAGCATGTTGGGATCATGCGTTGATATGTGACGCCGGCGTTCTTGAGCCCATAGGGCATGGTATTGAAGCAGAATGGCCCATATGGGGTAATAAATGCTATTGCAGCTTGATCGGATTTCTTCATTTTGATTTGATGGTATCCGGAGTATGCATCGAGGAAACACAGTGAGTCGTGTCCCGCGGTGGCGTCAATGATTTGATCAATGCGGGGGAGGGGGAAGGGATCCTTAGGGCTGGCTTTGTTGAGGTCTTTGAAATTGATGCACATGCGCCAGGATTTGTCCTTCTTTGGTACCATCACCAGGTTTGCCAGCCAGTCCGTATGTTTGATTTCTCTAATGAATCCGGCCTCGATGAGTTTGACCAGCTCCTCCCCCATGGCTTGTCGCTTGGGTTCGGAAAAGCGCCGCAGTGTTTGCTTAACCGGTTTAAACCTCTTTGGTATATTGAGGCTATTTTTGGCCAGCTTGCGTGGGATCCCTGGCATATTCGAAGGGTGCCAGGCAAATATGTCCCAGTTTTCGCGCAGGAATTCTTGTAGTGCGGTGTCGACTGTTGGGTTCAGTTGAGCTCCAATGGATGCTGTCTTCTGGGGGGTGTTTGTCGGTGTCAAAACCGGCGGATCTCGGGTAGGGGGTCCCGAACTGTGCGTCTAGGCCGGATGGTAACAGGAGGCAAGGGACACGAAGTTTTACCCAGGTTCGGGCCCTCTTGATGGAGGTAAAACCCTACGTCCTACTTGATTAATATTGATGATATGGGTAGTACAAGAGTAGATCTACCACGAGATCGGAGAGGCTAAACCCTAGAAGCTAGCCTATGGTATGATTGTTGCTCTGTATGTTGTCCTGCGGACTAAAACCCTCCGGTTTATATAGACACCAGAGAGGGTTAGGGTTACACAAAGTCGGTTACAATGGTAGGAGATCTACATATCCGTATCGCCAAGCTTGCCTTCCACGCCAAGGAAAGTCCCTTCCGGACACGGGACGAAGTCTTCAATCTTGTATCTTCATAGTCCAGGAGTCCGGCTGAAGGTATAGTCCGGCCATCCATACACCCCCTAATCCAGGACTCCCTCAGTAGCCCCCGAACCAGGCTTCAATGACGATGAGTCCGGTGCACAGATTGTCTTTGGCATTGCAAGGCGGGTTCTCCTCCAAATTCCGTGTACCTGTTGAATAAAGTCTGGTTTCTTGTAAATGTTGTGCTCCTTTGGCTTCTACGCCCAATAATGGCCGTCTCCCACGTGTCAAACGAATATGAAAAGTCTGAGTGTTTTTACATCCACACCCCTAGCCGGGTAAATGAGCCGCCCATTTAAAGGGGACGAGGATTTAGATCCAAACCACACCTTCTCCCCTTCGCGAGTGTTCATCAGAGCGCATCCGACAAAGGTCCATTCCACCATGGCCAGCCGTCTCGACTCCTCCTTTCGCCCTTCCAGCCCTCAGCCTGGATATTGGGAGAGATGCTCCATCCCACATAGCGAGCTAGTGACGCTCCAGACCAAGGGATTTCTCCCCCGGCCTATATGGTCCCGGTTCGAGCCGGCCTTGCCATCTATAATGGCGGAGAGCAAGCGGAGACTGCCCCTAATCCCTCCAAAGGAGAGCGGGTATGCCTTGTCCCTTATTTAATAAGAGGGCTTGGATTTCCAATCCATCCGTTTCTCCGGGGGCTCTTGGAGTTCTGTGGCCTCCAGCTACACAATCTTACGCCTGCCTCCGTATTGCATATCACGGGCTTCGTAGCCCTCTGTGAGCTGTTTTTGGGTGTTGAGGCTCATTTCGGGCTGTAGAAAGAGCTATTCTGCCTTGTGCCTCGTTCTCAGAAGGGGTCAATATATCAAGTGGGCGGAGCCGAAGTGTGGCGCATCGCCGAGACCGGATATCTATCCGGAACCCCAAAGAAGGCGTCTGAGGACTGGCCTTTGGAATGGTTTTACATAGAGGACATCCCGCTGCCGGATCCTATCCGGACCGGCCTCCCTGAGTTCGACAGTGCTCCACTAAAGAAGCGCCTAAGTTGGCGTCCACGGAGCCCTCAGAGGGAAAGTGACAAGGACGTCCGTTACCTGATGAGACGGATAAGATTGTTAGCTCATTCCGGACTGACCATGATCGGGGTCATGGCCGCATGCATCATGCAAGGGGTGCAGCCGCTACAATACAGAGGCCACCCCATGTGGGATTACAACGGGGAGGACGACGCCACCCGCTACGGCCGTAAGGGACCGGATTCGGCTGCGGCTCTAACAAAGACCTTGTCCGCTTTGTACAAGGGAGAAGAGGAGGAATTTCTCAGCATCGACCCACAGGGTGGATTCTCTATGTACAATCCCCCAAACTGGGTAAGTGGTCACATCTACTTGCCCATCCGTTTTATATTCCCATTGTTAAATATTCAGTCCAACGACTTCAACGCAGGAACTGCGCCAGGCTGTTAAAGAAATAAACAACCCTCCTCCACAACCCGAGGACCCAGGACGGTCCCTCGACCCGGCCTCTCAATAGGATCCGGACTTATCTGTGGAGCTGGTTGATGGAGTGTTCCATCAATTGAGCAAGGACAACGCCTTGGTGGCCATTACAGCCGATTACCCAGGAATAATCCCGGCCTCCCAGGTAACTGAGATCGAAGTCCCAGTACCCCGAATAGGGGTCCGCCCTCTCATGTTTTCAGTTTCCTGATTACAACCGAGCTTTGCAGGGGAAGTTTTTGAGACAGGAGGCCGAACCTGCGGCGACAAGCCAACGAGGGGCCGCAAGGCCCCGTGGGCAGAAAAGAGGTGCAGTCCGGACCGAGACGTCAGCGCAACGGTATGGCGCGCCCCCTTATCCCAGGTGTTATACCTCGAGGCATGTTAACACTCGTGCTCTCTTCAGGACAAAGAGACCTCGCCGGACTATATTCAGAGAGGCTGCCAATCGTGCTTCCACCAGCCAGGCTCCAAAGCCTGGTCCGGAGGCGGAGGTGAACACAAGGCGGTACCGGACGCTCCTCCGACGGAGGATGTGGACAGGTTGTCTGCCACCCATTCTGAGGTGGAGAGTGCCATGAACCACATGCATCGCCGGACAATTCTTCGCGATGCTTGTTTCTCCCAAGAGGCATTAGATGCCTTCAATTCGGGAGATGTGTACCTCCGTGCTGCTCAAAATGGTCTAGCCAGAGCCACGGAGCAATATGTAAAAGACATACGGGTAAGAAAATTTTGGTAATTATATATATATATACTAGTAGCCCCCGAGTCTTGAAACAGTTAGAATAACTGATTTAAGGATCATTTGTTATGCAGGTTCTTAAAGAAAAGAATTCCCTACTGTCCCAGGAGCTAGAAGAGTGCAAAGCCCAACTTGAGGCCGCACTAGCCGCGGCAGGGGAGCCCAAGGAGACCCCCTCTGGTAATATACACTTCGAAAGATAAGTATTTTGCGAAGCACGGCATGGATGCGAATCTGACAAATGAAATTGCAGATGGCACCGGATTGAATCTGGAAAGGCAACACCTCCTACGCCAGCTGAAGGCTGGTGAGAAGGTGCTGACAAAGGTGAGGCGGGAGAAGAACAATCTCCAAGATGCCAACACCAAGCTGGGCGTCGACCTGAAAGATGTTCGTGCCCAGCTGTCAGACTCCGTTAAGGAGAATCAGCGGCTTCGGCGCAGCATATATAGTAAGTGCTTGAACGAACCTTTAAAAAAAAGTTCTGCAGGGAAGTCGACTAACAGAGTAATGTCTGTAGGTGTGCTAACAGGTCATCCTACAGAGGAGATACCCGGTTCTACGGGTGACCTTCTTCCCGAGCTCTCGCAACTGCTCGAGCGAGTTCTGCAGGCGATGCAAGGCATCGCCCAGGCCTTGTGGCCATCCATCTCCATGCCCGAAGGTCTTGGAGAGCTTGCGGAGAAGCTAAAGGGAGCACGGCGGTGCTTCCGATTGTGGAAGATATCAGCCTGCCGTCAAGGCTCTAGGGAGGCCTGGGCCATGGTGAAGACGCGGTACACAAAGGCTGACCCCAACCACATGGTCGAGGTCGGTCTTGTGGGGCCCGATGGGAAGGAGATCCCTGTAAGCTTAGTATACGGCCAAGTAGAATTGGCCGCAAAGTATTCCCAGCAGGACTATAAATTAGACGGCCCGCTAGATGGTATTGAAGAGGAATACAATCAATCAGAATGACTATGTAATTTAATTGACATTTATAATGCCTTCTAGCCGGATTGTAGATCGTTTGTCATGGACGACCTTTTCGCTTCAGCCTCAGGACCTGACGGTCCGGAGTGTGTCTGAATTCCCATGCGGTTATATAAGAACTGGAGAATGCATGGAGACCAGGCGTAGGGGTCATTAGTGCGTGAATAGACAAGTGCCCGACTAGTTATGTTATATTACATGGTTAGTAAGAAACATCTTCCATGGAGAATAGTTCCGTTAGGGGTTCCTTTCCCTGGGAGGCATGCCCTAAAGTGCATGCCCATTCTGCGAAAAAAGACGCGGGAAAAAGCATCTGGGGGTGCATAAATAAATAAGTGAAAATATCATCTTTTAGGTCACTGACCGAATATTCCCTTAAGAACGCTAGCTTTCGGCTTCAGCCAGTCTGAGGTACACATCCGGCTTATCCGGCAGTAACAGTCGCAGAGGTGCTCCCTTTACCGCCTAGCCGAATAATCGGGAACGTAGGGGTAAGCACAGGAGCCAAGCAACCCCGCTTGGCCAAAACTTAAGTCATATCGATGCATATAATGGTGAAATAAAAGGTACATGCGGAAGCATAACACATGTGTTGGGCATGAAGCCCGTATAAATAAGCTTCTGTTAAAAGAAGCCCCCAGGTTTAATGAGTGCGAATAGCACGTCATGTGATGAGCCTTTAAGGGCTATAAGAGAAAGGAAGGGGAGAAGGAGAGAAATGTAAGACAGACAGTATATAAAAAATGGACAGGGGAAGGAGACGAACACAGAGTCCGGCGCTAGGCATAGAATCTTCGGAGACGTGCTGCGTTCCATGGGTTCGGCTCGAGTTGGTTATCTGATGCATCTCGCAGGCGGTACGCTCCACCAGTCAAGACTTGGTCAATTATGAAGGGACCTTCCTACTTGCGCTTGAGTTTGTCCTTTTTCTTGTCCGGCAGGCATAGAACTAATTCGCCAACGTTGTAATTTTTGGCCCGTACTTCTCTGCTTCAGTATCTTCGAGCCTGCTGTTGATAGAATGCGGAATGGGCTTTTGCCACGTCATGCTCCTCCTCCAATGTGTACAAACTGTCCTGCAAATCAAGCTCGGCTTCTCTTTCTTCGTACATGCGCACTCGAGGTGAGTCATGAATTATGTCGCAAGGCAAAACCGCCTCTGCGCCGTACACCATAAATAATGGTGTGTATCCGGTGGTGCGATTCGGCGTGGTCCGCAGCCCCCAGAGTACGCAGTCGAGCTCCTCTACCCAGTGCGTGTTAGATTCCTTGAGGGACCGCACTAATCTGGGTTTGATGCCGCTTATGATAAGACCATTTGCACGTTCGATCTGGCCGTTAGTTTGTGGGTGATAGACGGAAGCATAATCGAGCTTGATGCCCATGTTTTTGCACCAAAGTTTTACCTCATCGGCCGTAAAGTTCGTGCAGTTATCAGTGATGATGTTGTGGGGGACGCCGTAACGGTGTACAACCCCGGATATAAAGTCTATCACTGGTCCGGATTCGGCCGTCTTAACAGGCTTGGCTTCTATCCATTTGGTGAATTTATCCACCATGACCAGTAAGTATTTTTGCTTGTGGGTTCCGCCTTTAAGGGGTCCAACCATGTCAAGCCCCCAGACCGCGAAGGGCCAAGTGATGGGGATAGTTCGGAGGGCGGTGGATGGCATATGGCTTTGGTTTGCAAAGAGCTGGCAACCGACGCATCGTTGGACTAAGTCTTGGGCGTCTGCCCGGGTCGTCGGCCAGTAAAAGCCTGTACGGAAGGCCTTGCTTACAAGGGACCAAGCTGCAGCGTGATGACCGCCGAGTCCGGCATGAATTTCAGCCAGGAAGTTCCCCCCTTCCTCTTCGGAGATGCACCTTTGAAGGACTCCGGTAGTGCTTTTCTTATAAAGCTCTCCCTCGTGGACTTTGTAGGCTTTGGATCGCCGTACTATGCAGCGTGCCTCATTTTGGTCCTCGGGGAGTTCCTGCCTAGTAAGGTAGGCGAGGAATGGTTCTGTCCACGGGGCGATGACGGCCATTATTACGTGGGCTGAAGGTGTTATTTCATTGGCAGAGCCTCCGATTGTGTCAGAATGTTCGGTACCGGGCAGTGCGGTTGGGTCCAGGCTGTTATTGTTCGGCTCCCCTTCCCATACTACGAATGGCTTGAAAAGCCTTTCCAAGAAGATGTTGGGGGGGACTACATCGCGTTTTGCGCCAATGCGTGCCAGGACATCTGCCGCCTGATTATTTTCCCGGGCTATATGGTGAAATTCAAGCCCTTCGAACCGAGCTGACATTTTTAGGACGGCGTTGCGGTAAGCTGCCATTTTTGGATCCTTGGCATCGAATTCTCCATTTATTTGGGATATTGCGAGGTTTGAGTTCCCGCGCACCTCTAGGCGTTGAATGCCCATGGATACTGCCATCCGGAGACCATGTAAAAGGGCCTCATATTCGGCTGCATTGTTGGAGTCTGTGTACATAATCTGGAGTACGTATTGAACTGTGTCTCCTGTGGGGGACGTCAAAACGACGCCAGCCCCTAGTCCGGCCAACATCTTGGAGCCGTCGAAATGCATGATCCAATTTGAATATGTGTCGTACTCTTTAGGGAGTTCGGCCTCCGTCCATTCTGCGACGAAGTCGGCCAAAACTTGCGACTTGATGGCTCGCCGTGGCTTGTAACTTATGTCGAATGGGAGGAGCTCAATGGCCCATTTTGCAATTCGGCCCGTTGCGTCGCGGTTGTTTATAATATCGTTAAGTGGTACTTCCGAGGCTACTGTTATTGAACACTCTTGAAAGTAGTGCCATAGCTTCCGGGATGCCATGAATACCGCGTATGCAATCTTTTGATAATACGGGTACCGTGATTTGCAAGGAGTGAGGATAGTGGATATATAATAGATTGGCTTTTGAAGGGGGAATTTGTGTCCGTCCGTTTCTCGTTCGACGACGAGCACTGCGCTTACAACCTGATGTGTTGCTGCAATGTACAATAGCATTGGTTCGCCAATGTCTGTCGCGGCCAGTACTGGGTTTGTTGCCAATATGGCTTTTATTTCGTCGAGTCCGGCCGTGGCTGCATCCGTCCATTCGAAGTGTTCGGTGCACCGAAGGAGGCGGTAGAGGGCTAGGGCCTTTTCTCCCAAGCGGGAGATAAAGCGGCTTAGAGCCACCACGCATCCGGTTAACTTTTGTATTTGTTTGAGGTCCTTTGGGATATCCAATTGTGACAGAGCTTGGATCTTGGCTGGATTTGCTTCGATTCCTCTACCGGATATAATGAAGCCCAAGAGCTTTCTGGATGGAACACCGAAAACGCATTTTTCCGGGTTGAGCTTGATGTCGTATGTTCGGAGGTTATCAAATGTGAGCCTCAAGTCGTCTACTAGAGATTCGACATGTCTTGTTTTGACGACCACATCATCTACATATACCTCCACTGTTTTGCCGATCTGGTTTGCCAGACATGTCTGAATCATGCGCTGATATGTTGCGCCGGTGTTTTTGAGCCCGAAGGGCATTGTGTTGAAGCAGAATGGGCCGTATGGTGTGATAAATGCCGTTGCGGCTTGGTCTGATTTTGCCATCTTGATTTGATGGTAGCCGGAATATGCGTCGAGGAAACACAACGAATCATGTCCTGCGGTAGCATCGATAATCTGATCGATGCGGGGGAGGGGGGAGGGATCCTTTGGGCAAGCCTTGTTAAGGTCTTTAAAATCAACGCACAGGCGCCATGATTTGTCCTTCTTTGGTACCATCACCAGGTTTTCTAGCCAGTCCGAATGTTTTATATCTCTGATGAATCCGGCCTATAATAGCTTTCCTAGCTCCTCTCCCATGGCCTGTCTCTTAGGTTCCGAAAAACGCCGAAGAGTTTGTTTGACAGGTTTGAATCCTTTTAGGATATTTAAGCTATGCTCGGCCAGCCTGCGTGGGATTCCTGGCATGTCTGAAGGGTGCCAGGTGAAAATGTCCCAGTTCTCTCGTAGGAACTCTCGCAGTGCGGCGTCTACATCAGGGTTTAACTGTGCCCCGATGGAAGCTGTTTTATTGGGGTCCGTTGGATGGACCTGGAATTTGACTATTTCGTTGGCCGGATTAAAGGAGGTGGACTTGGATCTTTTGTCGAGTACCACCTCGTCCCTATTCACCATGGAGCGCAGCGCAGTCAGTTCCTCAGCCGCTAGGGCTTCGGATAGTGCCTCGAGGGCTAGTGCGGCTGTCTTGTTTTCGGCGCGGAGTGCTATGTCCGGATCACTAGCGAGAGTGATAATCCCGTTAGGCCCGGGCACTTGAGCTTCATGTACCCGTAATGGGGTATTGCTTGGAAGATTGTAAATGCTTCCCGCCCTAGCAAAGCGTGATAACCGCTGCTGAACGGAGCCACATGGAACGTGACCTCTTCGGACCTGTAATTATCCGGCGTGCCAAACACCACATCTAGTGTAATTTTTCCTGTACAGCGCGCTTCCCGACTGGGGATTATTCCTCTAAAGGTGGTGCTGCTCCGCTCAATGCGTTTCCAGTCTATTTCCATTTTTTGAAGGGTTTCCTCATAAATGAGGTTTAATCCGCTGCCGCCGTCCATGAGTACCTTGGTAAGACGAAAGTCGTCCACTATTGGACCGAGGACCAGTGCGGCTGGTGCTTGGGCTGTTCGGAATTTAGGTTCATCGCTGGCGTTAAAGGTAATAGCCATGTCACTCCATGGGTTTATTGTTGCTACTTGGTAGACTTCGGCAAGGCTGCGGAGTGTCCTTTTTCGCATATTATTTGATGCAGAAGTCTTGAAGACTGTTAATACTGTATTGGTGTCTCTGGGGTGGCTTTCTGTGGCCTCCGGAATTAGGAGATCTTCGCCAATTTTGGCCACCTGCCGGAGTATCCAACATGCTCTAAGGCTTTGATTTGGTGTGGCGTCCTCTGTACTGTGAATTTTATAGGGTCCATTAAGCCATCCTTCCAGTACGGTTCCATGCCCTGTAGAGGGTTTTTGCTTTTTGGTGTTTGACCCGGGTGTCTGGCGATGATGCACCCTTTTATTTCGGACTGGGTTTGTATTCAGGGCCGGATCGTCCCAAAATTTTATTTCGGTTTTCCAGGCGCTTTCCATCACACAGTATTTTCGTACAATGGACGCCAAGTCAGCGAAGCGTGTAATATCACGATGACTTATGGCGTTGAGGATTCCCTTGTCCGTGCAATTATTGCAGAAGATTGAGATTGCGTCTTCCTCGCGGCAGTCCCTTATCCTATTCCTAACCAGGAGGAATCTGGCCCAGTAATGATGTACTGTTTCTTTGGGCTCTTGCCTGATTTGGGATAGATCGCTTATGTTCGGGTGGGTGGGTGGAATTAAATCCGAAGCCTCACCCAATCTGAGGCTCAGAGGCCGAGGAATTTCCGAACTCGAAAATTTGGATTCCTGGATGTTGTCCAATGAATCCATCCCGTCGCCTGACTCTAAGTTCAGGTCTTGAGTGATATCCTCCCCTCTGCGGGTATCCGGCTTGGAGGGATCGGGAATCCGGACGTAGCTAGTCCTTAAGATAGATGAAAGGTCGCCGCACTGTCCCTCTACCACGACAACGTGATGGGTGACTTGGGGAGAGTTAATCTCTCTCAGATTGGGTTTAGGCCCAATCTGGTCGTAATCCATAGCGACTCCCAGGGCGGCGATGCGATCCAAGAGCTCATTTATGGAGGAGAGCTCCATTGGATCTAACTGCTCGACGAGTTCCGAGCTAACATGAAGATTGTTTTCGATGGCTCGAGAGGTCATCGTCGGCGCAGAAGCCGAACAGGCGGTCATAAGAAAACCACCTAGCCGGAGGGTTTGGCCGACAGCCAAAGCTCCCTTAGCAACGGTGCCATATTTAAAGACGGGGTGAGGCATCCTTCCTGATGGCGACGACACAGAGGAACTCTCAATGAAAGCACCAATGTCGGTGTCAAAACCGGCGGATCTCGGGTAGGGGGTCCCGAACTGTGCATCTAGGCCGGATGGTAACAGGAGGCAAGGGACACGAAGTTTTACCCAGGTTCGGGCCCTCTTGATGGAGGTAAAACCCTACGTCCCACTTGATTAATATTGATGATATGGGTAGTACAAGAGTAGATCTACCAGGAGATCGGAGAGGCTAAACCCTAAAAGCTAGCCTATGGTATGATTGTTGTTTTGTATGTTGTCCTACGGACTAAAACCCTCCGGTTTATATAGACACCGGAGAGGGTTAGGGTTACACAAAGTCGGTTACAATGGTAGGAGATCTACATATTTGTATCGCCAAGCTTGCCTTCCACGCCAAGGAAAGTCCCTTCCGGACACGGGACGAAGTCTTCAATCTTGTATCTTCATAGTCCAGGAGTCTGGCTAAAGGTATAGTCCGTCCATCCGGACACCCCCTAATCCAGCACTCCCTCAGTGTTGTTCTGGGGTGTCCTTGATAAGGATGTCCTCGCCGCTCTTGGCTACCTATCATAGTATCCAACATGCTCTAAGGCTGTGGGTTGCCACAGTATCTGTTGTCGTATGTATTTTGCATGGGCCATCGAGCCACCCTTCTAGAACAGTGCCATGCCGTATAGTGGCTTTGTGTTTTTTGACTGTTGGATTGGGCGTGCCACGAGGGTGCGCCCTTTTTGCCTGTAGGGGAAGTTGGGTTGGGGCTGGTGGTTCCCAGCGAGCTGCCCGAGTTTCCCAGGCGCTTTCCATCGTGCAGTATTTTTGTACGATGGTTGTTAAGTCAGCCAATTTTAGTATGCGGCGGCGATTGATGGCGTTGAGGATTCCTTCGTCCGCACAGTTTTTGTAGAACGCTGATATTGCATCCTCGTCACTGCAATCCTTTACCTTGTCCTTGACAAGGAGGAATCTGGCCCAAAAGTGGTCGACCTTCTCCTGAGATTGATGTTTTATGCTCATGAAAGCCTCTATGTCCGGGTGGGTGGGTGGAATTAAATCCGAACCCCGACCTAACCGGTTGTCTAGAGTCCGACGACCTTCCGTACTAGACAGTCCGAGTTCCGGAATATGTTCTCATTGTTTGGAACTGTCGTCCGATGCTATGTTCGGAGGGATGGTTGAGTCCTGTCGCGGGTGAGTATCCGGCACTTCATGAACGGCGACCCGAACATAGTCCGTCTTCAATATAGAAGAAGACTCGCCGTCCTGCTCCAGGACTGCCGCAATCTGGTGGGTGACCAGTGGGGTTTCGGTTTCTCCCTAATCGGTTATAGGCCCGATCTGATCGTAATTTGTGGCGATTCCCAAAGCAGCGATGCGATCTAGGAGCTCGTTTAAGGACGAAAACTCAACCGGATCCATCTGCTTGGAGTGCTCGGAGTTGATGCGAAGGGGATTTTTGATGGCCCGAGAGGTCATCGTCGGCCCCGCGGACGAACGGGCGGTCATAATAAAGTTGCCCAGCCGGAGGGTTTGGCCCGAGGCCAAAACTACCCCTGCGGTAATATTGTCTTTAATGACAAGGTGAGCCATCGAGCCTTTTATCGACGGCACAGTGGAACTCTCAATGAAAGCACCAATGTCGGTGTCAGAACCGGCAGATCTCGGGTAGGGGGTCCCGAACTGTGCATCTAGAATCGATGGTAATAGGAGATAGGGGACACAATGTTTACCCAGGTTCGGCCCTCTCTATGGAGGTAATACCCTACGTCCTGCTTGGTTGATATTGATGAATATGGGTGTTACAAGAGTTGATCTACCACGAGATCGTAATGGCTAAACCCTAGAAGCCTAGCCTATGTAGGTATGGTAATGAGTATATATGTTGTTCTCTCCGGACTATCCCCTTTGGTTTATATAGACACCGAGAGGATCTAGGGTTTACATGGAGTCGGTTACATAAGAAGGAATCTTCGGTCGCCAAGCTTGCCTTCCATGCCAAGTAGAGTCCAATCCGGACACGGTGCATTCTTCGATCTTCATGTCTTCACAGCCCATCAGTCCGGCCCATGGATAACAGGCTGGACGCTCGAGGACCCCTTAGTCCAGGACTCCCTCAGGCGGCGAAGTGGATCTGTAGTGCATACTTGAGCTGGTCGCCCTTGGGGGAGGATAGCATGATGTCGGCCCCCAGGCCGAGTCGCATCTTCGAGCCGTCGAAGTGCATGCGCCAATGCGTCGAGTCCGGCGGCAGCGGCAGGTACTGGGTCTCGGTCCAGCCGACGAGGAAGTCGGCCAAAGCCTGGGACTTGATAGTGGTGCGGGGCTCGTAGAGGATGGTGTGGCCGGCTAGCTCGAGCGCCCACTTGGCGACCCGGCCAGAGGCGTCCCGGCACCCGATGATCTCGCCGAGAGGGGCCGTGATAACCACGGTGATGACATGCTCTTGGAAGTATTGCTTCGGCTTCTTAGCGATGAAGTATACGCTGTAACACATCTTCTGGTAGTGCGGGTAGTTCTGTTTCGAGGCAGAGAGCGCCTCTCTCAAGTAGTAGATGGGACGCTGGACGGCTTGAACCTTGCCCTTCTATGGTCGCTCGACCACCATCACTGTGCTGAGTGACCGCGAGGTCGCGGCGACATAGAGCAACAGCGGCTCCTTCTCCGCTGGGGCGGCCAGGACAGGTGCAGTGGAGAGCATGCGCTTGATATCCCGGAAGGCTTCGTCCGCCTGGTCGTTCCACTCGAACGATGCCGTCTTCTTCATCAGCTGATACAGGGGCAAGGCCCTCTCGCCCAGCCGGCTGAGAAACTGGCTGACCGAGGCCAAGCAGCCGGTGAACTTCTGGACATCGCGCAGCCGAACCGGCTTGCACATGCACTCGATGAACTTGATTTTCTCCGGGTTCGCCTCAATGCCGTGTTCCGAGACGAGGAAGCCGAGTAGGTTTTTGAGTGGAACGCCGAAAACGCATTTCTCTGGTTTGAGCCTGACCTTGTATTCGCGTAGTGTGGTGAAGGTTTCCTTCAAATCATCGAGGAGCGTGAGGTGCTGCTTGGTCTTCCCCACGATGTCGTCCATGTAGACGTGGATGTTGCGGCCGAGTTGCGGTAGCAAGCATTTTTGCATGCAGCGCTGGAAAGTGGCGCCGGCGTTCTTCAAGCCGAATGACATGGTGATGTAGCAGTACGCCCCGAAAGGCGTGATGAAGGACGTCTTCAAGGCGTCGGCCGGGTCCAGCTTGATCTGATGATAGCCAGAGTAAGCATCCAGGAAGGACAGGAGCTCGCACCCGGCGGTGGAGTCGATGACTTGGTCGATCCGCGGGAGGGTGAACGGGTCTTTGGGGCAGGCCTTGTTCAGGCTGGTGTAATCGATACACATGCGCCAGGTCTTGTTCTTCTTCAGGACGAGGACTGGGTTGGCCAGCCACTCGGGGTGAAATACTTCCATGATGAAGCTGGCCGCCAAGAGTTTGGCGAGCTCTTCACTGATGGTCCTTCTCTTCTCTTCGGAAAAGCGTCACAGGGGTTGACGGAGAGGATTGACATCCTCGAGATACCCGGCATGTCCTTGGGGGTCCTAGCAAAAATATCCCTATTCTCACGGAGGAAGTCGACGAGCTCGCCTTCCTATTTGCCGTCGAGGCAGGTGCCTATGAAAACATACTTGCTGCAACTGGGATCCTCCGGGTTTAGCTTCACCTTCTTGGTCTCTTTGGAGGGCTTGAACGCGGCCTCATCGGCCGGCTCCTCGGTCGGGATCTAGGTGGCCGACGCCACCTAGGCGAGGGCGACGATCTGGTCGAGTTGGCGCCGCCCCTCGGCTACGACCAGCGACTCGGCTAGCTTGGCGTCGTCTCGGGCGCAGTCCAAGGACTTGCGATAGTCGCCAGTGATGGTGATGAGGCCCTTTGGACCCGGCAGCTTCATCTTAGGTGGGCATAGTGGGGGGCCGCCATGAACTTGGCGAGCGCGGGCCTACCTAGAAGCGCATGGTACGCGCTGGACAGGTCCACCACCTCGAACCAGATCGGCTCACGCCGGAAGTGGCTGATGTCACCAAATAGGACGTCGAGCCGGATCCGGCCGATCGGGGAGCAGGAGAGGACATGAACGATGCCGTGGAAGATCGTCCGGGTTGGCTCCAGGTCCTTGGCCTCGAGGCCGAGCTTGGTCATGGTGTCGCCTTTGAGAATGTTGATGTTGCTGCCGCCGCCGATGAGAACCCGGGAGAACTTGCACGTGCGCCGGGGTGCGAAGATGGTGGGGTCGAGGACGAGAGCGTAACCACCCGGGTTCGGCATGATGGCCGGGTGGTCTTCCCGGGTCCAGGTAACCGAGTGCTCCGACCAATGCATGTACTCCGTCTTGGCTGGGACGATGGTGTTCACCTCCTGCCGAAGGAGGCGCTCGCTGCGCTTGTCGTCGCCGAGGCTGGTGAAGACGACGTAGGCCGCGTTCTGGGCCGGGTAGGGGTCATCGCGCATCGTGTCGGTGGCCGAAGGCGGTGGCGGAGGCGGCTACCCTGCTCCAGGAGCTGGAGCCGGAGGTGGCGGGATGTCGCCATGGCAATGCGCTTGGTGATGGCGCATTGTCGAAGCGTGTGCGTAGACGGCCTCGCGCCGTTTAGGTGCTTGCAGGGAGCGTCGAGCATCTCCTCAAAACTCATGGCATGCTGCCATGCCATTTTGCCGGTGTTCCGGCGTTTGGCGGCCGGGTCAGCCGCGGGCGCCTGCTCAGCGACCGCGACGAGTCGGTTGTCGTAGCGCTGAGCCGGTTGATCGGCTTTGTGCTTGTTTTGCTGGTTGTGCTGCTACCGGCTTCCCTCACCGGCCGGCTTCAGAGGCGGCACCGGCTTTGCCTTGCCGGCTTCATCCAGTGTCACCTAGATCTTCATGGCAGAGTCGATGTTGGCGTACTTGTCCGCCGTTACCATGAGCCTGGCCATAGTGGCCGGCTCGGAGCGCAAGAGCTTGTGCTTGAGGAGGGTGCCGTCTCGGCACCCGTTGACGAAGTACTGGATGGCTTGAACTTCGTGGACGCCCTCGCAGCTGTTCCGGAGCTTGGTCCAGCGTGCAAGGTACTCGCAGCCGGTTTCCGCCGGCCCCTGCACGCACATGGCGAGTTGACTGGGGCGGTCGGGTCGCTTGTAGGTGCCGGTGAAGTTGCGCACAAAAGCCTGCTCGAAATAGACCCACGCGTTGATGCTGCAGGCCAGCAGACTGTTCAACCAGGTGCGGGCCGACCCCTGGAGCATCAGAGGCGCGTAGAGCATAGCGAGGCGGTGGTTGCCGCCGGCGATGCCGATGGCGGTGGTGTAGTCAGTGAGCCAGTACTCCGGCTTCAAAGTGTCGTTGTACTTGGGGGTGTCACGGGGGAGCGTAAACCCTTTGGTGAAGGGTTCGCCCCAGATGCGTGGCCCGAAGCACGTTGGTCCGATGGGGCCGGTCTCCTCCGTCGCTCGGGAGAGGGCGAGTCGGTCGAGGCGGTGATGAGAGTCGGTGTTGTCGATGTCGTGTGGGCCCAGCCGGTCGGTGACTGCGCAGAGGGGGCCGGGTCACGTGCAGCCGGACGTCGGCCGGGTTGGAGCAGGGGAACGAGGCGGCGCCGGGCCTCGAAGGCCGGCTCGTCCGCCAAGACGCCAGTGGCCGTCAGGGCGGGGTTGCGCCGGGTCTGGGTGGGACCGGAGTGCGCCTCGCCGGGTAGTGAAGATGTCGTCTGCTGGAAATCACCGGGTCCAGCGACACGAGCGGAGCTGGATCCGGCCGGCTTGGTGAGTTGGTTGAGGCAGTCCTGTTGCGCGTTAGCCGTAGCGAGGAGGTCATTCACCCTCTTGAGGCGATCCTGCAGCTCTTTGCCCGCGAGCTGATCCATGCCAGCCGCGGCCGCCTGGGAGACGCAAATGTTCTTCGTGGGAGTCTCGTAGACGGGAGGGAGGGCGCTGAAAGCGCGCTCGATGGCGCCACCCCGGGCTCGCACATCGGTGACCCGGCTTGGCTCGAGGGCGGCAGGCGTGAATCCGTAGGAGGCGTTGCGCTCCAGCTGGGCGGAGTCGAGGCGACGCTGCATGGCAGCGAGTGTCTCGGTGTGGTCCAGCAGGCACTAGCGATCGTCATTGAGGCGAGTCCGGACCTCGACACTGTTGGAGGCGTCAATGTCGGTGCCGATGGGAATGCGAAGGCTCTGTATCATGGCGCGCAGCGGGTTGGGCGAGCTAGCCCTATCCGACGTGGCCTTAGCTTCGGCGGCCTTCCTTGCCGCGCTCGACGATGAGGAGGCGTCGATGTTGGTGACGAAAACCTCCACGCAGAGGTCCATCGCGCCGGTGGGAGCGTCGTCGTTGATGGAGAGTGGGGAGTCAGAAAAGCTACGTACATCGCGCGGGTACTCGTCGTCCGTAGGCGCGTCGGAGATGCGCAGCGTGGCGAAGGAGGCGGCGAGCGCGTCGATGAGGTCGTCCGCCAGCATGATGGGCTCGTCGGAGTTGGAGAAGATCCCCGTCTGAAGCATGCTCACGGCCAAGACCTCGAGTTGCCCCACAGTGGGCGCACGGCAGATGCCATGGGATGGCTAAAGAGAGGAGGACGCTTGAGGGCACTGGTGGGCTCCAGAGGCGAGGTTGGCATGAGCGAGCGCGGGACGCAAGACATACCCAGGTTTGGGACTCTCCGGAGAAATAACACCCCTAGTCCTGCCGAGTGTGGTTTATATGTAACAGTACAGAGTTGCTCCTAGAGCTGTATGGAGGAAGAAGGAGGTCTGGCCAAGGCTTAGGCTGCTCCCTCTCCTCGGGAGTTGCTTTGCTGTGTATGTGTTATCGATTGTGTGAATGAAGTGGGTTCTGCCCGTATGCATGGGGGCTCCTGGGGGATTTTATAGGTCAACCCCCAGGGGTACAAGGGTAATGTTACAAGGCCGTAGGGCCGGGTTGTGAGTGTCCAGGAACCTGGTGCTGGGACCCGCCGGGTACCAGGGCTTGTTGTGTTCTCTGGGGGCACTGTGTGCCGTCTTGTCGATCGTCAGGGCATGACCAGGTTGAGTCGGCTACAGTGGTGCTCCGTCAGGTCGCCGCTTGTGGGCATCATTGGTCACGCCGGGACACTGTTGCCACGCCAGGCCTAGCCAGTGGGTAGGCGTAGGGCACTGTCACTACAAAAAAATACACTTCTGTGATGATACGTGTTTGTCACAGTAGGTCATGTTTTCTGTCATGCATGTACATCCATGACAAATTTATGACAGAATCAAGATAGTCATACTTGTGCTGTCGTAGAAGTGTTCCATGACATTACCAAAATTATCATCACGAAAGTGTTCACTTCCATGACGATAAATCGCGCGTCACAGAAGTGCTTTCGTCAAGGGTGACCGACACGTGGCATCCACCGTAACGGAACGCCGTTAAGCTGTTGGGTCCGGTGTTGGATCCGATAACCCGTTAACAGCCCCGACCAATGGGAATTTTCCACGTGTAAAATCAGCATTGGCTGGAGGGAACACGTGTCGGCTTGCCGCTGGGACAAATGTCATCCACTCATTGGACCCAAAGCGCCTATGATATGTCGACACGTGGCACATCCCAACAGAGGCCCATTCCTGTGAAAAGGCCGGCCTGTTTGACTTGGTCAAAAGATGGCGGGCCGACCCACGACAAGCCTGTTAACGGCGTGTGAGCATATAGCCCATTTATAGCCCGCTAACCCAGGGCCCATTTACGGCCTATCTGAATTAGGCCTAGTAGCGTCATCTGGGCCATTCAATATAATTTCAGCCCATTTTAACTTCCGGCCCATGTATGGCCCATGACATCTTTCGGCCCATATGAGGCCATTAGTAACCCTCGGCCCATTAACAACCCGTGGTAAAACTGGTCCATAATGAACAGTGTATCACTTTATACCCATTAAGGGCCCATTATACCGCTGGGCCGTTTCCAGCCCATGTTATCTTTCGGCCTTCTCAGGGCCCATTTATTCTTGGGGTCATTTCCAGCATTCGTTTACTTTCGGCCCGTTACTGTCATTTTCTGCTTGTGGGCCAAATTCAGCTCGTGGTTACAGTCGGCCCGTTTGTGGCCCATTAATACATTGGGCTGTTTTCATAGCGTCATCAAATATGGCCGATTAACGACGGCCCGTTATGGTCAGCCCATGAACGGACGATTTCAACTCTAGCCCATTTACGGCCATAATGTGGTCTGTTATTGGCCCATGTTTGGCCAACCGATCATACGGCCCGTAGAAGGCCCATTGATGATACGGCCCGTAGAAGGCCCATTGTGTCTACGGCCCGTATAAGGCCCATTGTTTCTACGCCCCGTAGAAGGCCCATTGTTTCTACGGCCCTTAGAAAGCCCATTATTTCTACGACCCGTAGGAGGCCCATGTTAACTACAATAAATATGTAGCCCATGGTTAATGTGGCCTAGTTTTAAAAAAAGGATGTTGCGGCCACTAGCAAACCGCGGAAAAAGAACTGCACTGACTACAAGAAAACAAATTAACAAGACAATAAGGAAATAAATAGGCAAGCAACTTATGCTAGGCTATCACGGCTATTACACATATTACATCCACTGGGCATCAAAGTTCGCCACCAGTGCAAATATAGGGAACAAAGCAGCATATAAACGCCGCAGCAAAACAAGTCCAGAACTGAAACCACTTCAGAAGAGCTCAAGAAACAATATCCTGGGTACCCATAATGCTGGCAAGATGCTTAGCAAGCTTATTAACTTTCTCTTGTTTGGCGCTTAAATCCTCCGGCACATGGTGTTGCACCAGAAAGTATGCATCTGAATTCTATAGGGACTTCCTCAGTCCTTCAGCTTCCTGTCGCATAACATCTGATCAATGTCTTTCAACTTGAAGTTGAGACTCAAGAAGCCGAACTGATTCAGGCAGCGAGTTCTAAGAGCTGGTGCCAGCAGTAGTAGTCTGTAACTCGAACACTACATCAAGACAGAACTTTCGGGTTGTCTCAGTGTCTTCAATATAGTTTATATCAGCTTTCTTGGAGACCAACAGGGATGTCTCACTATCTTGAACCTTATCTGCATTACTTCCTGTACCATTGCATAATGGGGTACTCTTCTCCAATATTTTATCCGCATTCTAAAAGAGAAACAAACAAACACATCACAGGTTTACAATTTAGTATATGAAACTTGTTTTGGTAAACCAGTTCAGTAGTAAGGTGGATAGGATAACAGCATGAAACAAAAATATATCAATGTAGTATGGTCACTGTATGGTCTATATCATTCCAGTTTATGTTGCCAAATCAAGATAGATACAGTTTGAATCATATCTATTTAAGACAAAGCAGCTTAGACAGAATATAAGTGTGGGAAACTACACAACACTAACAACACTTGTAAGGTGCATGGCATGAGAATATAACTGTTTATTCAATTGAAACTGAGATCAACATAGAGCAAGTTACAACAGCAAACACATTAAAGAATCAGGTTTAAAACATAATGTTGTGCCATTGGAGTTTCAATTGCATCCTTCAAATTTGAAATTAGTTCGTATGAGTAAATACAGTGATTCAAGAGTAAAGTAGTATGAACCATAGATACGGAACCTGACCTGAGAACAATTCTTCTTCTGCTTTAAGTGTTGACTTGGGGTTCGGAGTGGTGGACCTCGTGCTTTGGGCACTGCAGTTGCCTTACTAACTGCTCGTGTTTGGGTGCTCTGTGGTGGAGACAGTGATGTGTCAACGGGAACTGGGTTATTATCTGCTGGGGTTGGGGTTAGAAGGGGTGTAGCTGGTTCTCTGTCCAACTGGGTAGGGGTACAATTTGCGTGAGTCTGGGTTATGTGTGGTGGGGCTGGTTCTTGGGCAAGTACAACCGTGGTTCTATCTCCGTTGACAGGTAGCACGATCTTTTCTGAAGACCGTGTTTTTACTCCCACAGATACTGCCATCACCCGCTCCAATTGAAATGGCTGATAAATAAGAAAAGTAATTGAATGTACAGACATTGTAAGATAGACAGTTGCAATGGATAGTAGGGAAGAAAACAGGGCATGAAATAATTCACATTTATGTTGTCTAACCAAACAGAATAGCAGGACATAATTTCACATATACGATGGCTAATTAAACAGGATAGCATGACACAATTTCACATGTATGATGGCTAACTAAACATGATAGAATGACATACTTCAAAATATGATGACTATGTAAACAGGATGACATGATATAACTATACAATGTGTCTATTACAGTGGTTGGCATGCCATAAATCACAAACATCTCATCGATGGAAACATGATGGCATGATATAATTCACGGATAGAATGATATAATTCAAAATATGATGACTATGTGAACAGGATGATATGATATAACTATATTATGTCTTTAGAAAATGGGTTGGCATGCCATAATTCAGATACATGATGTCCATGTAAACATCATGGCATGATATAATTCAAAAATATGATTTATATACTAAGGAAGTGAGCAGAGGGCAATCGCATATATGATGTGTCAACTAAGGAGATGGCATTCAATATCGTGTATATGATGTAAAAACTAAGCATTGCAATACAACATATGCATGATATGAGTAATATAACCCTACCAAGTTTGAGCATACACCTCAGGGGGACAATAGGACTGGTCATCTGCCTCTGAATCCTCCTCTGAAGAGCTATCTGTAACCAGCAAGATATCTGCTTCACCAGGTAGCATTGTCTGCTCTAAAGACCTTGTTTTCACTCTAGATTTCTCCATCACCAATTCAAATGGTTGATGCACAGGAAGAGCAGTTGAATATACAAACATTGTCGACAAAAGCAATGAGAAATACAAAAAAGGACGGCATGATATAATTCACATATATGACGCTTGGCTAAACAACATGGCATTGCATAATTCACATATATAATGCCTTGCAACAAGATAGCATTGCATAATTCACATATATAATGTCTTGCAACAAGATGGCATTGCATAATTCACATATATGGTAATTAGATACTAAACAGGTGGCATTCACACAAAGCATGTCTAAACTAAGCAAATGACATAGCAATGCAAGATACCATACGCACGATATGAGCATCATAACCCTGCCAAGTTAGAGCATGCACCTCGGGGGGGGGGGATAGGACTGCTCATCTGTCTCTGAATCCTCCTCTGACGAGCTATCTGTAACCAGCAAGACATGCGCTTCGTCAGATAGCATTGTCTGCTCTGAAGACCTTGTTTCCACTCCAGATTTTTCCATGACCATGCCGAATGGCTGATGCACAGGAAGAGTAATTAAATGTACTAAAATTGTTGACAAATTTAACACGTAATAAAAAAATGATGTCATGATATAATTCACATATAAGATGACTAGCTAACCAAGGTGGCATTGCAAAATTCATATATATGATGCCTGGCTAAACAAGATGGCATTGCATGATTCACATATACGATAAAGAAACTAAACAGATGGCATTGACACAAAGCATGTCTAAACTAAGCAGATGACATCTTTGATGTATACAGTAAGCAATGCAAGGCACCATATGCATGATATTACCAACATCAGCATGCCAAGTTAGAGCAAAGACCTCATGGGGTAAATAGGAGTGGTCTTCTGCTTCTGAATCCCCCTCAGAACAGTTATCTTCCTCTTGATTATGATCCGAAATGGGTGGAGGGGGGTTGCCTTTGAGCCCACCATGGAGCGACGTCTGCATGAAATTTTATTGCCATGCAAGGCTCGTTTCTTTTGCTTTACATGTTCAGTTCCATTCTGTACAATAACTGACATGCATAGGAATAAAACATAGTGAGATTATGTAAGGAGTGCATGCACAAATCCAGAGTGATGGTAGCAAACTGTGGATAGACCCAAAACAAATGATAGCAGGCAGATAATAGCTTTAGTTAAAGAATACAGATAATGGCACCTTTAATGTTTGTTTGCACCCAACATGAAACTCATAGTAGACACCCGAGATTAACCAGATAGTAGACAGATAGTACTGATTGTTGCCCCAATATGTACCCCACAACCATTTAAAAACACAAGTTTCAGCATAAGTTTGGACCTGAGTCAGAGTCTAATAGGTGAACACGACGATAAAGTAGCATGTCATCATATTAAGCGATGCATAACGTAAGTAGACACGGAAGAGTGCGACCTCTCTTGCAGACCTGTGTAGTCCTCAAGGTCATCTGCTCAGTTGATGATGGTAATGCAGTTGTCGTGGCTGCCGGCGGCGGGGAAGACGATCTGAGGCGGCGAAAGACAGTCTGGAGAGAGGATCCCTGCTGTGGTGAACCCTTCCGTCGTTGGAGCAGCTGAGATGGGGTGGAACACAGCACTGCAGGAGCAGGACAAACCACACAAGGTTTTCTTTGACACATATCTGTAAAAGAAGTAATTGTGTAAGGGCTTGTTTGAATTTGAGGATTCTAACAATGCAGGGATAGGAAATAGACAGGAATAGGATAGGAATGCACATGCAAAACAGGGAATTTAAAAACACAGGATTTCTGCCAATCTGGGTGTTTGGTTCACAAGAATTGGAAGATCACAGGATGCAAAGAAGCATGTTGAGATTAAGTCAAACCACAAGAAGTGTACAACCTCTTTGGCGAAGGCATGTCGATCTCAGCGTGATTGGGTTGGCCGGTGAGGATGCTCCGGCTGACTTGGCTATCGGAGGAGGGGAAGAAGATCTTAGGCGTCTGTAGATGGAGCCCAAGGTACTGCTCCACTGTGATGGAGGGTTTCGTCGTTGGAGCAGCTCTGGTGAGTTGTACGACGCCGAGGCTGAAGCAGGACAAGAGATACAACATTAACCTGAGTGGAATTCTAATAGCATCTCCCATAGATGATGTAAAATACATAACCACAAAGTGCTAGATGTATACATCGGCCGCTCATCTCTGAACTTAATTGTCGAAACTGAATTTAACTGTCGAAAATGGACTTAACTGTCGAAACTGAATGTTGCTGTCGAAACTGAATTTTACTGTCGAAACTGAACGCACTAGAGGTGAGGCTACAAGTCAGTCGACTGACTTTTTCATCTATGGTCAGTCGATTTTGCAGCCGTTGGATACGAAATCAAGGGCATGTAGTTCATCTTTAACCTCCACCCCCCTGAGCCGCCAGCCACCATCGGCCAAATAGCCGCCCCCCGCCGCCCGCGGCCGGCGGTGTGCCACCCCTCCCGCCCCGAAAACACTCCCCACCACTGGTCCGCCGCCGCCCCGGCCATCCCTGTAGGACCCCCATGCCGAGCTTTTTCTCCGACGATCCCCACGCCACCGCCCCACCACTGCCGGCGACCACCGCCCCCACCCTGAACCCTAAGATAGGTAGTGGGGTACCTCTCCGGCAAGCCCTCCTTCCCGCTGCGGCTGGTTCTTCCTTAACTCCGGCGAGCCCCCTCACCCCCTGAAAATTGACTGACCCAAAAGTCGATTCAGTTGACTGAAGTGTAGCTAAATCGGAGCAGCATCGCAAGCAAGAGCAAGAGCGAGAGCAGCAGTGAGAGCAGCAGTGCGAGCAAGAGTAAGAGCAAGAGCAGACCGGGCATGGGACCGAGAGCAAGAGCACAACAGCAGCGCGAGCGAGAGCTAAAGCAGCAGCAGCTCCTACTGATGTGGATGTCGCCGTCGAGGGAGCGACTCGGGACCGAGCGCCGGTAGCACCGTGAGATCGAATCAAGAAGAAAATGCGGTGATTAGTGTACAACCTCTTTGGTGGCGCCAAGTAGGCCGCAGCTTCATCCGAGGAAATGGTGCAGGTGAAGACGGCGGTGTGGGAATGGAGGTGGCGTGAAAGACGAGGGGAACGTCGGGGCAACTCCTTGGAGGTGGAGGACAGGGTGGCTGAACCGACGGGACGACCAGATCGACGACGGATCCTCATCCGGTATGGTGGATGAGGGGCGTCGAGGTGTTGCTGTTGACGACGTCGTCGGGGAAGAGGCTCCGGCTGGGTGGCGGATGGAGGAGGGTGTGGGGCTTCGCGGTTTTTGCCGGCGTCGGTGTATGAATGGGTGGGCGGATGGGATGGGAGTGGGGAACGATGGCTTAGGGACGCGCTTGTCCGAAATGTTGGGTAAGTTACGAAAGTACCCCCACCGATTTGAGGCAGTTCTTTTGGTTCAGGGGTATCACGGACATTTCGCGTGTCGGGATTTCACAGGAGGTGGGAGTTTCCGTGCGCGTTGTAATTTTGTAATAGCAAGGCGTGGGTTGAGAGGAGGGAGTTGTCGGAGCACAGCGAGACAAAGATATATCTTAAATATTTCGGGCTAACAAGGCGCGGGTTGAAGAGGCGGGAGTTTCGAAGCACGATAGACAGAGACGCTAGCTTGAAATTTCGGCATAACAAGGCGCGGCTTGAAATTTCGGGAGAACAAACTTAACGTGTACCAAAAAAAGAAAATTTAGACTAGTATGATATACTATGTACAATGTGTTTAACACGCACAACACAGAGAGACACCATTTAGACTAGTAAGGTACGCGTGCATTGCCCGCATGAGATTTGGCAACCAAATTATGAATAAATACCACATTATAGCATGTAAGCTTTGAGTCATATATGCATGATGTAGATGTTCGTTTAATTCTTATAGTTCATTTCATTCAAAACCATCTAGTTTTTATAAAAAAAAAAAGCTAATCTATTTTAAGATTCATGGAATTGTGCGTTGTAAGGCATAAAGTAAAAACAAATCATGTAGAAAAACATTTGAGCAATTATGATACGGAAGATTCTAGAACAAAGACGAAGTGCTTGTGTTTTGAGGTTTGTGCATTATGCTTAAGTTCAACCATAGAGTCTTCTAGATTGTACATGTGGCAAAATCTAATGGAATCTAGATGATATCCAACGGTCAGTAGTGCTCAAATTTGCCGGCTCTGCACCATCGGATTGGCCTCATCCAACAACCATCTTTCAAAGTTAAAGTTATCCGCACACTATATAAAAAATATATAATATAATATAATATATATAAGGGTATAGATATAGATATGTGATGCGAAAGCCACCCATCATCTCCAATTAGAATAGTTTGTCCATGCACGGATGCAATGTGGCCAAACGATGTCTGCCATCGGTATCTCAAATTCAAACCAATCTGACCTTGTTTAATGTGTATACATTGCAACATGCTCGTTTCCAAACCACATCGCGCAGATCTCCATTATATTCATGCATGCATGGGTTTCAAACATCATGATCTCTTATTCAAATATTTGAATTAAACTTTACATTGATTATGATCTCACCTAGTCTTTTACACCCACACATTGGTCTTCTCTTTATAATTGTACCACTAACTTTCTCTCGTGCATGCATGCACAAACACTACCAGTCGGCATTATCCATCGCACACATGCAATCTTTTTCTTTAGGTCGGTCTCCCATGAAGGCACACACACACACATCCCCCTCTCCATCATATCGGGCATTCTTTATCTCTGACGTGCATGCGCAACGATCGATGTTCCTCTATGTGTGTGTGTGTGTGTATAGCTAGGTCTTTCATAGTTTTCCACATAAACTGATCATTCTATATATCTAGTGAGGTCTCACCCTCTTTACCACGTCCACATCGATCAATCTATACCTCTCTATATAGGATTACATATATAGCTAATACACCCACATTAATTATATATCCAACGCCCCCCTCTCATCATCCATGCCTTCCGCTTCATCTCTTAGACGCGCACACAATGGCCAACACAGGGGTAGCAAGGGCCCTGCCCCCCCTAGCATCACTATATATCGAGGCTAATATGAATGTAATCATTAGACAATTGCCGGTAAAAATGGTTTAAGTTGATGAATTGGCCCTCCTCGTAAAGGATTGGCAATGCTTGGCCCCTAGCTCATGGGACATTTTTCATGGCTCCGCCACTGCACGCAACAACGCACGTTCTCGCCCCCTCTCACTAAATATCGATCTCGCAGTTGTGCACTCCTTCATAGTCTCCCTCCACTCGGCCCCTCGCACCATATTCTAGCCCCCCACCAGATTTTGCCACATGTACAATCTAGCAGACTCCATGGTTGAACTTAAGCATAATGCACAAATCTCAAAACAACAGTGGTTCTCCTTTGTTCTAGAATCTTCCATATCGTAACTGCCCAAACTTTTTTCTAGTTGAATTGCCATTCTTTGTTTGTACTTTATGCTTTACAACGCACAATTCCATGAATCATAAAATAGATTAAGGGCTTCTTTGATTCAAAGGATTCTCGAAGGAATTTTGGAGGATTCTAATCCTTAGGAATTTTTCCTATCTTGGTTGTTTGATTCGTAGGATTGTAAACCATAGGAATTTTTCCATATGATTCATTTGCACTAGATTTCATAGGAAACATCCCATCCACTCAAACCTCTTTGAAAGAATTCTATGTTTTTTCTATGCACAATCAAACACTCCTACCATCCTGTAGGATTCAAGATGACATTCCACTCTAATCCCATGTTCTTCCTATCCCGCGTTTTGGAAATCCTACGAATCAAAGAGGCCCTAGGTTTTTTATAAAAACTAATTGATTTTGAATGAGATGAACTATAAGAATTAAATGAAGGTCTACATCAGGCATATATGACTCAGAGCTTACATGCTACAGTGTGGTATTTATTCGTAATTTGGTTGCAAAATCTGATGCGTGCAATGCACGTGTACCTTCTTGTACTTCGAGTATGTGCAAAACACAATGGCAGGCTACATAGTGTCTCTCTTACAGTTCATGAAGCCACGTGGGCACGTGGCACATGTGGAGGCGTTGTCGTGATATCCTTGTGTGCATTGATCACAGTGACGTGCTGCTGGTTCTAGAAGAATGTACTCGTCCTCCCTGAGCCGCACCGGCGGTACATGCACGAAGCGAAGATGTGCACATACGCCACACACGCACTCATTCCCTCGCACGCACACGCGGGTACATGGGTGTGCGCAATTTTATACCAAGATCCACCCCATGTGATAATTTGACGCGTGTAAAGTCCTTCACTTCATTGATGGTCAATTAATACAGCGCATGCAAATTGAGTGAACATGAAGGCGGAAGAAAGACATTACTACTCCACTGCACGCATGCGAGTAGTTAAATCATGGGTTGCTAGTAGTACTTCCATTGGTCTCCTTCGTATTTTGTGCCAATTTTTGACAGTAACATAATATTTACGCATCTGAGTAGTGTAGTCTACTTGAAATTTATGTTCCACTAAACTCATAGGGAGCCGTTTCGGGCCTCGAAACCAAAAACCATCAATTAATTTTACCTTTTCCCATCACATTCGGAAGTACTAGTGCTACAATTAAGTGCAAGCCTGCTCACACATACCAGTATGTACCAAACCTGAACATGTTCCCACTATGCAGGTTTTAGTACTAGTGCTAGTACTTAGGTTATAAAAAGGGGAACTACCCAACCGAAAATTACTCTACCTTCCTCCTCATAAGTCCCTCTTCTTCGTCTGTCCTTGCCATGGCCGGTGTGTAGAGCTCTAGGTCGAGAACTAGTCGTAACAAGGGAGCGGCAACCAAGGCTGCAGAAAAAAAGAGAGGCCTCGACGCCACGTAGAGACCTGAAAGATCTCTCACGGGCAGGCGAAGGCTCCCAAGAACGCCCTAGACGCGGAGGCGAACATGCCGAGCTGGCGGCGCTGGAGTCATTATCCCTCGACGGCATGCCCGATCAGCTCAATAAGCATCTCAATAAGCAGAAGGAGTTCATCCACGGCTTGGTGGAGCTGCTGAAGGAGAGCCTCGACGACATGCCCGCTGAACTCAATGAGCAGGGGGAGTTGACCGCCGGCTTGGTGATGCTGCTGAAGAAGAGCATTGCCTCGGAGAAGAAGGCGATCGGTGAAATCTTGCAACTTCAGGAGGACAATGCGAAGCTCTCCCACGAGCTCGACCTGCTGAAGGAGGAGAATGCTGGCTGGAAGAAGCTGCATGAGAATTGCAGTTCCTCGATGAAGATGTTGCAGGCCCTCGTCATGGAATAGAAGGAGGAGTTGGAAAAGCTCCGCATCGAGCACCCGGCTGCTGTCAAGGTACGTAATGCGGCCATGGAACAGATGATGAAGGCTTGTGTCGAGAAATCCCGCGTCATGGACACAATGATGAAGATGGCGGAGGAGATGCGCAAGGAGATGGAGGTCGTGGAGGTGATGAAGAAGTAGTTACGACTCCGTGGCTAGCAACCCTTCATGTAGTAAGAGCAGCGCCCCAGACTTGTGTGTGCGTCTTCCTTCTTTTTTGGGGGTGATAATCCTCCTTCTTCTTTTGCTCCTGTGTTTCTTATTTTTCTTCGGGTGTTTCGCCGCACGTGTCACCTTCTCTGCGAGGCATGAATAGAACAATTCTAAAAATGAGATGACTAGCAAATTAGATCATTCTTTATCGCCAATAGAACAATGCCTCTTGCTAGTAATATATAATAAGAGTAGAGAGTAGAGGATATGGCACTGGGCTGCCGTGTTTCATGCTCCTCCGTCGTACTCCAGCGGAAAACTTGAGTATACCGCATGGTTCTTTGCTCCTCCTCAGGTCGTCGGCACATTTATACGAGCAGTCAAATCACAAGGCCCCGCCTTCCAGCAGGAATGAGCCATCAAATCACAAAGGCCCTCGCCTCTCGTGAAAAGGATCAAGCTAGACTGCCCCGTCCTCTAGCCTTTTAAAAAATGTATACATTTGTACAGTAGTAGTATCGATGGATTGCGCCATGGAGCAAAACTAACAAGATGTAATTAAAGAAAAAATGTGGTACATATAGAGAGCGCTCGTCGCCAAATTATGCATATATTATATGACACTACCCACTATGAAGGTACTAGTAACATAGACTAGTAACTAGTCTATGCTACTCTCCACTATGACTAGCCAATGTCGAGGCGCGGATACCAACGAGGGCCTGGTTGTGTCTATACTTGGACAACTCACCCGACTGCATGCGCACCAGGCAGACGAAGCTCGTGTCGTGTTGGTGCCGTGTGCGGCCCGCACATTCATCAGTCTTGCTATAAGTCGTAGTAGATGCTATATAGGTCCATCGAATCTTACATCAAGATCCGTGCAAAATTTTCTTTTCAGATTTTCTTTTTTTTTCTCTTAAATCTTAGTCGAGTGAGACATTGCCACGCCATTAAACAGAGGCTCGGTCGCCATTAATGGAGACCTTGGGAGAGAGGTGGACGGCGGATGGAGGTCAAAGGGCTCGCACGCCTCCCGTACTCAAATAGCTACCCTGCACGGTGCCTCCTAGCTAATAAAAAAAGGGGATGCGTGGCGGCACGTAAATGGTAAATAGAATGCCCAAGGTTTCAATAATACTTGTGTTTCCGATTATAACATGACAACACTTGTTCCAAAATGACTTTGTTGATTGTTAATGTGTGCGCCTTCGCAAATCGAACAGCAAAATTACCACAACATGTTGGTGCCATGTCATGACACCAAGCCAAGTTTCATGATTTTCATGCGTGTTTCAGATTTACAGGAATTAAAAAACCAAGTTTCTCAATGTTTCCAGCCGAGCCATGACACCCAGATGTTTGAATTTCATTCCCATTTATGGCATGGGACCTAGGAATTTACCCGAGGACACACATGTGATTTGTCAACCAGCTTTGGTGCACTAGAGCATGTGCTTGTATTTAAAATTTGAATTATGCACACAAAGGTGACACGTTCCCTCTCATAACAACGAGCCTTTTTGAGAGAAGCTTCGGTTTGCAAGAAACTTATACCAAAACTTGTTCCTATTCTGCAATTTTTTACCACAGCATGGTAGTACCATGACATGACACCATGCCAAGTTTCATGATTTTCAGGCGTGTTTTGGATTTACAAGAATTTTAAAACCAAGCTTATCAATGTTCTCGGCCGAACCACGATGCCCAGATGTTTGAATTTCATTCCCATTTCTTGCATGTGACCTAGAAATTCACCCGAGGACACACATGTGATTTTTCAATCAACTTTGGTGCACGGGAGCATGTGCTTGTAGTTCAAATTTGAATTCTGCAAATTAAATGACCAGAAACTCAATTAATTTATAAAAAAGGCCAAATGAACCCGGAATAATTCCAAAATTTAACAGGGCACTCATATAGTTCTATGTTGCCTCTGTAAAGAAAATCTGGGGGAGGCAGCGTATATTAGAAATGCCATTAGACATTTTTATTTTCACGTCAAACTCGTTGACCATGTTACATGACAAAAATAAGTCGATTCTCACAATGATAAGTTAATGGTCTCCAGCACAACACACCCCTCAAATAAAACTAAACACCCTGGAATTCTTTGACAAAACTAAGCACCCTAAAATTCTTTGACAACTAAACTGCTGGCTATATGATGTTGGCCATATATATTGTACGTATATAATGTGAAGATAAGTTGCTTCTTTTCGTTAGAGATGCAACTGTCCTGGTCCGCCTACTCTCCAGGAGCTTCACGACCAACCTTGATGTTGCTCAATTTTATTGCAACTAATGAAGAAGCTCTGTGGGTTTCGTTTTCTGATGGAAATGGAACCGGGGCTGGAGCCCTTTTCCTAAAAGAAGAAGAAGAAGCTACTAGCTCATGGGACATTGCTTCATTTTAGGTGAATTGCACCAAAAGGTCCCATGAATTGAATCATCCATGTTGGTGACTGGTGTCATCCCTTCTACGATGGCGTTGACTGCAGATATGGTTTGCATCACGAGGTATGTTCCTTTTTGGTCTGACCATTTGCCAAAGATCTTGCATGTTGATCCTGCTCTTGTGCTACTGTTTTGGCACTGCCATGATAAAGCGGTAATGTTATTATTTTGCACCTTAATCTAGTGGCACTATTAATTTGAGGCAATGCTTTGGCACCGCTAGTGCCACTATTTTTTTTATATATCGAAAGAGGGGGTTCCATCCGATTTCATTAAAGAAACCCAACCATATCCGACAACATCTCAGTGTAAACGGGCAGTTATGCAACTACTACTAGAATGGACCGAGTACTAGTAGGAGACAAGTTCGCCACATAAGCTAGGAAGGTAGGGGGACGCAGCACCAGCTCGACCAAGTTTGGATTACAACCCAAATGCTACCACAGAAACATCAGGGGGAAGATAGGGACTGAAAGAGCCAGCTTCAGCATCCCAGTCTAAGCACCCCCGACCTTCATCCTTGCGACGCACGGTACACCTTGTTTGCCACCTGCTCGAATCTAGTGTCACTGATAAAATGAAGTAATAATATAGTTAAAATAGAGCGAGTGTCCTCTCTATCATTTCATTTCCAATGTAGATAAAGAAAGTGATTCTCTTTGTTAATGTATGTTTCATCACCTAGTCCCATTGTTTATGTTTAAGCGTTTCTGCAAACTAGGGTGCTTAATTTTAGTTGATCTACACAAAAATAGAGATTTGAATGTCTCAAGGCCCCTCCTTGTACTAGTGTTGTACACGGATGTTCATCACTGGCAGAAGGTGTATCGGGGTGACTTGGGTCGATTTCCAGTATGATGTAATATTTTCGTCTGTTTATTAGTGTATGTTTCATCAACTAGTGCCACTATAATCTAATCACGCCTTTTCATTATCTGTGCAAATAGGGTTATTCAGCTGCATTTTGGTGGAAATGCACAAATGTACAGATGGAACCGGCATATATGCAAAGTGCGAGGTGCCAAGTAAAAATTACCGACACCAACCCCGCTCCATCTAAGCATTGGCATCCCCCACCATCAGTGGGATGTGTGTCACTCACTGTGGACGGATCTTTCTCGGCAGCAAATCCTCTAACTAAATACTAGTAGCTTAGACTTAAAAAATACTAGTAGCTTATATTGGCAGTTTTCTAGGGGTGTACTCTTTTTTGAAAGAAGCACCAATTCTAGAGATCTATTTTTAGCACTTAAAAATGTAGTTTCATAGGAGTATAAAAGTGCAGACAATGTGATTCTCAGAGAAGAAACTATGAGTTTCAGTTTCAGATAAGAAACTCCAAGTTCAATTTCAGATAAGAAACTGCAACTTTCATAGGCAGAGCATTTATATTAACATGGCTTTTTCAAACAGTGTTAACATCATGCTGGAAGTTTTATTCATGGTCGAAACTGGAACTACCAGGCAGTTAACATCATGCTGATCAACATTCATGCATAGCACATCTTCATATGATGCATAGTCAAAAAGATATGCTATTCTCAAAATGCCCACACAATATCGAGTGTGCGAAAAATAGAGAAAACGAGGGACGAAGTTTTGGCAAGTGTAGGACGTGGTGTGCGTAGATGACAATTGGGACCCACATGTCAATAAAAGCATAAGCAAAAAATTTGGAGATATTTTCTCCGCACAGGTGGAATCGAACCCGGTCGGAACAGCTGTCCGGTAGTGTCACTCGGCTACTGCGCTAGTTTAGTTGTTTCGTTACTAATAAGGCACTTCCTCAGGTTGTCGTATCTCCTCCCGCGCCTCTGTGCGCTCGCCGCGACGCCGCTGTCTGCCGTTGTGAACATGCTGAACAAACTAGAGGAATATGGAGAGGACTGTACGTGGAGAGGCGGACAGTCAGCACCCACCAGGTACGCAAGCAAGTGCCTCATTGAAAAAATACTTCCTCCTAATGCTATACTGACGTTGGGGCCCATGGGTTTGTCAAAATAGTTACATTTTTTAGGTGCTACAACGTAGTTACTACAGGAGATAAATTCACAACGAAGTTGGGGAGCTGGCAGGTATCATTTATTATCACTGGGGCAGCTAGTATCACCTGGGTTTTGGGCTGCCCTGTCTAGACTTTCTTTTTTAACATGCGCAGCCCACGACCTCGGATGGGAGGTCCATAAGGTTGTTTGTATTTTCTTGAGGACCGTCATGTATCGACCGGCCTATGGACCTCCCATCCGAGGTTTTATTTTTCCTGAAACATCGGCAGCCCAATTTATGTATTTTTTTTTAAGAAAACGCAGAGATCTGTTCTATTTTTCTATATAAGAATAGGAACGCCTGGTCCAACTTATGTTTCCCTTCTAACTATATTATATATATTTAAATTATTTTATATGCTATAATATATTATTGTTATTGTCATCATATATTTAACAGATACTTACATATGTAAGAAAACAATATCCCACATCTTCTTAACTTATAAAAATAATTTCTTAACAATAAAATCCTGGATTTTTTTGGCAACGAAAATCCTGGTGATTGTGTACAAAAGCTTGGTAAGATTTAAGAACCAATGTAATAATAAATCGCTTATTATTTAAATATATATATATATATATATATATATATATATAACAAAATGCTCCGCCCCTGTTTATTTTTTGATAACATTGATGTGCCCACCCTAACATTATAACTAGAATCAACCCAGCAAAATCATGTATTTTGAGAAAGTGCAAATGGCCTGTAATTTTTTAGGAAAAACATAAATGGGCCTCATGGACACTACATTATTTGCTCACCCAGCCCAGCTAATGGACTGTAATTCAAAAAAAAAGATCAAATGGACTGTAAATTCTACCCAACAAAAAAAAGTTTGTAAATTCTGAAAAAATGGGTTGAATACGTGCCACATTTTTGGAGGCTGAAATGTGGGCCAATAGGCCAAAGCCAATGCAAGTCGTTGTAAACTTAGTCAACAAATGATTCTTACATCGTTAGCCGTTGGATTTACATCCAACGACCGGCATCCATCTTCAATCTCTTGTCTTCTTCCTCCAGCGCCGCCAGGACCACCTACTCCCGCCTCCTGCTGCTAGTAGCTCTGCTTAGCACGCTTCGCTGTGAAGCGCTACTCCACCGTTGGCTAGGCCATCCCTCCACCCCTGCACACCTCCTGTTCTTCTCCACTGACTGCCGAACCACACTGCACCAGAACAAGTTAACCCTCGTACACCTCTCCGTCTGCGAATCTACTCCCGCGTCTTCCCATCTCCGGCTCGTTGCTGTCTGGGGCCTCGCCGTCATCCACCACCTTGGATGCGCTCGGCGCGGAGTGGTCAATGTGGTCAACGAACGACACCATCAGAAGTAGACTGTGCGTGGAGAGGCTGACAGCTGGGTCCACGTCCGCACGCAAGGAAATGCCTCCTTATTACGCGCAAAATAATGATTCCTCCACCTGACGGCTGGGACCCACCGGAAGGGCCTCTGTATTTTGCGAAAAATGTTCCCACCGCTGACAGGTCGGACGCACCAGATATATCTTCACATGCAAGGAAGTGCCTCCTTGTTACGCACAAAAAAATGAATACCCCCTGCTAGTTGGGACCCACCTTGGTGGGAGGCTGACTTGTGGGCCTACTAAGTTGACGGGGACGGAGTGCTTTGTCGACTTAGTCAATATGAACGATTCTAGCTCCAGTGACCGTACGATGTCCATCCAACGGCCGTAGTGCTTCTTCAACCTCTGGTCTTGTTGCTCCAGCCACCCAAAGCAGCGCCGGTCGTGTCGCATGCTCCTGCCTCCCGTGGCCGGCTGTGCTGCCATGGAGGCCTCACCGCCCCCTACTATTCCCACCGCTGGCCAGGCCATCCCTCTACTCACCCACGCCCCTTGTTATTCTGCGGCGACGGCAACCTCACACCGCAGCGAACCAGTGAACCCTCGTACTCCTCTACGTGTGGGCATCCACTGCCCGTCTTCCCCGGCTCCGCGTCGTCCCCTTCCTAGGCCTCACTGCCGTCCACCGCCATGGTGCTCTCGACACGGAGTGGTCAACGTGCTCAAGGAACGGCTTCCATCGGACGTGGACTATACGTGGAGAGGCTGACAGCTGGGTCCACAGCCGCAGCAAGGAAGTGCCTCCTTATTATGCGCAAAATAATTATTCCTCCACTTGACTGCGGGGACCCACCGGACGGGCCACCGTATTTCACGAAAAAAACGTTTCCCCCTGACTGCTGGGACCCACCAGCTACATCTTCGCATGCAAGGAAGTGCGTCCGAACAAAAAAACAAAAATGATTCGCCCCCCTGACTGCTGGGACCCACCAGCTACATCTTCGCATGCAAGGAAGTGCCTGACAGTCGGGACCCACCTGGTCTAAGCATACATAGCGTTGTCATTCTGGTCGCTGACGTGTACGTACATATTGGTCGATGTAGAGGCACGCACGTGTCGTAGTAGAGGCGCGCACGTAGCATGTACACGTATGTACAGCGGCCAGGGTGCTAGAAAGTAAATGCGGCCACGTACGTACATACGGGCGGGGTCTTGAGCGACTACTCGCACGTACGTACGGCTAGGGCTCGTGTACATGGCTGGGTGGGAACGGAGAAACATCGTCGTCATCGTGTTCATGGGGAGCCAACCGGCTGGGTCGGAACAGAATGTGTCATCGTGTTCATCGGGAGGGCTTGGACAGAACAACCAATGGAAACGAGGCCTAGCGCACCGCGGAACGGAGGAAACGACCTTGTGTTCGACCGGCCATGTTCGAAACGGGATTCTATTCATCGGGAGGGGTCTGGCGTGCCGCAAAACGGAGGAAACGGACCTCCTACGGTCGAAACGGGGGTCCTGTTGATCGGGAGGGGTGTGGCGTACCGCAAACTGGAGGAAACGAACTTGTGTTGGAGCGCTACGGTCGAAACGGGGGTCCTGTTCATCGGGAGGGGTGTGGCATACCGCAAAACGGGACTCCACGGGATACTGTTCATCTCCACCGTCGACCCCCTCCAGCCTCCACGGGCTACTATTCATCCACCATCGACCTCCTCCAGCCTCCACCTGTGACTGTTCATCCACGGGCTCTAGTTCATCCAGCCTCCACCGCGCGCTACTCCATCGGCTACTGTTCAACCAGCCCTCTCCATGGGCTCCTATTCAACCACCCCTCCATGGGCTACTGTTCATCCAGCCCTCCACTATCTACTGTTCATCCTGCCCTCCACGGGGTGGTCCTGTTCATCCTGCCCTCCACGGGGTCATGTTCATCCAGCCCCAACCGGCTCGATCGATCGAGGTCATGTTCATCCAGAGGCAACACCACGGGGTCCTGTTCATCCACCCCCACCGGGAACTGTTCATCCAAACCTCCCAGCACGCTCACTGTTCATCCAGAGGCAGCATCGATCGGCTTCAGTTAGCAGCAGTAGCGAAGGAATCACTCGATCGGGTTCAGTTAATAGCTCTCGATCGATCGCTTGGGTTCAGTAACGCGTAGCCTGCAGTGCAATCGCTCGGGATCAGTTAGAGCCCAACGCCTCGCTTGGGTTCAGTTAGAGCCCAACGCCTCGCACCCATGCGCGTGCGTGTATGAGAGAAACGCGCATCGCTCGGCCCCGACCACCCACCGTAACCGGGAACACCTTGATATTTTCCTCGCCCTCGCTTCTACCATGGTTTTTTCCGTCATGGATGGCCCAAAGAATGTCATGCAGCTACGTCTCCGGCCCGCCCAGGACGACAAGCCCATTTTCTAGCATGATTTTTTGTCATAGAAGTAGGACCCCACCACATCTATGATGATACCGGGTTTTGTCACAATTATCGTCATAGAAGTGTCATAGGTATGACAGGAAAAAAATCGTTCGGCCCAAAATGTCACGGATGTGTCTTTTTTGTAGTGTGTAGCCACGTCGGCCCTAGTCAGCGGGTAGGTGGAGGGCACTGTTGCCTTGTCCGGATGACCAGAGGCATGGGCGGGGTACGGTGGTGTTGATCATTAGCTGGCGGAGACTCGTCCCATCATACGGATGGGATGGGACGGCCGCTGACCCTTGGCCGGGTTTGGAGAACACGCCAAGGGCGGTGCTGGCTTGCTAGAGAAGTCTTGAGCTTGGTTGTTGAGGCCGAGTCGAGGAGCCTGGCCGGGTCGGCCTGCTTGGCCGGGTTGAGCGACCTGGCCGAGTCAAGCAACTTGGCCAAGGTCGGGCCGGATTGAGGGGCGATGCAGGCCCCATTGTTTTGAAAAGGATCCGGGTTCCATTGCCTGCCTGGGGTTCATCCCCCGACAGCCCCCCTCCATAGATTTTCACCTTGGTCATATCGTTGTAGAGCTTAGGCGAAGCCCTACGCCGGTAACTTCATCATCACCGTCACCACACCGTCGTGCTGACAAAACTCTCCCTAGACCTTAGCTGGATCTAGAGTTCGTGGACGTCACTGAGTTGAACGTGTGCAGATTGTGGAGGTGTCGTAGCTTTGGTACTAGGATCGGTTGGATCGTGAAGACGTACGACTACATCAACTGCGTTGTCATAATGCTTCCTCTTTTGGTGTACGATGGTACGTAGACATACTCTTCCCCTCTTGTTGCTATGCATCACCTAGATGGATCTTGCGTGTGCATAGGATTTTTTTTGAAATTACTGCGTTCCCCAATAGTGGCATCCGAGCCAGGTCTATGCGTAGATGTTATATGCATGAGTACAACACAAAGGAGTTGTTGGCATGAGTATATACATATTGCTTGCCGTCACTAGTTGATTCTTGATTCAGCATTATTGTTGGATGAAGTGGCTCAGACGACATTACGCGTACGCTTACGCGAGACTGGTTCTACCGACATGCTTTGCACACAGGTGGCTAGTGGGTGTCTGTTTCTCCAACTTTATTTGAATTGGTTTCAATGAACAGGGTTCTTTCTGAAGATCAAAAAGCAATCACTATACTATGTTGTGGTTTTGATGCGTAGGTAAGAACGGTTCTTGCTAGAAGCCCGTAGCATCCACGTAAAACTTGCAACAACAAAGTAGAGGACGTCTAACTTGTTTTTGCAGGGCATATTGTGATGTGATATGGTCAAGACATGATTATATAAATTGTTGTATGAGATGATCATGTTTTGTAACACAGTTATCGGCAACTGGCAGGAGCCATATGGTTGTCGCTTTATTGTATGAAATGCAATCGCCATGTAATTGCTTTACTTTATCACTAAGCGGTAGCGATAGTCGTAGAAGCAATAGTTGGCGAGATGACAAGATGCTACGATGGAGATCAAGGTGTCAAGCCGGTGGCGATGGTGATCGTGACGATGCTTCGGAGATGGAGATCAAAGGCACAAGATGATGATGGCCATATCATATCACTTATATTTGATTGCATGTGATGTCTTTATGCATCTTATTTTGCTTAGTTTGGCGGTAGCATTATAAGATGATCTCTCACTAAATTTCAAGATATAAGTGTTCTCCTTGAGTATGCACCGTTGCTACAGTTCGTCGTGCCGAGACACCACGTGATGATTGGGTGTGATAAGCTCTACGTTCACATACAACAGGTGCAAGTCAGTTTTGCACATGCAGAATAATCGGGTCAAACTTGGCGAGCCTAGCATATGCAGATATGGCCTCGGAACACTGAGACCGAAAGGTCGAGCGTGAATCATATAGTAGATATGATCAACATAGTGATGTTCACCATTGAAAACTACTCCATCTCACGTGATGATCGTACATGGTTTAGTTGATATGGATCACGTGATCACTTAGATGATTGGAGGGATGTCTATCTAAGTGGGAGTTCTTAAATAATATGATTAATTGAACTTTAATTTATCATGAACTTAGTACCTGATAGTATTTTGCATGTCTATGTTATTGTAGATAGATGGCCCGTGTTGTTGTTTCGTTGAATTTTAATGCGTTCCTAGAGAAAGCAAAGTTGAAAGATGATGGTAGCAATTACATGAACTGGATCCGTAACTTGAGGATTATCCTCATTGCTGTAGAGAAGAATTACATCCTGGAAGCACCGCTAGGTGACAAACCTGCTGCAGGAGCAACGCCAGATGTTATGAACGTCTGGCAGAGCAAAGCTGATGACTACTTGATAGTTCAGTGTGCCATGCTTTACGGCTTAGAACTGGGACTTCAATGATGTTTTGAACGTCATGGAGCATATGACATGTTCCAGGAGTTGAAGTTAATATTTCAAGAAAATTCCCGGATTGAGAGATATGAAGTCTTCAATAAGTTCTACAACTGCAAGATGGAGGAGAATAGTTATGTCAGTGAACATATACTCGGAATGTCTGGGTACCACAACCACTTGACTCAACTAGGAGTTCATCTTCTTGATTATAATGTCATTGACAGAGTTCTTCAATCATTGCCACCAAGCTACAAGAGCTTCGTGATGAACTATAATATTTAAAGGATGGACAAGATGATTCCCGAGCTCTTCGCAATGCTAAAGGCTGCGGAGGTAGAAATCAAGAAGGAGAATCAAGTGTTGATGGTCAACAAGACCACCAGTTTCAAGAAAAAGGGTAAAGGGAAGATGGGGAACTTCAAGAAGAACGGCAAGCAAGTTGCTGCTCAAGTGAAGAAGCCAAAGTATGGACCTAAGCCTGAGACTGAGTGCTTCTACTGCAAAGGGACTGGTCACTGGAAGTGGAACTACCCCAAGTATTTGGTGGAGAAGAAGGATGGCAAAGTGAAAGTTATATTTGATATACATGTTATTGATGTGTACCTTACTAATGCTAGCAGTAGCGCCTGGGTATTTGATACTGGTTCTGTTACTAATATTTGCAACTCGAAACATTGGCTACAGATTAAGCGAAGATTGGCTAAGGACGAGGTGACGATGCGCGTGGGAAATGGTTTCAAAGTTGATGTGATCGCCGTCGGCACGCTACCTCTACATCTACATTCGGGATTAGTATTAGACCTGAATAATTGTTATTTGGTGCCAGTGCTAAGCATGAACATTATATCCGGATCTTGTTTGATGCGAGACGGATATTCATTTAAATCAGAGAATAATGGTTGTTCCATTTATATGAGTAATATCTTTTATGGTCATGCACCCTTGATGAGTGGTCTATTTTTACTAAATCTCGATAGTAGTGATACACATATTCATAGTATTGAAGCCAAAAGACATAAGTTTAATAATGATAGTGCAACTTATTTGTGACACTGCCGTTTAGGTCATATTGGTGTAAAACGCATGAAGAAACTCCATGTTGATGGACTTTTGGAATCACTTGATGCTTGCGAACCATGCCTCATGGGCAAGATGACTAAGACTCCGTTCTCCGGAACAATGGAACGAGCAACATACTTATTGGAAATAATACATACTGATGTATGCGGTCCGATGAGTGTTGATGCTCGTGGCGGGTATCGTTATTTTCTGACCTTCACTGATGATTTGAGCAGATATGGGTATATCTACCTGATGAAACATAAGTCTGAAACATTTGAAAAGTTCAAAGAATTTCATATTGAAGTGGAAAATCATCGTAACAAGAAAATTAAGTTTCTGCGATCTGATCATGGAGGTGAACATTTGAGTTATGAGTTTGGTCTTCATTTGAAACAATGCGGAATAGTTTCGCAACTCACGCCACCTGGAACACCACAGCGTAATGGTGTGTCTGAACGTCGTAACCGCACTTTATTAGATATGGTGCGATCTATGATGTCTCTTACTGATTTACCGCTATCATTTTGGGTTATGATTTAGAGACAGCTGCATTCACGTTAAATAGGGCACCATCGAAATCCGTTGATATGACACCTTATGAATTGTGGTTTGGCAAGAAACCCAAGTTGTCATTTCTTAAAGTTTGGGGTTGCGATGCTTATGTGAAGAAGCTTCAACCTGATAAGCTCGAACTCAAATCATAGAAATGTGTCTTCATAGGATACCCAAAGGAGACTGTTGGGTACATCTTCTATCACAGATCTGAAGGCAAGATATTCGTTGCTAAGAATGGATCCTTTCTAGAGAAGGAGTTTCTCTCGAAAGAAGTGAGTGGGAGGAAAGTAGAACTTGATGAGATAAATGTACCTGCTCCCTTATTGGAAAGTAGTTCATCACAGAAATCAGTTCCAGTGATTCCTACACCAGTAAGTGAGGAAGCTAATGATGATGATCATGAAACTTCTGATCAAGTTACTACCGAACCTCATAGGTCAACCAGAGTAAGATCCGCACCAGAGTGGTATGGTAATCCTATTCTGGAGGTCATGTTACTTGACCATGACGAACCTATGAACTATGAGGAAGCGATGATGAGCCCAGATTCCGCAAAATGGCTTGAGGCCATGAAATCTGAGATGGGATCCATCTATGAGAACAAAGTGTGCACTTTGGTTGACTTGCCCGATGATCGGCAAGCCATAGAGAATAAATGGATCTTCAAGAAGAAGACTGACGCTGACGGTAATGTTACTTTCTACAAAGCTCGACTTGTTGTAAAAGGTTTTCGACAAGTTCAAGGAGTTGACTATGATGAGACCTTCTCACCCATAGCGATGCTTAAGTCTGTTTGAATCATGTTAGCAATTGCCATATTTTATGATTATAAAATTTGGCAAATGGATTCCTTAATAGATATCTTAAAGAAGAGTTGTATATGATGCAACCAGAAGGTTTTGTCGATCCAAAAGGTGCTAATAAAGTGTGCAAGCTCCAGCGATCCATTTATGTACTGGTGCAAGCCTCTCGGAGTTGGAATATACGCTTTGATGCTGTGATCAAAGCATATGGTTTTATACAGACTGTTGGAGAAGTCTGTATTTACAAAAAAGTGAGTGGAAACTCTGTAGCATTTCTGATATTATATGTAGATGACATATTGTTGATCGGAAATGATACTGAATTTCTGAATAGCATAAAAGGATACTTGAATAAGAACTTTTCAATGAAAGACCCCAGTGAAGCTGAATAGCATAAAGTTTTGAAGAAGTTCAAAATGGATCAAGCAAAGAAAGGGTTCTTGCCTGTGTTAGAAGGTGTGAAGTTGAGTCAGACTCAATGCCTGACCACTGCAGAAGATAGAGAGAAAATGAAAGTCATTCCCTATGCTTTAGCCATAGGTTCTATCATGTATGCAATGCTGTGTACCAGACCTGATGTGTGCCTTGCTATTAATTTAGCAGGGAGGTACCAAAGTAATCCAGGAGTAGATCACTGGACAGCGGTTAAGAACATCCAGAAATACCTGAAACGGACTAAGGATATGTTTCTCATTTATGGAGGTGACGAAGAGCTCGTCGTAAACGGTTACGTCAATGCAAGCTTTGACACTGATCCGGATGACTCTAAGTCTCAAACCGGATACATATTTTCATTGAATGGTGGAGATGTCAGTTGGTGTAGTTCCAAGCAGAGCATCGTGGCAGGATCTACGTGTGAAGTGGAGTACATAGCTGCTTAGGAAGCAGCAAATGAAGGAGTCTGGATGAAGGAGTTCATATCCGATCTAGGTGTCATACCTAGTGCATCGGGTCTGATGAAAATCTTTTGGGACAATACTGGTGCAATTGCCTTGGCAAAGGAATCCAGATTTCACAAGAGAACCAAGCACATCAAGAAATGCTTCAATTCCATCCGCGATCAAGTCAATGAGGGAGACATAGAGATTTGCAAGATACATACAGATCTGAATGTTGCAGACCCGTTGACTAAGCCTCTCTCACGAGCAAAACATGATCAGCACCAAGACTCCATGGGTGTAAGAATCATTACTGTGCAATTTAGATTATTGACTCTAGTGCAAGTGGGAGATTGAAGGAAATATGCCCTAAAGGCAATAATAAAGTTGTTATTTATATTTCCTTATATCATGATAAATGTTTATTATTCATGCTAGAATTGTATTAACCGGAAACTTAGTACATGTGTGCATACATAGACAAACAGAGTGTCACTAGTATGCATCTACTTTACTAGCTCGTTAATCAAAGATGGTTAAGTTTCCTAGCCATGGACAAGAGTTGTCATTTGATGAACGGGATCACATCATTAGAGAATGATGTGACTGACTTAACCCATCCGTTAGCTTAGCACGATGATTGTTTAGTTTGTTGCTAGTGCTTTCTTCATCACTTATACATGTTACTATGACTATGAGATTATGCAACTCCCAAATACCGGAGGAACACTTAGTGTGCTATAAAATGTCACAACGTAATTGGGTGACTATAAAGATGCTCTACAGATGTCTCCAATGGTGTTTGTTGATTTGGCATAGATCGAAATTAGGATTTGTTACTCTGTGTATCGAAGAGGTATCTTTGGGCCCTCTCGGTAATGCACATCACTATAAGCCTTGCAAGCAATGTGACTAATGCGTTAGTTACGAGATGTTGCATTACGGAACGAGTAAAGAGACTTGCCGGTAATGAGATTGAACTAGGTATTGAGATACCGACGATCAAATCTTGGGCAAGTAGCATACCGATGACAAAGGGAACAACGTATGTTGTTATGCGGTTTGACCGATAAAGATCTTCATAGAATATGTAGGAACCAATATGAGCATCCAGGTTCCGCTATTGGTTATTGGCCGGAAATGAGTCTCGGTCATGTCTACATAGTTCTCGAACCCGTAGGGTCCGCACGCTTAACGTTCGGTGATGATTGGTATTATGAGTTTATGTGTTTTGATGTACCGAAGGTAGTTAGGAGTCCCGGATATGATCACGGACATGACGAGGAGTCTCGAAATGGCCGAGACATAAAGATCGATATATTGAAAGGCTATTTTTGAACATCGGAATGGTTCCGGGTGAGTTCGGGCATTTACTGGAGTACCGGGGAGTTACTGGAACCCCCCGGGGAGACATTGGGCCTTAATGGGCCTTCGTGGGAGAGAGGAGGAGGCGTCCAAGGTGCCCCCCCAAGCCCAATCTGAATTGGGATGGGGGCCGGCCCCCCTTTCCTTCTCCCTCTCTCCTCCTTCCTTCTTCTCCTACTCCAACTAGGGAAAGGGGAATCACCCTCTCCTCCTCCACTCCTTTATATACGGGGGAGGGGGCACCCCATAGACACACAAATTGATTGTTTAGCCGTGTGCGGTGCCCCTTCCATAGATTTCCACCTCGGTCATATCGTTGTAGAGCTTAGGCGAAGCCCTACGTCGGTAACTTCATCATCACCGTCATCACGCCGTCGTGCTGACGAAACTCTCCCTCGACCTCAGCTGGATCTAGAGTTCGTGGGACGTCACCGAGCTGAACGTGTGCAGATCACGGAGGTGTCGTAGCTTCGGTACTAGGATCGGTTGGATCGTGAAGACGTACGACTACATCAACCGCGTTGTCATAACGCTTCCGCTTTCGGTCTACGAGGGTACGTAGACATACTCTTCTCCTCTCGTTGCTATGCATCACCTAGATGGATCTTGCGTGTGCGTAGGAATTTTTTTGAAATTACCGCGTTCCCTAACAGGACTAATGGGCCGTGGAGATACAAGACAGAAGACTTTCCCCGTGTCCGGATGGGACTCTCCTTGGCGTGGAAGGCAAGCTTAGCGTGCAGATATGAAGATTTCTTTCTCTGTAAACCGACTATGTACAAACCCTAGCCCCCTCCGGTGTCTATATAAACCAGAGGGTTTAGTCCGTAGAGGCAATCATAATCATATAGGTTAGACATCTAGGGTTTAGCCATTACGATCTCGTGATAGATCAACTCTTGTAACCACTATACTTATCAAAGTCAATCAAGCAGGACGTAGGGTGTTACCTCCATCAAGAGGGCCCAAACCTGGGTAAACATCGTGTCCTCTGTCTCCTGTTACCATCGATCCTTAGACGCACAGTTCGGGACCCCCTACTCAAGATCTGCCGGTTTTGACACCGACAACGGGGGCGGGAGGCAGTGTGGCGCAGGAGGGCGAGAGGGAGTTTTACTCGATCGCAGCATGAAGGAGTATATTTAGAAAAATCTTGAGGGGCATAGGGAGTTGGGGTAAAAAATTATACTCCGTTAATGATTTGAGAATCGGCTAAGTCCATCGTAAGAGAGTAAACCAAAAAATTTACTGCCTTATGACCATATTAGGGATAGGTTAGAAATGCCCTTAGCCGCACTGAATCTCGCACTGTTGTTTGGCTGCGTTCTGGCGCTGCTGATGTCACTATGTTGTGTAGGACAGACTATGTACCACCTTAATTGAGCAATGAAATCTTTTCCCCCCGCAAAAAGGAAAAAAGAGATCAGGCACGAGACCTACCTATGGCAATCCATAACTTGTTGTGTTTGCCTTCGTTCCGGCAGAGATAGCCGAGTTCATCGATCCAAGAAGCTAGCCTTTCACCTGTGCGTGACGACATGCTTTCAGCTAGACGTGCGTTCAGTATTCCCACGCAAGATCAGTCAAGCAGCTAGTGTGCTTGCTTTTTTGAACTAGCTTTGCACCTACGTGTGCAGCCCTCCTGTGATTTGTTTTAGCGTTCTAAAACCAACAGAACAGGGGCACCGGAGAAAAAAAAAAGTGAAAATTTTGGTAATATACTAGTGCCAAAGGTAGTATTGTCATTTCAAACGCCATTTGACACTAGCAGCTCAAAAAGCTGACGGAGATGTTATATCTTCTACTCTTATAAAAAAGAAGTTGGTAATGATGATGTGCCTCCCATCCTGCAATAGAAACCATCCGATCTATATCTAACGGATAGAAAAGAAACTACGATAATTATACAAAAAGTTATCCGCACCCTCTTCACATTTGCAGATAAGGCCTTCCCTCAACGCACGGGCATCTTGCTAGTTAGGAATAAAATTTAGAGTCGATGTTAGATAAGGAAGAAATATTTTGTCGGTGTTAAATAAGAAAATTCAATTTTAAGGTAGTGTTAAATAAGAGATTATTTCTTTAATGGAGACCGCTAAACGTCGACGGGTCAATCCGCATAGCAACCTGGGGGAGGGGGGGCGTCCGGACGTGGTAGGCGGATAAATAGTGTGTTCATTTTAGAGGATAGCATCGAAGATGCCATAAACATAGGCATCCCAGGCCCTCCGCCGGTAGACTGCCCGTCTCCTCTCTGTCGATGGAGCTGTGCATGAACCATGAAGGCCCCGATCTATCAATTGGAAGTTGTAATTTTCTCATCTCAGGGCACTAGGTAGGTCTCCAATTGCGCGCCACTTCGATCTTCCAGTGATGGCGGCGGCGGTGTAGCACCAAACGTACGCAGCCCCCATCCCCAAAGGCAGTCTTAGCTTTATTGCAACTCTGTCGACGGAATACTCGATGGAATGTGATTCCTTTCCTTCAAAAATCACTACACTGTGAGACCTTTTTGGTGCCTAACTTTTCCAACTCAGAACAAGAATCACCATTACAACCGCTCTCAGCCAACTCGTTAAAGCAGGGGGCTGATTTTACGAATGTCACACACATAGATACTACACATCACTGAAAAGAATGGGGCAGCAAACCGGAAGGTGATCGGCTGCCATCACTATAAACAAAAGAAACAACTAGCGCAAAATTGCTTGCACAACCGTTGCATAGCTTCTCGAGTGGTGAAAGTTGGGATTGTTAGATTCTCCATTCCCAACGGCAGTGCACCAGTGGCAGTGACTAATCTGACTGAAGAAAGAGTGAAGGCCTACTCTATATAAGAGCTTTGACACCAAGTTGATGGCACGAAGATGTATCTCAATATTCACTTCCTTGGATGGAAGCTAGTCACTGTTGGGCAACACCAGGTACGGCCGAGGGTCACATTCTATTTGAATCAATAGGCAGACATTTTTCCATAAGAGAGAAGACAAGCAGTAAGCAGGAGCGATTCAGCACAGCAAGCGAAGTAACACCGGAAGAAGCGCTCAGGTATACATGCATAGTTACATTCTGTACGACCAACCACGAAATATCTATCTCACTGTGCTCGATACTCTCAGCTTGCTCGACTGGACAGGGGGCCAGTGAAATTTAGGACAACAATATGCATGGGAGAATACCCTCTAGCAGATCATAGGAAGGAGAACACACGAAGAGCACGGAGCAGCAAGCAAGCAAAGCCAGCTTTGCAGGATGGGTCATCACCTCCCGGCAACAAGACCACTGAACACCTGGCTGTTCCCACCCAGCGTCGCCTCCCACTCGATGGACGAAAGCAGTATCTGCGACAGGGTGATCACTGCCTGCTTCATGTCCGGCCGTAGAACAGGATCTTCATCGGCGCATTGTTTCGCGAGCATAGCCATCTTTACAAGGGAAAGATAATTTAGAGCGCCGAGAGCGACAGATTTATCTTTGAAGCAAAGGTGATGTGAAATGTGCAGGCAAAAGGCTATCTAGTGTTGTTTAGTGGCCAACTGGACATACCTGGTATATGCAGTCATGAGGATACAGATCCATCAGATTAGGGTCAATGCAGTCTTTCAAGCTCCCCACACACGTTGGATCGTGGCAATTCCTTAGTGCAGTCAACATCTGCCCAGTCAAACCACAGAGATCTTTTGGACTCAAAAGTGTAAAAAGGAGTCGACGAAATACCATGTAAACCTTCCAAACCTACAAGCTGTAGATTCGATGAATGCTTGTGTACAAGTTAGAGAACTTACAACTGATGCCAAGGAACGCCTTTCAGAGTTTGAACTTGCACCAACTGCGCCGGCCTTTGTAATCGCCTCCTTTCCAGATATCAACTCAAAAAGTACGACCCCGAAAGCATAAACATCGCATTTCGCAGTTGCCAGGCCGTCCCGCAGGTATCTACAAGAACAACGAAATATGGCCAGATATCAAAACTACAGTCATTTTTTTTTTCTTAAACCAGAGCCAGCCGACCAGCAAGGCGTGCTTACTCTGGGGCCAAATAACCAAAAGTACCCACAACTTTGGTAACAGAAGCCTCTGCATCATTGGACCTTACTCCCAGTTTTGCAAGACCGAAATCTGAAATCTACAGCCACAGAAAATGTAGTTCTTTGTCAGACTATAAACTGGTAGAACTGATGAAAGAAAAATGTGAAATCAACAATTAACCTTCGCTCTGAAAGAACCATCAAGCAAGATGTTACTTGATTTGATGTCCCTATGAACATAATGATCTTTTGTATGCTCATGAATGTACTCCAGTCCTCTAGCAGCATCAAGAGCAATTTGGACCCTATAAATCCAAGAAAGTGGTGTGTAACCTGGAAGATTAAATAAATATCAATCAATAATGATAACTGTGTGGGAAAAAGTATAAATAAGGCTACAGAAACAAATTAGCTTAAGAAATTAGCAGTAAAAACCAAGCTAAACAGTCCTCAAGCAGTAAGCTTGCAGAAGTTATTTGAAGGTAAAATGCAATGTCAAAGGTGCTGGAACCAGTACATGTGAAAGGTTGCACAGTTAAACGCCAAAGGTAGGGGTTACACATTAGTAAATTTATAGATACCTTATGAAGAAGTCACAATATCTAAGGTTAAGAAACCTTACATAAAAAAAGTACCAGACAACAGTATACCTTTGCTTTGAGGATCATGAAGATGGTTTTTGAGTGAACCTTTTTGAGAGTATTCATAAACCAGGAACAGCTCGTCCTTACTTGCTGCATAGCCAATCAACTCTACCTTTGACAAAACATGGGTCACAAATGAAAGTCTAAATATAACAAAGATATTTAATATATAATCTAGATTGAGCATTTTGTGAGAATTATAAAATGACATACCAGACTAGCATGATGAACCTTACAAAGAACTTTCATCTCTACTATGAATTCTTTAGTATTAGTTGATGTCATTCTCTTTATCGCGACCTCCTGTAAATATCACTTGTTATTGGCAAGGTATGTCATAGGACCAGTATTCCATAAAAATGGTCAGCTTCGAGCCTCGGATCCCAGACCTGATCTCGAAGAACCCCATAGTAGACAGAGCCATATGTACCATGTCCCAGCAGATTTGCATCAGAAAAAAGATCGGTCGATGCAAGTATTTCTTCATATGTAAACACAATAGGCTTTTCCCTATCAAACACGTCTACTACCATACCTGCAATAGAGATAAACTCGTAAGTCAGAATAGCTTATGCACGGTAGGAGCAAACGGAAATAAAAGTAATCTAAATTAGCCCGTGATAGCAATAGCTTGTCATGCCAAGTTATTAAAATGGTATTAATTGTGAACTTCTATCCCAACATTCTAGTTTTTTGGAGTCTTATTTGGACAGAGTACTTGGGCACAGGTTCTCATTTGTATTTGGCTACTTGAAGCCATGCGTGACTGAACAGGTAATGAAAGTTGTGTGCTTGCTTAACCACTGTAGGACAGGTCTTAGATGATGCAAATGAAAATCCTGAAACAGATGTTCTATGAAGTCTTTCAGGTTAACACGACTCCATCAGGGACTTAAGTTGCGCGTCACTACATTACCAATAGTATTCTGTCACTCCTAAAATACAACTTCTATAAACTATCTTCCATTTAGTGTCACCAAATATATCCACACGATATGAACTTTGTGAAACCCATGTTCCGGAAGTGTTATAATGATGAGAGTCCAAGTATGGTTAACAGAAGGTGTGCTGACCTTTTGGAACATTGATATGATGATCCCCGCCACCCTTTCTTGATTGCTTCTCATTGCCAAATTGGCAGCAGAAATATCTTCCAGAACCATAACAAAAACTACCACTCTTAAGTAGTTGAAAATTACGAGGCATAGGCTGGTTTGGACTCTTTCTCTGGTTATTTGAACCTTGGTGATTGTAGTGGAAGGATTTGCACATCAGAAGTGCAAGGAGAGCAATAGCAATCAAAGCAAGTGCAACTCCCATGCCCCCAATAACCCATCCATAAGGGAATTTTGCTGAATGATGATCTGATATATCTGCATTTGTACGTCATAGAATACTTGGGTTAGTTTTATTACAATAAGAAAAATGTTGATTGGAATACTCCTAATTACCAAATTTTACATATTAAACTTGCATAATTTTTTTGACATTTTTAATGTCAATACTTGAAGAGAACTATAGCAGCCTTATAATGACATGAATAATGTGCTGAAAAATTGAAATAGAAAGATCAACTATATGAGGGCACAAGTATTGCAAATGAACATCAATACTAATATTGATCGAGAAATATTGAGATAAGCTACTCAAAACATTAAGGAATGAATTATATCAAGTACCTGGCAAAGTATTTTGAATGGGTGCTGGTGCAGGAACGAGGGCAGAAGACATTGCAGCATAAGGCTGGCCAGGAACTGCATGTTATATACACAAAGTAAGTAAAAACAGATTGAAGCAGATATTTTCCATGATAAAATTAATTAAAAAATTCCTTTAAAAAATTGCATTACACTGTAGAGGAGAGGAAGGTAAATTCATTACATCTGTAATCTGATACAGTGATACTTGCCTTTTGTAAGAGTTGTTTCCACTGAACAAAAAAAATTGATCACACGATTTTTGTTACACGGAAATAACTCAGAAATAAAATCACCATTGTACATCTTTTATGCAGCATATGTAGAAGACAATGTTTGTGTTACCCGCGAAAAAAAAAGACAATGTGTGTGATCATGTGACTTTTATCATTCCACGGAACTCTGATCCTACATACCTAGTTTTCTTTATAGTGAAATAAAAAAGAACAGTAAGAAAGTTGATGATACCAAATATGACTCTAATTATTTCAAGAGGAGGAAAATAATACTACTAAATGTATATAACAGTAAATAAACTTAAGTCTGCAGAATTAGAAAAATAAGTGGGAGGCATATGCTGGCTGAAAACATCGATATTGCCTCGTACAATTCAAGGTCAACATCGAGAAGGAAATCAACTGTGCACGCCCAGTTCTAGCTGTTCTATTTGACCTCGCCAGAGAACACACGAGTGTATAGAATATTCACTGTCAGAAATATCTGTCTTGGCACAAAACAATCTAACTTCTTCATGAAACAGTTGACAATTCAGCGCAGACACAAGAAATATGCAGCCTCTGTTCGCACGCACAGACTCATAATCGAAAGAATCGGAAAACATTATAGATCAATTAATTAGAGAAACATGCTTGCAACTACTACACGACAAGCCGACAGAAGTTGAAGGAACTGTAAATATGTCAAATAGTATAAGCTTTTGATCAAAGATCACTGAACATTGGCTCACCCGAGTTGAGTGGGATGTAGTACACCTTCCCCGTGCTGATGGGGTCGGGTCCGGGCATGCCGTTGGCGGCCTCAATGGCGTCCATGCTTGCCCCAAACCTACTCGACAGCGATTCCACAGTGTCGCCGTCGGCGCCAACGTAGCTGAGAAGGTAGTTCCAGGGGCCGGACGAGCAGCCGCAGATCAGGTGCAGTGCCACCACGGCGCCGGGGCGCGGCGGCCGCTGAAGCGCCCCGCCCGGCGGCGGAACGGCAAGGCCAGCGTACGCCGCGACCGCCACTTGGGCCGCGGTGGCGTTGAGGGGCACTGCGGAGGGGACGGTGTAGGTGGTGTTGGCGAGGTAAGTGCGGGAGGCGAGGCACGAGCAGTTCTTGCGCACGAAGGCGTAGCCCGGGCTGGCGGCGGGGTCGGAGGTGAGGTCGGCGGGCGAGGCGTCGAACATGGACTGGAGCACGCTGGCGTTGCCGGCCGCCGGGAAGGCGAGGAATGCCGTGCAGACGCGGGACAGCTCGGAGCAGGCGAGCGGCGACGAGGTGGCGTTCCCGGGGGCGGTGTCGACGGCGGCGCCCCCGCCGGAGCAGGCGAGGGCCAGGAGGAGGAGGAGGAGGCGGCGACGGGGAGGCATTGGGCCGGTTGGCTAGGGTTGGGGGCTCGAGGTGGCGAGATGGAGGTGGTGGGAGTGGGGCATGGAGGTGGCAGTGGCGAGCAGAGCTCTGGATGCTTCGCGTGGTCGGGTCACCCACGCGCACTTTGCGGGGCGGCGCTGTAGCAAGAGGACACGGGAAGAGGAAGAGAAACAAGCGTGGTCGCGGCGGGTAGATCACTGTTTTTATGCGAAATGGCCCGTAATGCCCCCACTTCACTCTCTGTGCCGTTGAGGTAGATTTGCTAAACTCAGAGCATCTCCAACGCGGACGTTTAAAATCCGGATCAAAGCCCATACATTTGTCTCAAATTCCGTGAATAGTACGCAAATCAGGAGGGGATTTCTGATTTGCGGGCATCCGGACACACTCCGGTCCCATTCAAAAACATCTCCCGTGCACGGGACCCCTCTCTCGCGACCGCACCTTCGCTCCCTGTGTCGCATTCATGTCGGCCCATAGCAAACACAGCCGGTCACTAGAGACTGGCATTGAAACGGAGTGTCCTCTGATAGCACCGCCCGTGCCTCGTCCCCGTCTTCATGAATGTTCAATGTCGAAGAGACATGACCGGACGGGATGAGACGGCTATCTACCGCATTCAAACTGGCTGTCCGTCCGTTGGAGATGTTTGCACTAATGAATCGAGTCCGAAGAACTTGACCTATGACAATTTGCTCCTATTTCACATTTTGTGCAACTCCATTACCCCAACCAACAAGGACAAGATCGAAGGAATTGTCCGAAATGCACTTCAGGCCGTCTCGATAGGAATTTGTTTTGACCTGTCGGACTTATTCATTCGGAACTGGGCATATGCTGCTAAAGCCCCTCAAGCCCTGAAACCTTATGCTCCATGGGTTCAGTGTGTTGTTGAGCAGATTACTGGGAAGCGATACTTTTGCCCCTATATCCCGAAGTCTTACATCCCTCCTGTTTGCGATACTCTTCGAATTATCAAGGACAATGACAAAGGCAAAGCTCCTGCTGTTCCTGAAGAGAATGCTCCAGCTAATGCACCAAAGGTTAAACAGACTGTTGTTGAAGTCCCGAAGGATGAAAATCCTTCATTGCGTGAGATCTGCCTTCGAACTCGGCAAACTTTGGAGAAGCATATCAAGCTAGATTGAAATGAGAAGGTTCATATGATGATCGAAATAATCAATAAGCAGAAGGCCAATGGAGGGTGTGCTGGTGGCGGACGAGGCAGGGGGCGTGCTTGTCGTGGAGGTCGGGCCCTGCCACCCTCACCGACCGTACAGACGTCGCCATGGCAGGAGCATTACAAGGCTCTGTACTACGCCACCAAGCAGCTGGGTAGGCAGTCCCTGGCATCCGCGGCCAGGCAAGTGCCCTTCATCATCGACGTCAACGCGACGCCGCTGCTTTTCTTGGAGTCTTCATCGACGCAGCTTGTTCAGTCGCAGGCACCGGGCAGGGAGCAGCCGGGTGTAACGCCCTCGATGCGGCTATAGCTCCTACGTGTCGAAGCACGACTTAGAGGCATAACCGCATTGAAAGCAATGTCACAAGAAAGGTAATCTTCACAACAACCCATGTAAATAGATAAAAGAGGAAAGGATACATAGTTGGCTTACACTCGCCACGTCACACAAATACATGAATAACATTACAATCATCCAATACACTCATGGTCCGACTACGGTACCAAAATAAAGATCAACCCCCACATGCGACAAAGTCCCCGATCACCCCAACTGGGCACCACCACTGATCATCTGGGAAAGACACATAGTAACGCCGAGAGTCTTCATCAAACTCCCACTTGAGCTCAAGCGCATCGTCTGGAGCGGTATCATCGGTCCCTGCATCTGGTTTTGGAAGTAATCTGTGAGTCACGGGGACTCAGCAATCTCGCACCCTCGCGATCAAGACTATTTAAGCTTATAGGTAAGACAAGGTATGGTGTGGAGCTGCAGCAAGCGACTAGCATATATGGTGGCTAACATACGCAAATGAGAGCGAGAAGAGAAGGCAAAAGCACGGTCGAACAACTATGACCAAGAAGTGATCCTAGAACAACCTACGTCAAACATTACTCCAACACCGTGTTCACTTCCCGGACTCCGCCGAGAAGAGAGCATCACGGTTACACACGCGGTTGATTCATTTTAATTAAGTTAAGTTTCAAGTTATCTATAACCGGACATTAACAAATTCCCATCTTCCCATAACCGCGGGCATGGCTTTCGAAAGTTCAAATCCCTACAGGGAAGTCCCAACTTAGCCCATCACAAACTCTCACGGTCAACGAAGATATTCCTTCTCCCAAGACATTCCGATCAAACTCGGCATCCCGGTTACAAGACATTCTCGACAATGGTAAAACAAGTCCAGCAACACCGCCCGAATGTGCCGACAAATCCCGATAGGAGCTGCACATATCTCGTTCTCAGGGCACACTCAGATAAGCAATCCGTACAACTAAAACCAACCCTCGAGTTTCCCCGAGGTGGCGCTGCAAGGGGCTCTAGTTTGGACCAACACTCAGAGGAGCACTGGCCCAGGGAGGGGGGGTTAAATAAAGATGACCCTTAGGCTCCGGAAACCCAAGGGAAAAAGAGGCTAGGTGGCAAAAGGTAAAACAAAGGTTGGGCATTGCTGGAGGAGTTTTATTCAAGGCGAACTGTCAAGGGGTTCCCATTATAACCCAACCGCGTAAGGAACGCAAAATCCGGGAACATAACACCGATATGACGAAAACTAGGGCGGCAAGAGTGGAATAAAACACCAGGCATAAGGCTGAGCCTTCCATCCTTTACCAAGTATATTGATGCATTAAGATAACAATATAATATGGTGATATCCCCACAATAAACATGTTCCAACAAGGAACGATCTCCAATCTTCACCTGTAACTAGCAACGCTATAAGAGGGGTTGAGCAAAGCGGTAACATAGTCAATCAACGGTTTGCTAGGACATGATGGGTTAGAGGTTTGACATGGCAATTTGGGAGGCATGATAAGCAAGTGATAGGTATCGTAGCATAGGCATAGCAAAAGAGCGAGCATCTGGCAAGCAAAGATAGAAGTGATTTCGAGGGTATGATCATCTTGCCAGCAAAGTTGTTAGAGTTGACTTGATCCTCGTAAGCGAACTCAACGGACTCCTCGTTCACGAACTCGTCTCTCGACTCTATCCAAACAAGAAGAACAAGCAAACGGAACACAATCAACCACGTGCAATGCTCAAACAACATGATGCAAACATGGTATGATATGCGGGATGCAGTATGCGATGCATATGCAGGATTTGACAAGGAATGATTGACCCTGGCCTCAACATGGAAATCCAAGGGTGCCACTGGAAAGGTGAGGTGATTTCGGTTGAAATCGATATAAAGATCACCGGAATCGGATGCACGGTTTGGAAATGGCAAGCAAAACAAATATGGCACCGGTCTGCGATAATCAGCAAGTGACCAACTAAATGCATTAAGTTAAATATGCTACAGCACTCAAACATGACAACAAAATATATGGCAGGGGTCCACTAATGATGCTTGACAAAAGATGAACACTGAGCTACGGCTAATTCATCCATTAACAGGTTCAAACAAGCATGGCAAAAGTGCAAATGACAACAAGTTTCAGACTTAGTGAAATTAACACAAGTCTGGAATTATCATCAGGAAGCACACTTTAGAGCATGAAAAACTACAAGCTACAGGAACTCAACATGGCAAAGCAAGGCATTGCATGAAGATACTCAAAGCACTTAACAAAAGTCCCTTAGTGACCTTGAGCCAAAAGGGATCAGAAAATATAATTGCAAGCATGTGAACATAGCAAAAATATAAACAGATTCAGACTTAGTGAAAAACTGGAGCATGCAAATCAGTTAACGAGTAGGCATGTTTACGAGCTCGATGCACTCACCACAGAGCATGGCATGACAAACTAAGCATACACCCATCAAGAATACATGGCATAGGAGCTAGACATGACAAGAACAATAACATAGCATGCACGGATCAATAGCAACATCCTCGGCAAAATCGCTAAACATGTCAACAATCTGCCAGGATTAATTTATAGCAAAAGTAGAGCTCGATTAACTCAAGCTAGGGTGCTCCATAATTGCAAATAAAGATATGGATGGATAGAGCACCACAATGTAAACAAAACATCATTACTGATCATCCTCAAAAGAGGCACGGATCACTAGGAAACAACATGAACATATGGCATAACAACAAAATCAGGATAAGGACTTAGTGAAATTCTAAGTCCTTGAAATCAGCATTACCGATTACGCTACTTTGCAAGCTTGTGCCAGTCACCACAAATATCACAAAAATACATGGCAAGCACCTCTGCAAGGATGGCATGGCATATAATAAACACATGTAGAGCTCAGGATCATAGCATGCACACATTAATCATGGCAAAAATGACAAAAGGCTATTTGCTGAAACAGATCAGATAAATTCCTCACATAGCCCTCTTCCAACAGCATTTCGGGCATCAAGATGAGCTCAATGAAAATGATGCAATGATATGAAATGATGTACTCGTCGAGACGAACATTTTGAAATGCTACACGCACAAATCAGAGCTACGGATGCAGAGATACGACATGATGAAGATAGCTAAAAATATCAGGAACTGGGGACTTAGAGAAAAACACAAGTCAACCTAGGGTTTCTCTCAGATCTGGATCCGGGCGGCACGGAGTTCGATGATCGTCGGAACAGTGCGTGGTCGCCGGAGTCGTAGAGGAAGCAGGGGCTCGCCGGCGCGCTCGTCGGTGCAGGGGAAGCTGCGGTGGCCGGCAACGACCGGCGTCAAGCGGCGGAAGAGGAGGCGGCGAACTGGGGCGGCGAGCGCCGGCGTCGAGGCGGCACGGTGGCTCGCCGGCGTCGAGGCGGAGGCGGCCGGCGACTGGGCGCCGCGGAGGAGGAGGAAGGCGGCGGCTCGGGTGCCCCAGGCGGCGCGGAGCTTCAGGCTCGCGGGGGCCCTACGTGGGCCGGGCGGGCCGCGCGCGGTGGTGGCCGGCGGGAGGACACGTGGCGGATCGCGGTAGGCGGCGGCGGTGGTGTCCGGCGCGTCCGGACGTGTCTGGCGCGCTGAGGACGGAAGGACTAGGGTTAGGGTAGGATTTGACCCGGAATTTTCGGGAGATGATCTATATATAGGGGTAGAGGAGGCTAGGAAGCTCCAAATAGAGTGCGGTTTTCGGCCACGCGATCGTGATCGAACTCTCTAGATGATGGAGAGGGTTTAGGTGGGTTTGGGCCAGTTTGGAGAGGTGTTGGGCTGCAACACACACGAGGCCTTTTCGGTCCCTCGGTTAACCGTTGGAGTATCAAACGAAGTCCAAATGGCACGAAACTTGACAGGTGGTCTATCGGTAGTAAACCAAGGCCGCATGACAAGTCTCGATCCAATCCGGAAATGTTTAACCCGCACACACGGAAAGAGGTAGAAAGGAGCACCGGGTGACATAGGAGCGCCGGAATGCAAAACGGATAATGGGGAAAATGCTCGGATGCATGAGACGAACACGTATGCAAATGCAATGCACATGATGACATGATATGAGATGCATGACAAAGACAACAACACATGGAGACAAAAACCCGACAATGACGAAATGAAATAACTTAGTGCCGGAAACGGCAAGAGTTGGGATACATATAAGGTAAATTACATCCGGGGTGTTACACCGGGTGCCTGCACCCTGTTCGCTGATATGCCTAAAGCGAGCGAGCCGATGTACGACATCGTGGATAGGGAGATGTTTGACATCATCCATGAGGGAGGCGGAGGAGGAGGTTGCTACAAGGACGCGCAGGTGGCTGACTTGGAGCCTACCCAGGCCGGCTCGTACTCCCAGCCAGGATCGCAGTACACCGGATCCGACACGTTCACCCACTCGGGCATGCAGCCGGGCTACACCCAGTCTTCCATATTCACTCAGCTGGCCACGGACACATAGTAGCAGGATGGGTCATCGGATAGCAGCGGGAGGAGGAGGACGGCGAGGACGATGATCCAGATGGATATGTCGCCGATCCAAATAAGAGGGTAGAGAAGAAGGCTTCAACATGCAGGAGGACGAGCTTGCAATGCATTGTTAGCCACTTGCCTCGATCCGATCCATGGCATGGAGCAAAAGGGCACAACTTTTGAGCCAACATTCACACTTCGGAGGACGCGCAGGTGCTCACCTTGAAGATGAAGGATTGAGATGAAGACGCTCGGATGATCGTGCAAGCCGTCTGTTTCAAGATGTTGCAGCGGCAGCTAGATGAGTTGGAGAGGGCAGACGCAATGGAGAAGGAGGAGGCGTTGGCCCACATGACGGTGACGGTAGATTGAGCGTGGAGGCTCAGATCACCGGTCCGGCAAGACAGAGAATCCAATTTCTAGCACGGACTACCGGACTGATATTTTTCTTTTGTGACCGAGCATGTAAATGAAGGAAATATTCCCTAGAGGCAATAATAAAGTTGTTATTTATATTTCCTTATATCATGATAAATGTTTATTATTCATGCTAGAATTGTATTAACCGAAAACTTAGTACATGTGTGAATACATAGACAAACAGAGTGTTGATGCGTCTCCAACGTATCTATAATTTTTTATTGTTCCATGCTATTATATTATATGTTTTGGATGGTAATGGGCTTTATTTTACACTTTTATATTATTTTTGGGACAAACCTATTAACCGGAGGCCCAGCCCAAAATGTTGTTTTCTTGCCTATTTGAGTGTTTCGAAGAAAAGGAATATCAAACAGAGTCCAAACGGAATGAAACCTTCGGGAGAGTTATTTTTGGAACGGAAGCAATCCAGAATACTTGCAGTAGATGTCAGGGAAGCTTCGAGGTGGCCACAAGGCAGGGAGGCGCGCCCTACCCCCTGGGCGCGCCCCCCACCCTCATGGGCCCCTCGTGGCTCCCCTGACTGACTTCTTTTGCCTATATATATCCATATACCCTAAAACATCGAAGAACAGAATAGATCGAGGGTTCCACCGCCAAAAGCCTCTGTAGCCACCAAAAACTAATCGGGACCCTGTTCCGGCACCCTGCCGGAGGGGGAATCCCTCACCGGTGGCCATCTTCATCATCTCGGCGCTCTCCATGACGAGGAGGGAGTAGTTCACCCTCGGGGCTGAGGATATGTATCAGTAGCTATGTGTTTGATCTCTCTCTCTCTCTCTCTCGTGTTCTTGAGATGGTATGATCTTGATGTATCGTGAGCTTTGCTATTATTGTTGGATCTTATGATGTTTCTCCCCCTCTACTCTCTTGTGATGAATTGAGTTTTCCCTTTGAAGTTATCTTATCGGATTGAGTCTTTAAGGATTTGAGAACACTTGATGTATGTCTTGCACGTGCTTATCTGTGGTGACAATGGAATATCATGTGATCCACTTGATGTATGTTTTGGTGATCAACTTGCGAGTTCCGTGACCTCGTGAACTTATGCATAGGGGTTGGCACATGTTTTCGTCTTGACTCTTCAGTAGAAACTTTGGGGCACTCTTTGAAGTTCTTTGTGTTGGTTGAATAGATGAATCTGAGATTGTGTGATGCATATCGTATAATCATACCCACGGATACTTGAGGTGACATTGGAGTATCTAGGTGACATTAGGGTTTTGGTTGATTTGTGTCTTAAGGTGTTATTCTAGTACGAACTCTATGATATATCGATCCGAAAGAATAACTTTGAGGTGGTTTCGTACCCTGCAATAATCTCTTCGTTTGTTCTCCTCTATTAGTGACTTTGGAGTGACTCTTTGTTGCATGTTTAGGGATAGTTATATGATCCAACTATGTTATTATTGTTGAGAGGACTTGCACTAGTGAAAGCATGAACCCTAGGCCTTATTTCAACGCATTGCAATACCGTTTATGCTCACTTTTATTACTTGTTACCTTGCTGTTTTTTATAATTTCAGATTACAAAAACCTATATCTATCATCCATATTGGACTTGTATCACCATCTCTTCGCTGAACTAGTGCACCTATCCAATTTACCATTGTATTGGGTGTGTTGGGGACACAAGAGACTCTTTGTTATTTGGTTATAGGGTTGTTTGAGAGAGACCATCTTCAACCTATGCATCCCACAGATTGATAAACCTTAGGTCATCCACTTGAGGGAAATTTGCTACTGTCCTATAAACCTCTGCACTTGGAGGCCCAACAACGTCTACAAGAAGAATATTGCATAGTAGACATCAAGCTCTTTTCTGGCGCCATTGCCGGGGAGGTTAGCGCTTGAAGGTATATCTTTAGATCTTGCAACCGAATCTTTTTGTTTCTTGTTTTAGCACTAGTTTAGTTTATGAAAGAAAACTACAAAAAAATGGAGTTGAGTTTGCCTCATATGCTTCATCTTTTTAATATTTTTCATGAGAATGATGGAAAGGAAAATTGTGCTCAAGTGCTAGAAGAAGAAGTCTATAAAATGTTTGGCACTAAATCATTGAATTATGAGCATGATTGCAATGTTGTTAGTATGAACTCCTTGAATATCCATAGTACTAATGATGATTGCACTAGTCATAATGAAAATGTCTCTTATAAGCATGTCAATTTTTGTGGAGTGCATAGAGTTTGCAGGTACACACCAAATAGGGAAGATAGATTTTGCAAGAGGCATAAGTATTTGGAAACTAAATGGTTGCAAGAAAGGCTAGATGTTTGTGCTGAAAATTTAAAATTTCTTCACCATACTTGTGAACTTTGCAATGAACATGGTCATTTAAATCTCAAATGCAAATTGTTTCATGATCGTATCGTGTCCAAAAATTGTGATGATTTGATTTCCCTTACACATCATAATGAACTTAGTTTGATTTTGGGTTATGAAGAAATGAAATGTATAACTAAGCATATTCCAGAATATAACCTTGAGAAATTCCTTGATATTGATCTAGAAGAAATTCTTATGTATTGTGCGGTGAATTGCATTGAAAATCCTTATATTGCCAATTACATAAAGAAAAGAAAAGAAATAGAGGATGAAGAGAATATTAATGAAAGGAAAGAGTCTTCCCAATATCCTCCTATTATTTCTTATGATGAATCAGGTAACGAGGAGAACCTTCTATTCAACCAATCTCATCAATAAGGAGCTCCGAAAAGAGGATTAAACCCACACATAATGTCAAGAAGAAAAAGAAAAGACGGAGAAGTAAAGGTAAAGAGGTATGCCTCCCAAATGATGTTGCCCCTATCACTCATAGTGATGATGATAATTGCTATACTATTGGTGCTATCCATACTATTAATGATGAGAGTGATTATGCTTATGATATGAAAAGGCCCAAACTTGGGGATGCTATGTTTGATGAGAATGACATGTTTGAGAATATATTTGCTGCAATTAATGTTTGTCCCAAGCTTGGGTATGCTATGTTTAATGAAGAAGATATTTCTAGCCTCCCAAGTTTTGATATGCAAATTTGTTATGATGATAGCATGCCTCCTACTTATGATGATATATTGGTGAAAGTGGGTTGGGAAGAGTGTCAACTTTAGGAAGTAATGATCCCACTATTTTGGAGGATGTTGAATCTTATTGTGATAATTATTAAAGTGGATTTGGAGAGGTCATGACTTTATTTAGTAATGATTCCACTATCTTGAAAGAGGTTTCAATTGATTATGATGAGAACAAAGTTGCTACCTATGATGATTATTGTGATGACACTTATGCTATAAAAAGTAGTGATGATTATATTTATAAAACTTGTCATGATTATGATTACCCTTTTTCTGAACATTACTCCTTTTATGTGGAAACAATTTATAGTATTCAAGTCTCTTATGATACTCCCACTATTCCGAAAGAGAAGAATTTTGCTTATGTGGAGAGCAATAAAAATTCTATGCTTGTGCATCATGAAAATAATGCTTTATGTGATAGTTATATTGTTGAATTCATTCATGATGCTACTGAAAATTATTATGAGGTAGGAATATATGCTTGTAGTAATTGCAATAATATCAATTTTCCTCTCTATGTGCTTAAAGTTTTAAAGTTATGCTTGTTTTGCCTTCCTATGCTAGTTGATTATTGTTCCCATAAGTTTGCTCACAAAATCCCTATGCATATGAAGTGGGTTAGACTTAAATGTGCTTGTCATATGCTTCATGATGCTCCTGTTATGTTTCAATTCTTATCTTTTATGTGAGCATCATTGAAATCATCATGCCTAGCTAGGGGCGTTAAACGATAGCGCTTGTTGCGAGGCAACCCAATTTTATTTGTTTTCTTTGCTTTTTTCTCCTTTTTAGTAATAAATAATTCATCTAGACGCTGTTTATATGTGGTTTTATGCTTTTAATTAGTGTTTGTGCCAAGTAGAACCGTTGGGAAGACTTGGGGAAAGTTTTTGATCATGCTGTAAAAAACAGAAATTTTAGCGCTCACGAGAATTGCTGCCATTTTTTTATTGAAGAGTGATATTTAGTTAATTCTTTTTGCATATGATTAATAGATAAGTTCCTCACGTCCAGCAATTTATTTTAGAATTTTTGGGTTCCAGAAGTATTCGAAACATACAGATTAGTACAGACTGTTCTGTTTTTGACAGATTCTGTTTTTCGTGTGTTGTTTGCTTACTTTGATCAATCTATGGCTAGTAATAGAGTTTATAAACCATAGAGAAGTTGGAATACTGTAGGTTTAACACAAATATAAATAAATAATGAGTTAATTACAGTACCTTGAAGTGGTGGTTTGTTTTTTTACTAACGGAGCTCACGAAGATTTTCTTTTAAGTTTTATGTTGTGAAGTTTTAAAGTTTTGGGTAAAGATTTGATGGATTATGGAACAAGGAGTGGCAAGAGCCTAAGCTTGGGGATGCCCAAGGCATCCCAAGGTAAAATCCAAGGAAAACCAAAAGCCTAATCTTGGGGATGCCCCGGAAGGCATCCCCTCTTTCGTCTTCGTCCATCGGTAACTTTACTTGGAGCTATATTTTTATTCGTCACATGATATGTGTTTTGCTTGGAGCGTCTGTTTACCACAATCATCCTTACTATACACACCTTTTGGGAGAGACTCATATGAATTGAAATTTATTAGAATACTCTATGTGCTTCACTTATATTATTTTGAGAGTCCTTTAGAACAACATGGCAATTTGCTTTTAGGCATAATAAAAACTTTCATATAAGTGCATTGAATACTAAAGAGAAGTTTGATACTTGATGATTGTTTTGAGATATGGAGATAGTGATATCAAAGTTGTGCTAGTTGGGTAGTTGTGAATTTGAGGAATACTTGTGTTGAAGTTTGCAAGTCCCGTAGCATGCACGTATGGTAAACGTTGTGTAACAAATTTGAAGCATGGGGTGTTCTTTGATTGCTTTCCTTATGAGTGGCGGTCGGGGACGAGCGATGGTCTTTTCCTACCAATCTATCCCCCTAGGAGCATGCACGTAGTACTTGGTTTTTGATGACTTGTAGATTTTTGCAATAAGTATGTGAGTTCTTTATGACTAATGTTGAGTCCATGGATTATACACACTCTCACCCTTCCATCATTGCTAGCATCTTTGGTACCGTGCATTGCCCTTTCTCACCTTGAGAGTTGGTGCAAACTTCGCTGGTGCATCCAAACCTCGTGATACGATACGCTCTATCACACATAAACCTCCTTATATCTTCCTCAAAACAGCCACCATACCTACATATTATGGCATTTCCATAGCCATTCCGAGATATATTGCCATGCAACTTTCCACCGTTCCGTTTATTATGACACGCATCATCATTGTCTTATTTCCTTGTATGATCATGTAGTTGACATCGTATTTGTGGCAAAGCCACCGTTCATAATTCTTTTGTACATGTCACTCATGAGTCATTGCACATCCCGATACACCGCCGGAGGCATTCATATAGAGTCATGTCTTGTTCTAGTATCGAGTTGTAATCATTGAGTTGTAAATAAACAGAAGTGTGATGATCATCATTAATAGAGCATTGTCCCAAAAAAAGAAAAAAGGGAGAAAGGCCAAAAAAGGCCCAAAAAAAGAAAAAGAAAAGAAAGAAAATAAAAAGGGGCAATGCTACTATCCTTTTTTCCACACTTGTGCTTCAAAGTAGCACCATGATCTTTATGATAGAGAGTCTCTTGTTTTGTCATTTTCATGTACTAGTGGGAATTTTTCATTATAGAACTTGGCTTGTATATTCCAACAATGGGCCTCCTCAAGTGCCCTAGGTCTTCGTGAGCAAGCAAGTTGGATGCACACCCACTTAGTTTCTTTTGTTGAGCTTTCATACATTTATAGCTCTAGTCCATCCGTTGCATGGCAATCCCTACTCCTTGCATTGACATAAATTGATGGGCATCTCCCTAGCCCATTGATTAGCCACGTCGATGTGAGACTTTCTCTGTTTTTTTCTTCTCCACATAACCCCCTTCATTATATTCTATTCCACCCATAGTGCTATATCCATGGCTCACGCTCATGTATTGCGTGAAAGTTGAAAAAAGTTTGAGATTACTAAAGTATGAAACAATCGCTTGGCTTGTCATCAGGGTTGTGCATGATGAGAGCATTCTTGTGTGACCAAAATGGAGCATGACCAAACTATATGATTTTGTAGGGATGAACTTTCTTTGGCCATGTTATTTTGAGAAGACATGATTGCTTAGTTAGTATGCTTGAAGTATTATTTTTATGTCAATATTAAACTTTTATCTTGAATCTTTCGGATCTGAACATTCATGCCACAATAAAGAGAATTACTTGGATAAATATGTTAATTCTGTTTTTATCATTTACCTACTCGAGGACGAGCGGGAATTAAGCTTGGGGATGCTGATACATCTCCAACGTATCTATAATTTTTGATTGTTCCATGCTATTATATTATCTGTTTTGGATGTTAATGGGATTTATTTTACACTTTTATATTATTTTTGGGACTAACCTATTAACTGGAGGCCCAGCCCATTGTTGTTTTCTTGCCTATTTCAGTGTTTCGAAGAAAAGGAATATCAAACGGAGTCCAAACGGAATGAAACCTTCGGGGGAGTTATTTTTGGAACGGAAACAATCCAGAAGACTTGGAGTATACGTCAGGGAAGCTTCGAGGTGGCCACGAGGCAGGGAGGCGCACCCTACCCCCTGGGCGCGCCCCCACCCTCGTGGCTCCCCTGGCCGACTTCTTTCGCCTATATATATATATATACCCTAAAAACATTGAAGAACAGAATAGATTAGGAGTTCCACCACCAGAAGCCTCTGTAGCCACCAAAAACCAATCGTGACCCTGTTCCGGCACCCTGCCAGAGGGGGAATCCTTCACCGGTGGCCATCTTCATCATCCCGGCGCTCTCCATGACGAGGAGGGAGTAGTTCACCCTCGGGGCTAAGGGTATGTACCCGTAGCTATGTGTTTGATCTCTCTCTCTCTCTCGTGTTCTTGAGATGATACGATCTTGATGTATCGCGAGCTTTGCTATTATAGTTGGATCTTATGATGTTTCTCCCCCTCTACTCTCTTGTGATGAATAGAGTTTTCCCTTTGAAGTTATCTTATCGGACTGAGTCTTTAAGGATTTGAGAACACTTGATGTATGTCTTGCACGTGCTTATCTCTGGTGACAATGGGATATCATGTGATTCACTTGGTGTATGTTTTGGTGATCAACTTGCGAGTTCCGTGACCTCGTGAACTTATGCATAGGGGTTGGCACACATTTTCGTCTTGACTCTCCGGTAGAAACTTTGGGGCACTCTTTGAAGTTCTTTGTGTTGGTTGAATAGATGAATCTGAGATTGTGTGATGCATATCGTATAATCATACCCACGAATACTTGAGCTGACATTGGAGTATCTAGGTGAAATTAGGGTTTTGGTTGATTTGTGTCTTAAGGTGTTATTCTAGTACGAACTCTATGATAGATCGATCCGAAAGAATAACTTTGAGGTGGTTTCGTACCCTACAATAATCTCTTTATTTGTTCTCCGCTATTAGTGACTTTGGAGTGACTCTTTGTTGCATGTTGAGGGATAGTTATATGATCCAATTATGTTATTATTGTTGAGAGGACTCGCACTAGTGAAAGTATGAACCCTAGGCCTTGTTTCAACGCATTGCAATACCATTTACGCTCACTTTTATTACTTCTTACCTTGCTGTTTTTATAATTTCAGATTACAAAAACCTATATCTATCATCCATATTGCACTTGTATCACCATCTCTTAGCCGAACTAGTGCACCTATACAATTTACCATTGTATTGGGTGTGTTGGGGACACAAGAGACTCTTTGTTATTTGGTTGCAGGGTTGTTTGAGAGAGACCATCTTCAACCTACGCCTCCCACAGATTGATAAACCTTAGGCCATCCACTTGAGGTAAATTTGCTACTGTCCTACAAACCTCTGCACTTGGAGGCCCAACAACGTCTACAAGAAGAAGGTTGCGTAGTATACATCAAGTGTCACTAGTTTGCCTCTACTTGACTAGCTCGTTGAATCAATGATGGTTATGTTTCCTAACCATAGACATGAGTTGTCATTTGATTAACGGGATAACATCATTAGAGAATGATGTGATTGACTTGACCCATCTGTTAGCTTAGCACGATGATCGTTTAGTTTGTTGCTATTTCTTTCTTCATGACTTATACATGTTCCTATGACTATGAGATTATGCAACTCCCGAGTACCGGAGGAACACTTTGTGTGCTACCAAACGTCACAACATAACTGGGTGATTATAAAGGTGCTCTACAGGTGTCTCCGATGGTGCTTGTTGAGTTGGCATAGATCGAGATTAGGATTTGTCACTCCGATTGTCGGAGAGGTATCTCTGGGCCCTCTCGGTAATGCACATCACTATAAGCCTTGCAAGCATTGTGACTAATGAGTTAGTTGCGGGATGATACATTATGAAACGAGTAAAGAGACTTCCCGTTAACGAGATTGAACTAGGTATGAGGATACCAACGATCGAATCTCGGGCAAGTAACATACTGATGACAAAGGGAACAACGTATGTTGTTATGGGGTTTGACCGATAAAGATCTTCGTAGAATATGTAGGAGCCAATATGAGCATCCAGATTCCTCTATTGGTTATTGACCAGAGATGAGTCTCGGTCATGTCTACATAGTTCTCGAACCCGTAGGGTCCGCATGCTTAACGTTTGGTGACGATCGGTATTATGAGTTTATGTGTTTTGATGTACCGAAGGTAGTTCGGAGTCTCGGATATGATCACGGACATGACGAGGAGTCTTGAAATGGTCGAGACATAAAGATCGATATATTGGATGACTATGTTTGGACTTCGGAAGGGTTGCGGGCAAGTTTGGACAAATACCAGAGTATCGGGGGGTTACCGGAACCCCCTGGGGAGTGTAATGGGCCTATTGGGCCTTAGTGGAGAAGAGGAGGGGCGGCCAGGGCAGGCCGCGCGCCCCCTCTCCCTCTAGTCTGAATTGGACAAGGAGGGGGGCGGCGCCCCCCTTTTCTTCCCCCTCTCTCCTCCTTCCCTCTCTCCTACTCCTACTCTTGGAAGGGTCGGAGTCCTACTCCCAGTGGGAGTCGGAATCCCCTAGGGGCGTGCCTAAGAGGGTCGGCCTCTCCCCCTCCTCCACTCCTTTATATACGGGGGAGGGGGCACCCCATAGACACACAAGTTGATCAGTTGATCTTTTAGCCGTGTGTGGTGCCCCCTCCACCATAATCCACCTCGGTCATATCGTAGCGGTGCTTAGGCGAAGCCCTGCGTCGGTAGCATCATCATCAGCACCATCACGCTGTCGTGCAGACGAAACACTCCCTCGAAGCTCTGATGGATCGGAGTTTGTGGGATGTCACCGAGCTGAACGTGTGCTGAACTCGGAGGTGCCGTACGTTCGGTACTTGGATCGGTTGGATCGTGAAGACATACGACTACATCAACCGTGTTCTCATAACGCTTCTGCTTACGGTCTACGAGGGTATGTGGACGACACTCTCCCCTCTTGTTGCTATGCATCGCCATAATCTTGCGTGTGTGTAGGAATTTTTTTGAAATTACTGCGTTCCCCAACAGTGGCATCCGAGCCAGGTTTATGCGTAGGGAGTTGTGGGCGTGGGTATATACATATTGCTTACCGTCACTAGTTGATTCTTGATTTAGTGGCATTCTTGGATGAAGTGGCCCATACCGACATTATGCGTACGCTTACGCGAGACTGGTTCTACCGACGTGCTTCGCACACAGGTGGCTAGTGGGTGTCTGTTTCTCCAGCTTTAGTTGAATTGGATTCAATGAATAGGGTTTTTTTTTTCTGAAGATCAAAAAGCAATCACTATACTGCGTTGTGGTTTTTGATGCGTAGGTAAGAACGGTTCTTGCTCAGCCCGTAGCAGCCACGTAAAACTTGCAACAACAAAGTAGAGGACGTCTAACTTGTTTTTGCAGGGCATGTTGTGATGTGATATGGTCAAGACATGATGCTGAATTTTATTGTATGAGATGATCATGTTTTGTAACACAGTTATCGGCAACTGGCAGGAGCCATATGGTTGTCGCTTTATTGTATGAAATGCAATCGCCATGTAATTGCTTTGCTTTATCACTAAGCGGTAGCGATCGTCGTGGAGGCAATAGTTGGTGTGACAACAACGATGCACTACAAAAAAAATACAATTCCGTGATGATACGTGTTTGTCACAGTAGGTCACGTTTTCTGTCATGCATGTACATCCATGAAAAATTTATGACAAAATCAAGATAGTCATACCTGTGTTGTCATAGAAGTGTTCCATGACATTACCAAAATTATCATCACAGAAGTGTCCACTTCCATGACGATAAATCGCGCGCCATAGAAGTGCTTTCTTCAAGGGTGACCGACACGTGGCATCCACCGTAACGGAATGCCGTTAAGCTATCGGGTCCGGTTTTGGATCCGATAACCCGTTAACAGCCCCGACAAACGGGGATTTTCCACATGTAAAATCATCATTGGCTAGAGGAAACACGTGTTGGCTCACCGTTGGGACAGATGTCATCCACTCATTGGACCCAAAGCGCCTATGATACGTCGACACGTGGCATGGCCCAACAGAGGCCCATTCCTGTGAAAAGGCCAGCCCGTTTGACTTGGTCAAAAGGTGGCGGGCCGGCCCACGGCAAGCCTGTTAACGGCCTATTCGCATATAGCCCATTTACAGCCCGCTAACCCAGGGCCCGTTTATGGCCTATCCGGATTAGGCCTAGTAGCGTCATCCAGGCCATCCAATATAGTTCCAGCCCGTTTTAACTTCCGGCCCATGTATGGCCCATGACGTCTTTTGGCCCATATGAGGCCCTTAGTAACCCTCGGCTCATTAACGGCCCGTGGTAAAACTGGCCCGTAATGAACAGTGTATCACTTTATACCCATCAACGACCCATTATTCCGATGGGCTGTTTCCAGCCCATGTTATCTTTCGGCCTTCTCAGGGCCCATTTATTCTTGGGCTCATTTCTAGCATTCGGTTACTTATGGCCCGTTACTGTCATTTTCTGCTTGTGGGCCAAATTCAGCCCGTGCTTACAGTCGGCCCGTTTGTGGCCCGTTAATACGTTGGGCCATTTTCATAGCGTCATCAAATACGGTCGATTAGTGACAGCCCATTATGGTCGGCCCATTAACGGACGATTCCAACTCTAGCCCGTTTACGGCCATAAAGCGGTATGTTATTGGCCCATGTTTGGACAATCGATCATATGGCCCGTATAAGGCCCATTGATGATACGGCCCGTAGAAGGCCCATTGTTTCTACGCCCCGTAGAAGGCCCATTGTTTCTATGGCCCATAGAAGGCCAGTGTCACTACAGTAAATATGTAGCCCATGGTTATTGTGGCCTAGTTTAAAAAAATAGGTTATTGCGGCCACTAGCAAACCGCGGAAAAAGAACAGCACTAACTACAAGCAAACAAATAAACAAGACAACAAGGAAATAAATAAGCAAGCAACTTACGCTAGGCTATCACGGCTATTACACATATTACATCCACTGGGCATCAAAGTTTGCCACCAGTGCGAATATAGGGAACAAAGCATCATATCATATACACTGGTTGTCAAAGTTGGCGACCAGTGCAAATAAACGCCGCAAAAAAACAAGTCCAGAACTGGAACCACTTCAGAAGATCTCAAGAAACAATATCCTGGGTACCCATAATGCTGGCAAGATGCTTAGCAAGCTTATTAACTTTCTCTTGTTTGGTGCTTAAATCCTCCAGCGCTTGCTGTTGCACCAGAAAGTATGCATCTGAATTCTGCAGGGACTTCCTCAGTCCTTCAGCTTCCTGTCGCAACACATCTGATTGATGTCTTTCAACTTGAAGCTGAGACTCAAGAAGACGAACTGATTCAGACAGCGAGTTCGAAGAGCTTGTGCCAGCAGTAGTGGCCAGTAACTCAAACACTACATCAAGACAGGACTTTTGGGTTCTTTCACTATCGTCAAGGTAGTTTTTATCAGCTTTCTTGGAGACCAACAGGGATGTCTCACTATCTTGAACCTTATCTGCATTACTTCCTTCACCATTGCATAACGGGGTATTGTTCTCCAATATTTTGTCCGCATTCTAAAAGAGAAACAAGCAGACACGTCACAGGTTTACCATGTTGTATATGAAACTCATTTTGGTAAATCAGTTCAGTAGTAAAGTGCACAGGATAACAGCATGAAACAAACATATATCTATGTACCATGGTCACTTTATGATCTATATCATTCTAGTTTTTGTTGCCAAATCAAGATAGATACACAGTTCAAATAATATTTGTTCAAGACAAAGCAGAATAGACAGAATATAAGTGTGGGAAACTATAGAGACACTTGTAATGTGCATGACATGAGAACATAACTATTTATTCAATTGAAACTGAAATCAATATAGAGCAAGTTACAACATCAAACCAGTTAAAGAAACAAGTTTAAAACATACTTGTTGCGCCATTGGAGTTTCAATTCCATCCTTCAAATTTGAAAATAGTTGGTCAGAGTAAATAAAGTGATGCAAGAGCAAAGGAGTATGAACCATAGCTACAGAACCTGACCTGAGAACAATTCTTCTTCTCCTTTAAGCGTTGAGTTGGGATTCGGAGTGGTGGTCCTCGTGCTTTGGGCACTGCTGTTCCCTTACTAACTGCTCGTGTTTGGGTGCTCTGTGGTGGAGACGGTTCTATGTCAACTGGAACTGGGTTACTATCAACTGGGGTTGGGGTTAGAAGGGGTGTAGCTGGTTCTCTGTCCAACTGGGTAGGGGTATAATCTGCGAGAGTCTTGGTTATGTGTGGTGGGGCTGGTTCTTGGGCAAGTACAACCGTGGTTCTATCTGCATCAACTGGTAGCACTATCTTTTCTGAAGACCGTGTTGTTACTCCTTTAGATACTGCCATCACCCTCTCCAATTCAAATGGCTGATAAACAAGAAAAGTAATTGAATGTACAGACATTGTATGATAGACAGGTGCAATGGATAGTGTGGAATAAAAGAGGGCATGAAATAATTCACATTTATGTTTTCTAACCAAACAGGATAGCATGAAACAATTTCACATATATGATGGCTAACTAAACAGGATAGCATGATACAATTTCACATTATGATGGTAACTAAAAAAGATGGAAAGACATAGTTCAAAATATGATGACTATGTAAACAGGATGACATGATATAACTATATAATGTGTTTATTAAATAGGTTGGCATGCCATTATTCACATGCATGCCGCCTATGGAAACATGATAGCATGATATAATTCCTGGATAGAATGACATAATTGAAAATATGATGCCTGTAAACACTAAACAGGATGAGATGATATAACTATATGATGTCTTTATTAAATGGGTTGCTATGCCATAATTCAGATAGATGTTGTGTATGTAAACATGATGGCATGATATAATTCAAATATATGATTTATATAGTAAGCAAGTAAGCAGATGGCAATCCATATATGATGTAAAAACTAAGCAATGCAAGACAACATGCATGACATGGGTAATATAACCCTACCAAGTTTGAGCATAGACCTCAGGGGAGAAATAGGACTGGTCATCACTCTCTAAATCCTCCTCTGAGGAGCTCTCTGTATCCAGCAAGATGTCTACTTCAGCAGGTAGCATTGTCTGCTATGAATACCTTGTTTTCACTCTAGATACTTCCATCACCGCTTCAAATGGATGATGCATAGGAAGAGTAGTTGAATATGCAAACTTTGGCGATAAATGGAACACGTAATACAAAAAAATGATAGCATGATATAATTCACATACATGATGATTGGCTCAACAGCATGGCATTGCATAATTCACATATACAATGCCTTTGCAACAAGATAACATTGCATAATTCACATATATAATGTCTTGCAACAAGATGGCAATGCATAATTCACATATATGGTAATTAGATACTAAACAGGTGGCATTCACACAAAGCATGTCTAAACTAATCAAATGACATCGCAATGCAAGACACCATATGCACGATATAAGCAACATAACCCTGCCAAGTTAATTAGAGCATACACCTAGGGGGGAATAGGACTGGTCATTTGTCTCTGAATCCTCCTCTGAGGAGCTATCCGTAACCAGCGAGATATGCGCTTCGTCAGATAGCATAGTCTGCTCTGAAGACCTTGTTTGCACTCCAGAATTTTCCATCACCGTGTCAAATGGCTGATACACACGAAGAGTAGTTGAATGTATGATACGTCTCCAACGTATCTACAATTTTTGATTGTTCCATGCTATATTATATTCTGTTTTGGACATTATTGGGCTTTATTATACACTTTTATATTATTTTTGGGACTAACCTATTAACCGGAGGCCCAACCCAGAATTGCTGTTTTTTTTGCCTATTTCAGGGTTTCACAGAAAAAGAATATCAAACGGAGTCCAAACGGAATGAAAAGGAATATCAAGCAATCAACGAGGAGGGCACGAGGTAGGGGAGCGCCTACCCCCTGGGCGCGCCCTCCACCCTCGTGGGCTCCCTGTTGCTCCACCGACGTACTCCTTCCTCTTATATATACCTACGTACCCCCAAACTACCAGATACGGGGCCAAAACCCTAATTCCACTGCCATAACTTTCTGTATCCACGAGATCCCATCTTGGGGCCTGTTCCGGAGCTCCGCCGGAGGGGGCATCGATCACAGAGGGCTTCTACATCAACACCATAGCCCTTATGATGAAGTGTTAGTAGTTTACCTCCGACCTTCGGGTCCATAGTTATTAGCTAGATGGCTTCTTCTCTCTTTTTGGATCTCAATACAAAGTTCTCCCCCTCTCTTGTGGAGATCTATTCGGTGTAGTCTTCTTTTGCGGTGTGTTTGTTGAGACCGGTGAATTGTGGGTTTATGATCAAGTTTATCTATGAACAATATTTGAATCTTCTCTGAATTCTTTTATGTATGATTGGTTATCTTTGCAAGTCTCTTCGAATTATCAGTTTGGTTTGGCCTACTGGATTGATCTTTCTTGCAATGGGAGAAGTGCTTAGCTTTGGGTTCAATCTTGCGGTGTCCTTTCCCAGTGATAGTAGGGGCAGCAAGGCACATATTGTATTGTTGCCATCGAGGATAACAAGATGGGGTTTACATCATATTGCATGAGTTTATCCCTCTACATCATGTCATCTTGCTTAAAGCGTTACTCTGTTCTCTTGAACTTAATACTCTAGATGCATGCTGGATAGCGGTCGATGTGTGGAGTGATAGTAGTAGATGCAGGCAGGAGTCGGTCTACTTGTCTCGGACGTGATGCCTATATACATGATCATACCTAGATATTCTCATAACTATGCTCAATACAGTCAATTGCTCGATAGTAATTTGTTTACCCACCGTGAATACCTATGCTCTTGAGAGAAGCCACTAGTGAAACCTATGGCCCCCGGGTCTATCTTCCATCATATTAATCTTCTAATACTTAGTTATTTCCTTTGCCATTTATTTTACTTTGCATCTTTATCATAAAAATACCAAAAATATTATCTTATCATATCTATCAGATCTCACTCTCGTAAGTGACCGTGTAGGGATTGACAACCCCTTATCGCGTTGGTTGCGAGGATTTATTTGTTTGTGTAGGTGCGAGGGACTCGTGTGTGGCCTCCTACTGGATTAATACTTTGGTTCTCAAAAAACTGAGGGAAATACTTACGCTACTTTGCTGCATCACCCTTTCCTCTTCAAGGGAAAACCAACAAAAGTGCTCAAGAGGTAGCAAGAAGGATTTCTGGCGCCGTTGCCAGGGAGGTCTACGCAAAAGTCAACATACCAAGTACCCATCACGAACCCTTATTTCCCGCATTACATTATTTTCCATTTGCCTCTCGTTTTCCTCTCCCCCACTTCACCCTTGCCGTTTTATTCGCCCTCTCTTTTCCGCTCACCTTTCTTCCGCCATGTCGGAATCAAAAAGGGTTGGGGGTTCTCTCCCGAGTTTTAGTACTTTGGATAATCCTTCTATTCTCGCTAAACTCATAAATAAAGATGCTATGGAAAGACCTACCGGAGTTATCAATGAGAATCTTAATAATTTTGATGAAGATGATTCCGGAATTTTTCGTTATTTACATGATGAATATTTGAAAGATGCTTGGGATAGAATGTTAAGGATCAGGGCTAGCTATGTGCCTCAATACCAAATTGAAATTTACTTAAAAAGCTTTTATGTTGCCCTACCTTCTTCTTTTAAGCATGTCTTAGATTCTATATTTGAAGAAGGTTTTCTTGAAGGGGATGTCGTAGACACTTATGAAAAGATGAAAACCATATTTGGGCACCCCATGAATGAGAAAGTTGAATCTACATCTCTTTTGCTCTCTTACCAAAACGAATCTATCAAAGAGATGAAGGCTAGCTTAGATACAAATTTCTGTAACGTACTTAATCTTTCTTCTACCATTAATAGCCATGTTCTTTATCAAAACAGAAAGATTAATTCCATAGATAGCAAGTTTTCTCTTTTCTTCCCTAAAGCCAAAGATGGCAATACCTAGATCTATCCTTGCTTTTTATGCCTAGCTAGGGGCGTTAAACAATAGCGCTTGTTGGGAGGCAACCCAATTTTATTTTTATTCCTTGCTTTTTGATCCTGTTTAGTACTAAATAATTTATATAGCCTCTGTTTTGGTTTTGTTTTTTGTGTTTAATTAGTGTTTGTGCCAAGTAGAACCGTTGGGAAGACTTGGGGAAAGTCTTTTTAATCTTGCTGTAAAAAACAAAAAATTTAGCGCTCACGAGAATTGCTGCCATTTTTATTTGGAAAGTGCTATTTAGTTAATTCTTTTTGAATATGATTAATATATAAATTCCTCACGTCCAGAAATTTATTTTAGAATTTTTGGGGTTCCAGATCTTGCGTTAGCTCCAGATTACTACAGACTGTTCTGTTTTTGACAGATTCTGTTTTTCGTGTGTTGTTTGCTTATTTTGATGAATCTATGGCTAGTAAAATAGTTTATAAACCATACAAAAGTTGGAATACATTTGGTTTAACACCAATATAAATAAGAATGAGTTCATTACAGTACCTTTAAGTGGTGTTTTGTTTTCTTTCGCTAACGGAGCTCACGGGATTTTCTACTTTAAGTTTTGTGTTGTGAAGTTTTCAAGTTTTGGGTAAAAGATTTGATGGATTATGGAACAAGGAGTGGAAAGAGCCTAAGCTTGGGGATGCCCATGGAACCCCAAGATAATCTAAGGACACCTAAAAGCCAAAGCTTGGGGATGCCCCCGAAGGCATCCCCTCTTTCGTCTAGTTCCATCGGTAACTTTACTTAGAGCTATATTTTTATTTACAACATGATATGTGTTTTGCTTGGAGCGTCTTGTATTATTTGAGTCTTTATTTGTTAGTTTTCCACAATCATCCTTGCTGTACACACCTTTTGAGAGAGACACACATGATTCGGAAATTGTTAGAATACTCTATGTGCTTCACTTATATCTTTTGAGTTATAGAGTTTTTGCTCTAGTGCTTCACTTATATCTTTTAGAGCACGTCGGTGGATTTGTTTTATAGAAACTATTGTTCTCTCATGCTTCACTTAGATTATTTTGAGACTCCTACAAAACATCATGGTAAGTTGCTTTAATTATGTTAGGCATTCAAGATTAATAAAAGAACTTCTTATGAGTGTGTTGAATACTATGAGAAGTTTGATACTTGATAATTGTTTTGAGATATGGAGATGGTGATATTAGAGTCATGCTAGTTGAGCAGTTGTGAATTTGAGAAATACTTGTGTTAAAGTTTGTGATTCCCGTAGCATGCACGTATGGTGAACTGTTATGTGATGAAGTCGGAGCATGATTTATTTATTGATTGTCTTCCTTATGAGTGGCGGTCGGGGACGAGCGATGGTCTTTTCCTACCAATCTATCCCCCTAGGAGCATGCACGTAATACTTTGCTTTGATAACTTGTAGATTTTTGCAATAAGTATATGAGTTCTTTATGACTAAGGTTGAGTCTATGGATCATCCGCACTTTTCTTCCTTCCACCATTGCTAGCCTCTCTAATATCGTGCACCTTTCACCGATATCATACACCCACCATATACCTTCCTCAAAACAGCCACCATACCTACCTATTATGGCATTTCCATAGCCATTCCGAGATATATTGCCATGCAACTTTCCACCGTTCCATTTACTATGACACGCTCCATCATTATCATATTGCTTTGCATGATCATGTAGTTGACATTGTATTTGTGGCAAAGCCAGCATTCATAATTCTTTCATACATGTCACTCTTGATTCATTGCATATCCCGGTACACCGCCGGAGGCATTCACATAGAGTCATATTTTGTTCTAAGTATTGAGTTGTAATTGTTGAGTTGTAAGTAAATAAAAGTGTCATGATCATTTTTAGAGCATTGTCCCAAGTGAGGAAAGGATGATGGAGACTATGATCCCCCCACAAGTCGGGATGAGACTCCGGACGAAAAAAAGAGAGGCCATACAAAAAAACAGAAGGCCCGAATAAAAAAATGAGAGAAAAAGAGAGAAGGGACAATGCTACTATCCTTTTACCACACTTGTGCTTCAAAGTAGCACCATGATCTTCATAATAGAGAGTCTCCTATGTTATCACTTTCATATACTAGTGGGAATTTTTCATTATAGAACTTGGCTTGTATATTCCAATGATGGGCTTCCTCAAAATGCCCTAGGTCTTCGTGAGCAAGCAAGTTGGATGCACACCCACTTAGTTCCCTTTGTTGAGCTTTCATATACTTATAGCTCTAGTGCATCCGTTGCATGGCAATCCCTACTCACTCACATTGATATCTATTGATGGGCATCTCCATAGCCCGTTGATACGCCTAGTTGATGTGAGATTATCTTCCCCCTTTTTGTCTCCTCCACAACCACCATTCTATTCCACCTAAAGTGCCATGTCCATGGCTCACGCTCATGTATTGCGTGAAGATTGAAAAAGTTTGAGAACACCAAAAGTATGAAACAATTGCTTGGCTTGTCATCGGGGTTGTGCATGATTTAAATACTTTGTGTGGTGAAGATAGATCATAGCCAGACTATATGATTTTGTAGGGATAACTTTCTTTGTCCATGTTATTTTGAAGAGACATAATTGCTTAGTTAGTATGCTTGAAGTATTATTATTTCTATGTCAATATTGAACTTTTGTCTTGAATCTTTCGGATCTGAATATTCATACCACAATTAAGAAGAATTACATTGAAATTATGCCAAGTAGCATTCCACATCAAAAATTCTATTTTTATCATTTACCTACTCGAGGACAAGCAGGAATTAAGCTTGGGGATGCTTGATACGTCTCCAACGTATCTATAATTTTTTATTGTTCCATGCTATATTATATTCTGTTTTGGACATTATTGGGCTTTATTATACACTTCTATATTATTTTTGGGACTAACCTATTAACCGGAGGCCCAGCCCAAAATTGCTGTGTTTTTGCCTATTTTAGGGTTTCACAGAAAAAGAATATCAAACGGAGTCCAAACGGAATGAAACCTTCGGGAACGTGATTTTTCGGAACAAACATTATCCACGGGACTTGGACCCCACGTCAAGCAATCAACGAGGAGGGCACGAGGTAGGGGGGCGCGCCTACCCCCCTGGGCGTGCCCTCCACCCTCGTGGGCCCCCTGTTGCTCCGCCGACGTACTCCTTCCTCCTATATATACCTACGTACCCCCAAACTACCAGATATGGAAACAAAACCCTAATTCCACTGCCGTAACTTTCTGTATCCATGAGATCCCATCTTGGGGCCTATTCCGAAGCTCCGCCGGAGGGGGCATCAATCTCGGAGGGCTTCTACATCAACACCATAGCCCTTCCGATGAAGTGTGAGTAATTTACCTCCGACCTTCGGGTCCATAGTTATTAGTTAGATGGCTTCTTCTCTCTTTTTGGATATCAATACAAAGTTCTCCGCCTCTCTTGTGGAGATCTATTTGATGTAATCTTCTTTTGCGGTGTGTTTGTTGAGACCGATGAATTGTGGGTTTATGATCAAGTTTATCTATGAACAATATTTGAATCTTCTCTGAATTCTTTTATGTATGATTGGTTATCTTTGCAAGTCTCTTCGAATTATCAGTTTGGTTTGGCCTACTAGATTGATCTTTCTTGCAATGGGAGAAGTGCTTAGCTTTGGGTTCAATCTTGTGGTGTCCTTTCCCAGTGACAGTAGGGGCAGCAAGGCATGTATTGTATTGTTGCCATCGAGGATAACAAGATGGTGTTTACATCATATTGCATAAGTTTATCCCTCTACATCATGTCATTTTGCTTAAAGTGTTACTCTGTTCTCTTGAACTTAATACTCTAGATGCATGCTGGATAGCGGTCGATGTGTGGAGTGATAGTAGTAGATGCAGACAGGAGTCGGTCTACTTGTCTCGGACGTGATGCCTATATACATGATCATACCTAGATATTCTCATAACTATGCTCAATTCAGTCAATTGCTCAACAGTAATTTGTTTACCCACCGTGAATACCTATGCTCTTGAGAGATGCCACTAGTGAAACCTATGGCCCCCGAGTCTATCTTCCATCATATTAATCTTCTAATACTTAGTTATTTCCTTTGCCATTTATTTTACTTTGCATCTTTATCATAAAAATACCAAAAATATTATCTTATCATATCTATCAGATCTCACTCTCGTAAGTGACCGTGTAGGGATTGACAACCCCTTATCGCGTTGGTTGCGAGGATTTATTTGTTTGTGTAGGTGCGAGGGACTCGTGTGTGGCCTCCTACTAGATTAATACTTTGGTTCTCAAAAACTGAGGGAAATACTTACACTACTTTGCTGCATCACCCTTTCCTCTTCAAGGGAAAACCAACGCAAGTGCTCAAGAGGTAGCAATGTACTAACATTGTTGACAAATGTAATACGTAACGGGAAAAAAGGACGGCCTGATATAATTCACATATAAGATGACTGGCTAAGCAGGATGGCATTGCAAAATTCATATATATGATGCCTGGCTAAACAAGATGGCATTACATAATTCACCTAAACGATGAATAAACTAAACAGATGGCATTCACACAAAGCATGTCTAAACTAAGCAGTTGACATATTTGATGTATAAAGTAAGCAATGCAAGGCACCATATGCATGATATAACCAACATCAGCATGCCAAGTTAGAGCGAAGACCTCATGGGGTAAATAGGAGTGGTCTTCTGCTTCTGAATCCCCCTCAGAACAATTATCTTCCTCTTGATTACGATCTGAAATGGGTGGAGGGGGGCTGCCTTTGCGCCCACCATGGAGCGATGTCTTTATGAAATTTTATTACCACGCAAGGCTCGTCTCTTTTGCTCTACATGTTCAGTTCCATTGTGTACAATAACTGACATGCATAGGAATAAAACATAGTGAGATTATGGAAGGAGTGCATGCACAAATCCAGAGTGATGGTAGCTAAGTATGGATAGACCCAAAACCAATGATAGCAGGCAGATAATAGCTTTAGTTAAAAATACATATAATGGCTCCTTTAATGTTTGTTTGCACCCAACATGAAACTCATAGTAGACACCCGAGATTAACTAGATAATAGACAGATAGTACTGATTGCTGCCCCAATATGTACCCCACAACCATTTAAAAACTCAAGTTTCAGCATGAGTTTGGACCTGACTCGGAGTCTAATAGGTGAACACGACAATAAAGTAGCATGTCATCATATTAAGCGATGCATAACGTAAGCAGACATGGAAGAGTGCGACCTCTCTTGCGGACCCGTGTAGTCCTCAAGGTCATCTGTTCAGTTGATGATGGTAATGCAGTTGTCGTGGCTGCTGGCGGCGGGGAAGAAGATCTGAGGCGGCGAAAGACAGTCTGGAGAGCGGATCCCTGCTGTGGTGAACCCTTCCATCGTTGGAGCAGCTAAGCTGGGGTGGAACACAGCACCGCAGGAGCAGGACAAACCACACAAGGTTTTCTTTGACACATATCTATAATAGAAGTAATTGTGTAAGGGCTTGTTTGAATTTGAGGATTCTAACAATGTAGGGATAGGAAATAGACAAGAATAGGATAGGAATGCACGTGCAAAACAGAGGATTTCTGCCAATCTGGGTGTTTGGTTCACAAGAATCGGAAGATCACAGGATGCAAAGAAGCATGGTGAGATTAAGTCAAACCACAAGAAAATGTACGGTTATAATGCTATTATGCTACTATCTCTTTGTCTTGTGCTTCATGAATAGGAATTTGAAAAGGAGGACAAGTGGAAATTAAAATTCCTACGGTTTTTCTTTCAAGGAGACACTAAAGGAACAAATCCTACAGTTTTCCTTTGCCCCATTCCTTTACACCAAATTCATGAAAAGTAGTACCATACGAAACTTTCCAATTCCTATGTTTTTCATTCACTTTTCCTTTCAAGCACTACGATTCCAGTAGGCACGCTTGAGCAAGGAAAAGCCTACACTAAAAAAATTTGTGCTACTTCTATTACTTTGGACCCATGCCACTGCCCTACTAGCTCAACTCCCAGGGCCATCGACCAATGCACAGCTCAAACACGCAGAGATAAATAATGATGGCGTTCAAGAGAGTCCATCACAGATAGCTAAGTTGCCTGGTACCTCGCTGCTTGTCTTATAGTAGGATACAATGATCGTATTTCCCGTTACTCTGTGTGCTCAGTGGACAATATATATAACATGTAGAGTAAAAAAGATACGCAACAAGTGTACAACCTCTTTGGCGAAGCCATGTCGATCTCAGCATGATTGGGTTGGCCGGTGAGGATGCTCTGGCTGACTTGGCTGTCAGAGGAGGGGAAGAAGATCTTAGGCGTCTGGAGATGGAGCCCGAGGTACTGCTCCGCTGTGATGGAGGGTTTCGTCGTTGGAGCAGCTCCGGTGAGTTGTACGGCGCAGAGGCTGAAACAGGACAAGAGAGACAACGTTAACCTGAGTGGAATTCTAATAGCATCTCCACTAGATGACATAAAATACATAACCACAAAGTGCTAGATGTATACATCAGCCGCTCATCTCTGAACTTAACTGTCGAAACTGAATTTAACTAACGAAACTGAACTTAACTGTCAAAACTGAATTTTGCTGTCGAAACTGAACGCACTAGAGGTGAGGCTACACGTCAGTCCACTGACTTTTTCATCTCTGGTCGGTCGATTCTGCAGCCGTTGGATACGAAATCAAGGGCCTGCAGTTCATCTTCAACCTCCACCCCCCCCCCCGAGCCGCCAGCCACCACCGGCCAAACAGCCGCCCCCGTCCGCCCGCAGCCGGTGGTGCGCCACCCCGCCCGCCTCGAAAACACTCCCCACCGTCGGTTCGCCGCCGCCTCGGTCATCCCTGTAGGCCCCCCCGTGCCGAGCTTTTTCTCCGGTGATCCCCACGCCACCGCCCCACCACCGCCGGCGACCACCGCCCCCACCCTGAACCCTAAGATAGATAGTGGGGTACCTCTCCGGCGAGCCCCCCTCCCCGCTGCGGCTGGTTCTTCCTTAACTCCGGCGAGCCCCCCACCCCCTGAAAATCGACTGACCCAAAAGTCGATTCAGTCGACTGAAGTGTAGCTAAATCGAAGCAGCATCGCAAGCAAGAGCAACAACGAGAGCAGCAGCACGAGCAAGAGCAGACCAGGCAGGGGACCGAGAGCAAGAGCAGAGCAGCAACGCGAGCGAGAGCTAAAACAGCAGCAACTCTTACTGATGTGGACGCCGCCACCGAGGGAGCGACGCCGTGGAGGAAGTGGCCGGTGACGCCGCCGTGGATGGAGCCGCGCCGTGTCGGCTCGGGACCGAGCGCCGGTAGCACCATGAGATTGAATCAAGAAGAAAATGCGGTGATTAGTGTACAACCTCTTTGGTGGCGCCGATTAGGCCGCAGCTTCATCCAAGGAAATGGTGATGATGATGCTCTTCCGGTGGTGCAGGTGAAGACGGCGCTGTGGGATGGAGGTGACGCGAAAGACGAGGGGAACATCGGGGCAGCTCCTTGGAGGTGGAGGACGGGGTGGCTGAACCGGCGGGACGACCAGATCGACGGCGGATCCTCATCCGATACGGTGGATGAGGGACGTCGAGGTGTTGCTATGGACGACGTCCTCGGGGAAGAGGCTCCGGCTGGGTGACGGACGGAGGAGGGTGCGGGGCTTCGCGGGTTTTCCCGGCCTCAATGTACGAATGGGTGCGCGGATGGGATGGGAGTGGGGAACCATGGCTTAGGGACGCGCTTGTCCGAAATGTGGGGTAAGTTACGAAAGTACCCCCACCGATTTGAGGCGGTTCTTTCGGTTCAGGGGTATCACGAGCATTTCGCATGTCGGGATTTCATAGGAGGTGGGAGTTTTCGCGCGCGTTGTAATTTTGGAATAGCAAGGCGCGGGTTGAGATGGAGGGAGTTGTCGGAGCACAACGAGACAAATATATATCTTAAATATTTCGGGCTAACAAGGCGCGGGTTGAAATTTCCGGACAAGCCTAATGTGTACTGTACCAAATAAATTCGCACTACGAATGTCATTCAAAACTTTGAATTCATGTTATGTTCAATTAAAATATTTAGCTACATGTATAATGCATGCAACCTAGTACTCAAATGAACGTTTTAGTGCATTCCAAATGTATATACTACCGCTTCAATATGAACTAACTTTGAATTCATTTCTCCATTTGAATAAGATCTACAATAGTGATTGTTGTGAAGTCAAAGCATTTAAATTCGTTTCTCTGTTTTAATAAGATCTACAATCGTTATTATTGTCAAGTTAAACCATCGTTTGTGTATTATCTTCACAGCACACCACATGATTAGTCTCAAGTTACATATGAACTATGTGTACTATATGAACTCGAACTCGATTTTTTGAATCCACTTTATGTTGATTTCAAATCATAGTACATTTCAAGCTCTAGCTAGATCTTCACAAACTATACCATGTCTCATATGTATAATGTGTTTATCATATTATGTATGGTGCCCCGCCCCTACGCCTAGAAGTATTTAGATGTGAGTTGCAAACACCACACATTACTACAAATTCAAATAAAATGTAAGATGTTCGATATATAGTATTGTTTAGATTGTTCGATGTTTAGTTGTAAGCTGCAAACGCCACACATTATCACAAATAAAATGTGAGATTGTTCGATGTATAGTATGGTTTAGATTGTTCGACATTTAGCTGTGAGTTGCGAACGCCATGCATTATCACATTATGGTATAACATGTGCAAAACCACAACACGCGTATCACCGCCATATTCATGCATGCATATGTTTAAAACACTATGATCTCTTGTTCAAATATATGAATCCACTTTCATATCAGATTATGATCTTTGTTAGTCTCTTACAACCACACAATACTCTAACCTTTGTAGCTACCACTAACTTTCTCTCGTGCATGCACACGCCCTCCTCGCCCTCCCCCTCCCTCAGCATTCTATCCATCGTGCACATTCATTTATTTTTCTTTAGGTCATTCTCCCACGGTCTCCACAACTCCTTTCCGACACACACCGATTGATAAACCTCTCCAGCGATGTCTGCCTACAACATACACACGAACCTTCAATCTCCTCCTTTATGTGTCCTTGCCTCGTGTCTCTCATATGGTCCCACACACGTGTAAACTCTCGCCCCTCTTTTCATCGATCTCACAACCGTACACTCCTCCCCCTATCTAGCTAGTAGTTGGGCCTCTCGCACCACCTCCTAGCTCCATTCTCTCTGTCTATCCGTCTCGCCGGGCCTTATTTGCCTCTAACAAATGGACGTACACCGACTGATCTCCCGCTATACATATATCTAGCCAGGTCCTTATAACTCGTTTCCCCCCACGCGTCGATCGATCTCCCTCATTAGTTGTGTCTCTCCCTTTCTCCAACAAACAATAATTGATCTACCGATGTAGTTAGGTTTTCTTACCAAACGCATTGTTCCTCTTCATCATCCATGAATGTGTCCCGACAGATCTATCACGCACAGGCACACACAGAAACACATCCCCACTTGTATTGATAATATTGCAGTTCCACCCTCAGTTTTTCTAGTAGGCCTCTCCCACCATCTTCGAGAAGCAACTCCATCACCCATCCAGCACTCTACCCCTCTCCCTCCCTCTCTCTCTGTCCCATCCTATTTCCCGTCCTTCAGTTATGTATGGACGTCGACCGATCTCCCTCAAGACATAGCTGGGTCTCTCCTTCTCAACACATATATGAGTCGTTCTACCTCTATAGTTAGGCCTCTGCCTACCCCTCCCCCCACCCCCTCGCACACACACACACACACCGATACATCAAGCGCTCTAGTCATGTCTCCCTGCCACACACAAACTTGACCTGTGCCCTCTGACATTCCGGTAGCTAGGTCAGTCGCCCTATATCTTTGACTTGCACACACACACACACAATTTCGATGGCTCTCTTCATCGATCTCGCACCCACCCACTTGATCCTCTCTTCGACTCTATCGATATCTATGACCCCTCCCTCTCTTCTCGTGGATCGCCCAACCCTCTATATATGATATGGATAGGCCTCCATTTCACACACATTGCATGCAAAATTTTGTTTGAGATGTCATCGACACATATTCCCACAAATACATTCACGAACGCACTTGTATCTCTCTCACACACCCCACGTAGGTGGGGGACGTGCATGAAGAGAAGAGGTGCACACACGGCGCACGTATTCCCATCTCTTTCCCAACCACACCCGCGTGGGTACATGGTAGAGCTCATTTCTATATGAAAAGGCAGCCAATGTGGTAACTTGACACGCGTACTGGTTGTCCACTAGATGGAGGGAGGATCGTCTACCAAGGGTGAACAAACAAATTGCGACTTGAAGCGTTATGTTAAAAAAGAGGCAAACCATGTGGGGCCTACCTTAGAGGCAAGGCTCTATACACTGGAGTACTTTTGATGTGTCCCGTCAACTCGCAGAACGAGGAGAAGCTTGCTTAGTACGCCCGCTCCCTCGCCCACGCGCGCGGTGGCTCGCAGGACAAGGAGAAAATTTCACTAGTACTCCCTCTGTTTACTCATCGTCCCTACCTTGGTTAGAGAGATTATCATATTGTTTGGAATATATGTCCTTTAGTAGATTTCAATATGAACTACTAGTACATACTCCAAACACTTATGTATATAGATGTATTTTAGAGTGTAGATTCACTCATTTTGCTCTGTATGTAGTCCCTATTGAAACGGACGTAATAATACGCACTCGCCCTCGCCCCTCGACCCTCGCCACGTGGTGGACGTGCAGCAATTCATTCGGTCTCATATAGCCAGAACGATATATACTGCAGTACCATTATTGCTCGATTTCCCGAAGAGGCGAAGAGCCAATCGCAAGGTTAATAGTTTGGAGATGCCAAGCGCAAGGTTTATAGGAGAACGAGTAGTAGGTGCCGCGTCATTTATAAATAAAGTTTTTTTCTTCAATGGCACGCACACAATATAAATAGGTTCATATGGAGAGAAAAGGAAACCGCTCCAGTATATACATAGGCCATGTTTGGATACATGAGTTAGAGTTAGTTTCGGTTAGTTTAGACTCAACTAACTCAAAAATATCCAAACATAATGGTTAGTTTGGGTTAGATGCATCTAACCCATCCAAAAAAACTAACCCATCCAAGAGGTGCTTATTTGGGTTAGTTCTTCTCGGGACCACTAAAAACACATTTTTCTCTTGCTCTTCCCGCAGCAGATCCCTCCCCACTTTCACGAAGCTTCTCATCCTCTCCCTCCCTCCCTCTCGCACCGCCTGTGAAAGCGCCTCGCCGTATCCGCGCTCCATATAAACCTGTCATCCAAACACCTCTTTGGTTAGAGTTAGTTCAGGGTTAGTGTCGGTGTCAAAACCGGCGGATCTTGGGTAGGGGGTCCCGAACTGTGAGTCTAAGGCGGATGGTAACAGGAGGCACGGGACATGATGTTTACCCAGGTTCAGGCCCTCTTGATGGAGGTAATACCCTACGTCCTGCTTGATTGTTCTTGATGATATGAGTAGTACAAGAGTTGATCTACCACGAGATCAAAGAGGCTAAACCCTAGAAGCTAGCCTATGGTATGATTGTATATTGTCCTACGGACTAAAACCCTCCGGTTTATATAGACACCGGAGGGGGCTAGGGTTACACAAGGTCGGTTACAAAGGAGGAGATATACATATCCGTATTGCCTAGCTTGCCTTCCACGCCAAGTAAAGTCCCATCCGAACACGAGACGAAGTCTTGAATCTTGTATCTTCATAGTCCAACACTCAGGCCGAAGGATATAGTCCGGCTGTCCGGAGACCCCCTAATCCAGGACTCCCTCAGTAGCCCCAGAACCAGGCTTCAATGACGCTGAGTCCGGCGCGCAGTATTGTCTTTGTCATTGCAAGGCGGGTTCTTCTCCAAATCTTGAATGTCTGTTAAGTAGTGTCCGACCCCATAAATGTTGGTCTTCTTGGCTTCTGTGCTCAATAAGGGTTGTCTTCCATGCATCGAATGAATACGAGGAGCCAGGGCGTTTTTACATTCTCCCCCCTAGCCAGATAAATAAATTGGCTATTAAAGGGATGGGGATTCTTAGATCCAATCCATACCATCCTCCCACGGAGAATCCATCGGAGTGCGCTTCGGAAAAATCCACTCCAACATGGCCGACCACCGCAGCTCCTCCTCCCGCCCCTGTAGCCCTAAGCCCGGTGATTGGGAGAGGTGTTCCGCCCCACACAGTCGATTAGTAGAGTTGCAGACTCAGGGATTTCTCCCTCCAGCGTATATGGTCCCCGTCCGAGCCGGGCTCGCCACCTATAATGGCGGGGAGCAAGCGGAGAGCTTCCCCAGCCCCTCTAACGGGGAGCGGGTGTGCCTTGTTCCTTACTTACTAAGGGGACTCGGATTTCCAATTCATCCATTCGTCCGCGGGCTCCTGGAGTTTTACGGCCTCCAACTGCATAATTTCACCCATGCTTCCATATTACACATCGCCGACTACGTTGCCCTTTGCGAGCTATTTCTGGGCTGCGAGGCTCATTTCGAGCTGTGGAAAAGGTTATTTTGCCTTGTGCCCCGCACATAGAAGGGGTCACTTTATCAAGTGGGCGGAAACGAAATATGGCGCATCGCCAAAACCGGATACCTGTCCGCTACTCCGAAGAAGACGTCCGAAGATTGGCCTTCAGAGTGGTTTTATATGGAGGACGTCCCCCTTCCAGACCCTGTTTGGCGGGGTCTTCCTGAGTTCAACAATGCTCCTCTGAAGAAACGCCAAAGTTGGCGCCCACGGAGCCCCCAGGAGGAAGACAACGGAGAAGTCCTTTACCTGATGAACCGGATTAAAGCGCTGGCTCAATCAGGATTGACAATAATTGAGGTTATGTCGATATGCATAATGCGGGGAGTGCAGCCACTTCAATATCGAGGGCACCCCCTGTGGTGCTTTAACGGGGAAGATGATGCCACCTGTTGAGGGCGTAAGGGACCGGACTCCGCTGCTGCTTTAGCAAAAATTCTGTCCGACTTGTTCAAGGGAGAGGAAGAGGAGTTCATCCGTATCAAGCCACGAGATGGATTCTCCATGTACAACCCTCCAAGCTGGGTGAGTTATACCTCTTTGCTCCCATTCTTCCCGCATTCTTCGTCATAGGTACTCACCTTGCCATTTTACGGCAGGAACTGCGAAAAGCTATAAGGGAGGTCAACAACCCATCTCCACAACCAGAGGACCCTGGCCGGGCCCTCGGTCCCGTACTCGAAGAGGATCCGGACATATTCGTGGAGCTGATAGACAGGCAATTCTATCAATTGAGCTGCGATGATGCCATGGTGGCCATAACGGCCGACTATCCCAGACTGCTCCCTGCGTTGCATGTAAGAAAAAACAAAATCCCAACTCCCAAAAATAGGATCCCCTTTTAGACACTTCACCTACCTTACACATACGGTGTTTTACAAGGAAGGCATTCAGGACACTGTGTCGAACCCGCAGCAACTCGCCAACAAGAGGCACCGAAGCCAGGTAGGCTAAAAAGGAAGGCGGTCAGGACGGAGACGCCGGCGTAGAGGTATGACACAAAACCTCGCTCTGTGGTTGTCGTCTTTCTCAAAATGCAATGAAGTCCATGCTTCTTTAATAGAAAAAATGCTCGCCGGAGTATATTCGGAGAGGCTGCCGATCACGCCTCCACCAGTCAGGCTCCAGGGCCGGACATAGAGGCGGAAGCCAACATGGGGCGGACGCCAGATGCTCCTCCTATAGAGGATGCAGATAGACTATCCGCTATAAATTCAGAAGTGGAGAGCGCCATGAATCATAGGCGTCGCTGGGACGTACTCCGTGACGCTTGCTTTTCACCAGAGGCATTTGATGCCTTCAATTCTGGAGACGCGTACCTCCGTGCTGCTCAAAATGGTCTAGCCAGAGCCACGGACCAGTGTGTATGGGATATACGGGTAAGAAAATCTGACGATTATATGTATCAGTAGCCCATGAGACTTGAAACAGTTGACACAACTGATTTAAGGATCATTATTTGTGCAGGTTCTTACGGAGAAGAATTCCCAACTGTCTCAAGAGTTGGACGAGTGCAAGGCCTAGCTCGAAGCTGCTGTTGCCGCATTGAAGGAGTCCAAAAAGGGTCCCCCTGGTAACTTTTTTGTCTATTGCAAAGAATATCGGTACCAGGTAGTATGCGGCATGTATGCACACCTAACAATAGATGTTGCAGGTGGCCCCGGAGTGAATCCGGAGGGCATGGAGGCGGATACGACACGTGATGATCGACAGCGAAATGCTGGCGAGCGCATGCTGACGCGAGTCAGGCAGGAGAAAAATGATCTCCAGGATGCAATATCCGGTTGGGCGTGGAACTGAAGGATGTCCGAGCCCAGCTTGCGGACTCCGTGAAGGAGAATAAACGGCTTCAGCGCGACATTTTTAGTAAGTGCTTGAACGAACTTTTTAAAGGAGTTCGGCGGAGAAGCCTGCTAACAGCGTTATGTCTGCACATATGCTAACGGGTCATCCCGCGGAGGAGATGCCCGGGTCTTCGAGTGATCTTCCACCAGAGCTCTCACAACTGCACGAACAAGTTTGACAGGTGATGTAGAGTATTGCTCAAGCCTTGTGGCCATCCACGTCCTCGCCAGGAGGCATGGGGGAACTTATATAGAAGCTCAAGGGAGCGCGGCGGCGCTTCCGATTATGGAAGATATCAGCCTACCGACAAGGTGCGAGGGAAGCCTGGGCTATGGTGAAGACACGATATACCAAGGCTGACCCAAACCACATGGCCGAGGTCGGACCTGTGGGGCCCGATGGGAAAGAGATCCCCGTCAGTTTAGTGTATGATCAAGTAGAATTTGCCACAAAGTATTCCCAATAGGATTGTAGGCTAGACGTCCTGTTGGATGGTATAGAAGAAGAATTTAATCAGTCTTAGTGACTGTGTACTTCAAGTGACATATGTAATGTCACTAGCCGGATTGTAAATCATCTGTCATGGCGGACATTTTCGCTTCAACCTCTGGACCCGATAGTCCGGAGTGTATCCGAATACCCACTCGGTTATATAAAAACCGGGGTATGCATGGAAACCAGGCATAGGGGACATAAGTGCTTGAACAGACAAGTACCCAACTAGCTATGTTATATTACATGGATAGTAAGAAACATCTTCCAGGGAGAATAGTTCCGTTAAGGGTTCCTTTCCCTCGGTACGCATGCCCTAATGTGCATGTCCGAACTGCGAGACGCAGGCTAAAAACATCTGGGGGCGTGTAGTAATTTAAATGAAAGTCATCTTTTATTCACCAATCGAATATTCCCTTAAGAACGCTAGCTTTCGGCTTCACCCAGCCTGAGGTACACATTCGGCTGACCCGTCAGTAACAATCGCAGAGGTGCTCCCCTTATGCCCTAGACGAATTAATGGGAACGTAGGGCATAAATACAAGAGCCAGGCAACCCAGCTCGGCCAAAACTTAAGTCATATCGATGCATATAATGGCGAAAAAGGGTACATGTGGAAGAATAACACATGTGCGGGGCATAAAGCCCGGAAAGGTAATTATATTAAGCTTCTGTATAGGAAGCCCCCAGGTATATTGAGCGCGGTTAGCGCGTCAAGATTGTGTAACCAAGACACAAGTGTAGCCCTTTAGGGCCTTGAAGAGAAAAGAGAGAAAAAATAGATGTGCAAAAAATTCATGGAGGTAAGGAGACGAACATAGAGTCCGGCGCTAGGCACAGAATCTTCGGAGTCTGGCTGCGTTCCATGGGTTTGGCTGGAGTCGATTATTCAATGCATCCCGCAGACGGTACGCCCCACCGATCAGAACCTGGTCGATAATGAAGGGACCTTCCCATTTGGGCTTGAGCTTGTTCTTTTTCTTCTCCGACAGGCGTAGAACTAGTTCGCTAACGTTATAGGTTTTGGCCCGCACTTCTCTCCTTTGATACCATCGAGCCTGTTGCTGATAGAATGCGGAACGGGCTTTTGCCACGTCGTGCTCCTCCTCCAGGGCATCCAAACTGTCCTGCCGATCGAGCTCGGCCTCTCTTTCTTCGTACATGCGCACTCGAGTTGAGTCATGAATTATGTCGCAAGGCAGCACTGCCTCGGCGCCATACACCATAAAAAACGGTGTGTATCCAGTAGTGTGATTCGACATGGTCCGAAGACCCCAAAGTACGGAGACGAGCTCCTCTACCCAATGAGTGTGTGATTCTTTTAAAGATCGGACTAATCTGGGTTTAATGCCGCTCATGATAAGACCATTCGCTTGTTCGACTTGACCGTTAGTTTGCGGATGATAGACAGAAGCATAATCGAGTTTGATGCCCATGTTGCTGCACCAAAGTTTCACCTCGTCGGCTGTAAAGTTCGTGCCGTTGTCAGTGATGATGTTGGGGGGGACGCCATAACGGTGTACAACCCCGGATATGAAGTCTATCACCGGTTCGGATTCAGCCGTTTTGATAGGTTTGGCTTCTATCCATTTAGTGAATTTATCCACCATGACCAGTAAGTATTTTTTCTTATGGGTTCCCCCTTTGAGGGGTCCGACCATATCGAGCCCCCAGACCGCAAAGGGCCAAGTAATGGGGATTGTTTGGAGGGAGGTAGGTGGCATGTGGCTTTGGTTTGCAAAAAGCTGGCAATCGACACAATGTTGTACCAGATGTTGTGCATCTGCCTGGGCCGTCGGCCAATAAAAACCTGTATGGAAGGTCTTGCTTACAAGGGCCCAGGCTGCAGCGTGGTGGCCGCCAAGTCCGGCATGAATTTCTTCCAAAAGCTTCCGCCCTTCCTCTTCGGAGATGCACCTTTGAAGGACTCCAGTTGTGCTTTTCTTATAAAGCTCTCCCTCATGGACCTTGTAGGCTTTAGATCGCTGCACAATGCAGCGGGCCTCATTTTGGTCCTCGGGTAATTCTTGTCTAGTTAGGTAGGCCAGGAATGGTTCTGTCCATGGGGCGATGACGGCCATTATCACGTGGACTGAAGGTGTTATTTCGGTGGCAGAGCCTCGGATTGTGTCAGAGTATTCGGTATCTGGGGTTGTGGTCGGGTCCAGACTATTTTTGCTGGTGTCCCCTTCCCATACCATGGATGGTTTAAACAGTCTTTCCAGGAAGATGTTTGGTGGGACAGGGTCGCGTTTAGCGCTGATATGGGCTAGGATGTCCGCCGCCTGGTTGTTTTGCCGAGCCACATGGTGGAATTAAAGTCCCTCGAACTGAACTGACATTTTGAGGACAGCGTTGTGATATGCCGCCATTTTCAGATCCTTGGCATCGAAGTCTCCATTTATTTGGGATATTGCGAGGTTTGAGTCCCCACGCACCTCTAGGCGTCGGATGCCCATGGTGACTGCCATCCAGAGGCCGTGTAATAGGGCCTCGTATTCGGTTGCGTTATTGGAGTCTGTATATAGTATTTGGAGCACGTATTGCACCGTATCTCCGGTGGGGTACGTCAAGACACCACCAGCCCCCAGACCAGCCAACATTTTAGAGTCGTCGAAGTGCATGATCCAATTGGAGTATGCGCCATACTCTTTAGGGAGTTTGGCTTATGTCCATTCGTCTACGAAATCGGCTAGTACTTGCGACTTAATGGCTCATCATGGCTTATATGCTATGTCGAACGGGAGGAGCTTGATGGACCATTTGGCAATCCGGCCCGTGGCATCGCGGTTGTTTATTATGTCATTGAGTGGTACTTCGGAGGCCACCGTAATCGAACACTCTTGAAAGTAGTGTCGTAATTTCCGGGATGCCATAAATACCGCGTATGCTATCTTTTGGTAATGTGGGTACCGTGATTTGCATGGAGTGAGGACAGTGGATACATAATATACCTACTTTTGAAGTGGGAATTTATGTCCGTCCATCTCTTGTTCGACGATGAGCACTGCGCTTACAACTTGGTGAGTTTCCGCTATATATAATAGCATTGGTTCGCCAACAGTTCGCGCGGCCAGGATTGGGTTGGTGGCCAGGATGGCTTTTATTTCTTCCAGTCTGGCCATGGCTGCGTCCGTCCACTCGAAGTGTTCGGTGCGCCGAAGAAGGCGATAAAGGGGAAGTGCCTTTTCTCCTAATCGGGAGATAAAGCGGCTTAAAGCCGCCACACAGCCAGTCAATTTCTGGATTTGCTTGAGGTCAGTTGGGATAGACAACTGCGACAGAGCTTGGATTTTAGCCGGATTTGCTTCAATTCCTCTACTGGAGACAATGAAGCCTAGGAGCTTTCCGACGGGAACGCCGAAAACATATTTTTCTGGATTGAGCTTAATGTCGTATGTTCGAAGATTGGTGGACGTGAGCCTCAAGTCATCTATTAAAGAGTCAACATGTCTGGTTTTAATGACCACATCGTCTACATATGCCTCCACAGTCTTACCGATATGCTTTTCCAGACATGTCTGGATCATGCGCTGATATGTTGTGCCAGCGTTTTTTGAGCTTGAATGGCATTGTGTTAAAACCGAAGGGGCCGTATGGCGTGATAAATGCCATTGCGGCTTGATCAGACTCCGCCATCCTAATCTGGTGGTAACCGGAGTATACATCGAGGAAGCACAATGATTCGTGTCCTACGGTAGCATTGATGATTTGATCGATGCGGGGACTGGGAAGGGGTCCTTTGGGCAAGCCTTATTAAGGTCTTTGAAGTCGACACATAGGCGCCAGGATTTGCCCTTCTTTGGTACCATCACCAGGTTTGCTAGCCAATCCGGATGTTTTATTTCTTTAATGAATCCGGCTTCCAGTAGCTTGGCCAGCTCCTCTCCCATGGCTTGTCGCTTAGGTTCAGAGAAACGCCGAAGAGTCTGCTTGACCGGCTTGAATCCTTTTAGAATATTAAGGCCATGCTCGGCCAATCTGCGTGGGATTCCTAACATGTCTGAAGGATGCCAGGCGAATATATCCCAATTCTCTCGCAGAAACTCCCGCAGTGCGGCGTCTACAGCAGGGTCTAACTGTGCCCCAATGGATGCTGTTTTTGTAGGGTCCGTTGGATGGACTTGGAATTTAACTATTTCGTCCGCTGGTTTAAAGGAGGTGGACTTGGATCTTTTGTCTAGTATCACGTCGTCCCTGTCCACCGTAGAGCGCAGCGCGGTTAACTCCTCCGCCACAAGGGCTTCGGATAATGCCTCGAGGGTTAGTGGGGCTGTTTTGTTCTCGGCGCGGAGTGCTATGTCCGGATCACTAGCTAGAGTGATAATTCCCTTGGGTCCGGGCATTTTGAGCTTCATGTACCCGTTATGGGGTATGGCTTGAAAAATCATGAATGCCTCCCGCCCTAGAAGGGCGTGGTATCCGCTACTGAACGGGGCCACTTGGAATGTAATTTCTTTGGACCTGTAATTCTCTGGAGTGCCGAATACCACATCAAGTGTGATTTTTCCAACGCAACGTACCTCCCGACTAGGGATGATTCCTCGGAAGGTCGTACTGCTTTGCTCAATACAGTTGCTGTCTATTTCCATTTTTTGGAGAGTTTCCTCATAAATGAGGTTTAATCCGTTGCCGCCGTCCATGAGCACCTTAGTGAGCCGAAAGCTGTCCACAATTGGACTGAGGACCAAAGCGGCTGGTGCTCGGGCTTTTCGGAATTTAGGTTCGTCACTGGCATTGAAGGTGATAGCCGTGTCGCTCCATGGATTTATTGCTGCCACGTGGCAGACTTCGGCAAGGCTGCGGAGTGCTCGCTTACGCCTATTATTTGAGGCGAAGGTCTCGAAGACCGTTAATACTGTATTGTTATCCGTGGGAAGGTGCTCTAAGGTATTTTGGGTGAGAAGATCCTCACCGCTTTTGGCCACCAGCCGGAGTACCCAACATGCTCTAAGGCTGTGTGTGATATGGTAACCACTGTACTATGGATTTTGCAGGGCCCATTAAGCCATCCCTCCAATACGGTTCCACGCCCTGTAGTGGGCTTTTGCTTCTTTGTAATTGAGTTGGGCAACTTATGAGAGTGCACCCTTTTAGTTCGGACTGGGGGTTTTGTCAGAGCCGGATTATCCTAAAATTGTGTTTGGGTTTTCCAAGCACTTTCCATCGCTCAGTATTTCCGTACTATGGCCGCCAAGTCAGCGAAGTGTGCTACGTCATGGCGACTTATGGCATTGAGGACTCCCTTGTTTGTGCAATTGTTGCAAAAGAACGAAATTGCATCTTCCTCGCGACAGTCCTTGACCTTGTTCATTACAAGGAGGAATCTGGCCCAATAGTGATGTACTGTCTCTTGGGGCGCTTGCCTAATGTGGGAAAGATCGTTTGTATCTGGGTGGGTGGGAGGATTTAAGTCCAGACCTTGACCCAATCTGTGATCCCGGGGCAGGGGAGTTTCCGATCTTGGAAGTTCGGGCTCCGGGATGTTGCCCTGTGGGTTCGGTATGCGGCCTGATTCTGGATTCAGGGTTAGGGCGGTGTCCTCCCGTGAGCGAGTATCCTGTTCGGAGAGCTCGGGAATCCGGACATAGTTCGTCCTCAGGATAGAGGGAGAATCACCGCATTGCTCCTCCACCACCGCTATCTGATGGGTGACCGGCGGAGAGTTAATCTCCCTTTGGTCGGGTTTAAGCCCGATCCGATCGTAGTCCGTAGTGACTCCCAGAGCGGCAATGCGATCCAAGAGCTCGTTCAAAGAGGAGAGCTCCATTGGATCCATCTGCTCGGCAAATTTCGAGCCGATGTGGAGGCTATTTTCGATGACCCGAGAAGTCATCGTCGGCGCAGCGGCCGAGCGGGCGGTCATGACGAAGCCGCCTAGTCGGAGAGTTTGGCCTACAGCCAGGGCTCCCCAGAGGTGATGTTGTCCTTGACAACGAGGCGAGCCATCCTCCTTATGATGACGACACAGTGGAACTCTCAATGAAAGCACCAATGTCGGTGTCAAAACCGCGGATCTCGGGTAGGGGGTCCCGAACTGTGCGTCTAAGGCGGATGGTAACAGGAGGCAGGGGACACGATGTTTACCCAGGTTCGGGCCCTCTTGATGGAGGTAATACCCTACGTCCTGCTTGATTGTTCTTGATGATATGAGTATTACAAGAGTTGATCTACCACGAGATCAAAGAGGCTAAACCCTAGAAGCTAGCCTATGGTATGATTGTATGTTGTCCTACGGACTAAAACCCTCCGGTTTATATAGACACCGGAGGGGGCTAGGGTTACACAAGGTCGGTTACAAAGGAGGAGATATACATATCCGTATTGCCTAGCTTGCCTTCCACGCCAAGTAAAGTCCCATCCGGACACGGGACGAAGTCTTCAATCTTGTATCTCATAGTCCAACACTCTGGCCGAAGGATATAGTGTGGCTATCCGGAGACCCCCTAATCCAGGACTCCCTCAGTTAGTTTAGGGTTAGAATCTAACTCTAACCTCTAACCGAGTTAGAGTACCCAAACAGGGCCATAGGCAGGACGAGCCTACACGGTTGCTTGCTGGGGTTGCTCTCTTCAGTTTTCACACTCTCTCGCACAAAACCACTGTGGACACATCTCTAACATCCCGGCAGATCACGTCCGCTGGGGTAAGGGGTGGATGCTTAGTGTAAATGCGGTCGCCGTCACCGACGGCGAAAACCCACTGTCGGCACGTCCCGATCAGGGGTCCCCGTCATTCTCTCTCACAAAGCCGGTGAGGTTGCCTTCGTCCATTGCTCACTGCCACGACATGGGTAGTTGCCTCCTCCCACCGCCCTCCTCCACGGCGTGGTCAACGTGGTCAAGGAACGGCTTCCATCGGACATGGACTCTACGTGGAGAGGCTGACAGCTGGGTCCACGGCCGCAGCAAGGAAGTGCCTCCTTATTATGCGCAAAATAATTATTCCTCCACCTGACAGCGGGGACCCGCCGGACGGGCCATCGTATTTCACGAAAAAAACATTTCCTCCTGACTGCTGGGACCCACCAGCTACATCTTCGCATGCAAGGAAGTGCGTCCGGGCAAAAACAAAAAAAATGATCCGCCCCCCTGACTGTTGTGACCCGTCAGCTACATCTTCGCACGCAAGGAAGTGCCTGACAGTTGGGACCCACCTGGTCGAAGCATACGTAGCATTGTCATTCTAGTCGCGAACGTGTACGCACATACTAGTCGATGTAAAGGCGCGCACGTGTCGTAGTAGAGGCGCACACGTAGCATGTACACGTATGTACAACGGCCAGTGTGCAAGAAAGAAAATACGGCTACATTCGTACATACGGGCAGGGTCTCAAATGCCTACTCGTGCATACGTACGGCCAGGGATCGTGTACATGGCTGGGTCGGAACGAAGAAACAACGTCGTCGTCGTGTTCATGGGGAGCCAACCGGCTGGGTCGGAACAGAATGTGTCGTCGTGTTCATCGGGAGGGCTTGAAAGGAATAACCGATGGAAACTAGGCCTGGCGTACCGCAGAATGGAGGAAACGGCCTTGTGTTCGACCGGCCACGTTCGAAACGGGATCCTGTTCATCAGGAGGGGTCTGGCGTACCGCAAAACGAAGGAAATGGACCTCCTACGGTCGAAACGGGGGTCCTGTTGATCGGGAGGGGTGTGGCGTACCGCAAAGCGGAGGAAACGGACTTGTGTTGGAGCGCTACGGTCGAAACGGGGGTCATGTTCATCGAGAGGTGTGTGGCGTACCGCAAAACGGGACTCCACGAGATACTGTTCATCTCCACCATCGACCCCCTCCAGCCTCTATGGGCTACTGTTCATCCACTGTCGACCTCCTCCAGCCTGCACCTACGACTGTTCATCCACGGGCTCCTGTTCATCCAGCCTCCACCTATGACTGCTCATAGTTTCTTATGCCATGCTTGATTAGCTATGAGTTATAATGGTTTACCTTGCATGCCAACATGCTATTAAAATGGTAATGATGTGGTATGATAGGGTGGTATCCTCCTCTGAATGATTTAAGTGACTTGACTTGGCACATGTTCACACATGTAGTTGAAACAAAATCAACATAGCCTTCACGATATTTATGTTCATGGTGGATTATATCCTACTCATGCTTGCATACGGTGTTGATTAATTTTAATGCATGTTCATGACTGTTGTCGCTCTCTAGCTGGTCGCTTCCCAGTCTTTTGCTAGCCTTCACCTGTACTAAGCGGGAATACTGCTTGTGCATCCAAACTCCATAAACCCCAAAGTTATTCCACATGAGTCAACTATACCTACCTATATACGGTATCTACCTGCCGTTCCAAGTAAATTTGTATGTGCCAAACTCTAAACCTTCAAATAAATATCCTGTTTTGTATGCTTGAATAGCTCATGTATCAACTAGGGTTGTCCGTATCATCCATGTTAGGCGGGTTATTTTCAAGAGGAGTGGACTCCGCTCCTCACTCATGAGATAAATGGCTGGTCACCGGGATGCCCAGTCCCATGCTTTATGCAAACTAAATCAAAATAATTGCAAACAAAACTCCCCCTGGGACTCTTGTTAGTTGGAGGCACTCGTTGTTTCGAGCAAGCCATGGATTGATGCTTGTTGGTGGAAGGGGGAGTATAAACTTTACCATTCTGTTTGGGAACCACCTATAATGTGTGTAGCATGGAAGATATTGCCATCTCTTGGTTGTTATGTGACAATGAAAGTATACCGCTTAAAATATTATTCACCTCTGTTTCAAAACTGAGCTTTGGCACCTCTACAAATCCCTGCTTCCCTCTACGAAGGGCCTATCTATTTACTTTTATGCCGAGTCATCATCCTCTTATTAAAAAGCAGCAGTTGGAGAGCACCGGTGTCATTTGCATTCATTACTGTTAGTTTACATGGAATATGACTTGACTAGATCTCTTTTACCATGAATTACAATGTCTAGTCAGCCCTTGGTCTTTAAAGGTGCTCTACATTTATGTTTTGCGGTCTCAGAAAGGGCTAGTGAGATACTATCCTGTTATATCATATTATGATTGTTTTGAGAAAGTGTTGTCATCCGAGATTTATTATTATGACTTGCTAGTTGATTATGCTACCGATATGAGTAAACTTGAGACCTATGCATTATTGCAAATGTGGTTAGTTATAATCTTCGCTAAAAACTTGAATGATGGCTTTACATATTTACAACAACAAGTGCAAACAGAGTTTGTACAAGTTTTTCTTTATCACTTTCAGTTTGTCAACTGAATTGCTTGAGGACAAGCAAAGGTTTAAGCTTGGGGGAGTTGATACGTCTCCAACGTATCTACTTTTCCAAACACTTTTGCCCTTGTTTTGGACTCTAACTTGCATGATTTGAATGGAACTAACCCGGACTGACGCTGTTTTCAGCAGAATTTCCATGGTGTTATTTATGTGCAGGAGCAAACGTTCTCGGAATGACCTGAAACTTCACGGAGCCACTTTTCAGAAAATAAGAAAAATACCTGCAAAAGATGAAGGCCAGGGGGCCCACCCCTTGCCTCGAGGGTGGGAAGCGTGCCTGCCCCCCTAGGGCGCGCCCCCCTACCTCATGGGCCCCCTGTTGCCTCTCCGACTCCAACTCCACCTCCATATATTGAGTTTCGATGAGAAAAAAATCAGAGAGAAGAAATCATCGCGTTTTACGATACGAAGCCGCCGCCAAGCCCTAAAACCTCTCGGGAGGGCTGATCTGGAGTCCGTTCGGGGCTCCGGAGAGGGGGAATCCGTCGCCATCGTCATCATCAACCATCCTCCATCACCCATTTCATGATGCTCACCGCCGTGCGTGAGTAATTCCATCGTAGGCTTGCTGGACGGTGATGGGTTGGATGGGATCTATCATGTAATCGAGTTAGTTTTGTTAGGGTTTGATCCCTAGTGTGCACTATGTTCTGAGATTGATGTTGCTATGACTTTGCTATGCTTAATGCTTGTCACTAGGGCTCGAGTGCCATGATTTCAGATCTGAACCTATTATGTTTTCATCAATATATGAGTGTTCTTGATCCTATCTTGCAAGTCTATAGTCACCTATTATGTGTTATGATCCGTTAACCCCGAAGTGACAATAATCGGGATACTTACCGGTGATGACCGTAGTTTGAGGAGTTCATGTATTCACTATGTGTTAATGCTTTGTTCCGGTTCTCTATTAAAAGGAGGCCTTAATATCCCTTAGTTTCCGTAAGGACCCCGCTGCCACGGGAGGGTAGGACAAAAGATGTTATGCAAGTTCTTTTCCATAAGCACGTATGACTATATTCGGAATACATGCCTACATTATATCAACGAACTGGAGCTAGTTCTGTGTCACCCTAGGTTATGACTGTTACACGATGGACCGCATCCGGCATAATTCTCCATCACCTATCCATTGCCTACGAGCTTTCCATATATTGTTCTTCACTTATTTACTTTCCCGTTGCTATTGCTATCATCACTACAAAATACCAAAAACATTGCTTTTACTACCGTTACCTTTTGTTACCGTTATCACTACTATCATATTACTTTGCTACTAAATACTTTGCTGCAGATATTAAGTTTCCAGGTGTGGTTGAATTGACAACTCAGCTGCTAATACTTGAGAGTATTCTTTGGCTCCCCTTGTGCCGAATCAATAAATTTGGGTTGAATACTTTACCCTCGAAAATTGTTGCGATCCCCTATAAATTTTCTGGCGCTGTTGCCGGGGAGCATAGCTCTATTATTTGAGTCACTTGGGATATATATCTGCTTATCATTATGAAGAACTTGAGAGATCCAAAAACCAAGATCTATCCCTCAACTACGAGGGGAGGTAAGGAACTGCCATCTAGCTCTTCAGTTGATTCACCTTCTGTTTTGAGTAAGCTTGCGACACCTACACCTACTTATGCTATCCGTTCTGATATGTCGCATGTTATTGATGATGCCACTTCTGCTATGCATGATACTTATAATGAAACTACCTCTATGCCTGATACTACTATGCCACTTAGTGCTTTTCTTGATGAACAACTTGCTAGGGCTAGAGGAATTGAAAATATTGAATCTGATGATACTGATGAAAGTGATAATGAAGAACCACTTGCCATTCCTAAGGGTTATGTTTTTGATCAAGATGCTTCTTTAGCTATTTTAGCTTGCAGAAATAAAACTGATCTTAAAAGATTATTAGCTAAATTGAGTAAGCAATCTCTAAATGCTAGAATGAAACCTGACCCTGCTTTTGCTACTTTGAAATGATCGATATGGTTCACTAGAGGGGGTGAATAGGCAACTAACAATTTTTAACTTTTCTTTACCGAATTAAACTTTGCATCAAAGTAGGTTGTCTAGATGTGCAACTAGATGAGCAACCTATATGATGCAACAACGACAAACAAACAAGCAAGCGAGAGAAGTAACACTAATGAGCTTGCACAAGTAAAGGTAAGAGATAACCAAGAGTGGATCTGGTGAAGATGAGGATGTGTTACCGAAGTTCCTTCCTTTTGAGGGGAAGTACGTCTCCGTTAGAGCGGTGTGGAGGCACAATGCTCCCCAAGAAGCCACTAGGGACACCATATTCTCCTCACGCCCTCACACAATGCGAGATGCCGTGATTCCACTATTGGTGCCCTTGAAGGCGACAACTGGACCTTTACAAACAAGGTTGGGGCAATCTCCACAACTTAATCGGAGGCTCCCAACAATACCACGAAGCTTCACCACAATGGACTATGGCTCCATGGTGACCTCAACCGTCTAGGGTGCTCAAACACCCAAGAGTAACAAGATCCGCTAGGGATAGGTGGGGGAATCGAAAATCTCTTGGTGGAAGTGTATTTCGGGGCCTTCTCAACCACTCCCGAGCAAATCAACAAGTTTGATTGGCTAGAGAGATAGATCGGGCGAAAATGGAGCTTGGATCATTAATGGAGCTTAAGGGGGAAGAGGTCAGTCAACGGGGAAGAAGGGGACCCCCTTTTATAGTGGGGGCAACAATCCAACCGTTGCCCCACTAAACAGCCCCGCAGAGGGCGGTACTACCGCGTGAGACAGCAGTACTGCCGCTGGGTTAAGCGGTACTACCGCTCCCTTCAGCTTTACTGCCGCGCAGAATGAAGGGTAAAGGGAAAGAGGGAACCAAGTGGTACTGCCGCGGAGGAAGGGCGGTACTGTCGCTAATGAGCGGTACTGCCGCACTACTGCCACAGCGAGGTACCGCACAATCCGACACAGAAAAAGACCCCTCGAATCGACGCGGTAGGGACCTGGCAAGCCAGTGGTAACTGCGGAGTCACCGGCGGTACTACCGCTGCGGAGCGGTACTTCCGCTTGTGACCCCTCAGCGGTACTACCGCTGGGTACCACGGTACTACCGATGGGACCCAGACAAAACCCACAAGAAGAGAGAAGATCTCTCCATAGAAGCGGAAGGGCTCGGAGGGTGAGAAGCGGATGTGTACGTGTTTATTCCACCCAAGCAATACCAAAGTGGACCCCCTCTTGATAGTACGGTGCCCACTACGCAACTAGTCCACCGAGAAAGAAACGAAAGAGCTACACCGTCTTGAATGACACTCCGAGGGGAAGAAATCGTCTCGTGCCAAGGATGAATCTCTGAAATGCTCAAAGCACACGATTAGTCCGCAAACACGTTGTCATCAATCACCAAAACCACATCGAGAGAGATATGCCTCAATAATCTCCCCCTTTTTGGTGGACTGATGACAACTAGGGATTTGCACAAGGAATAGATATAAAAGTAAGGATACTTAGAACTACAAAATATAGACGGGCTCCCCCTGAATGTGTGCACCTAGTTAGTGGAGCCTTTGGAATGCAAGACACACACATTCGGATCAACACTCCCCCTATATTTTATAGTCTGATAATTCTAAGCACAGGATATATAAGAGCAGGGTAAAAACAGGATAAGCATGCAACTCATAAGATACTACAGTACTGAATAGACATAAGTAATAAGGTAGCGATAGGGTAGCATATGTCTCACACCATATGTCTAGAACTTAGGTCTCACTGGCACCAAACCAAACCAAGCAAAGACAATGAGAAAACACACGAGAAAACACAAGACAACACAAAGACACACTCATAACACGGCAACAACACAAATCCCTAAACTCTCTCCCCCTTTGGCATCGAGACACCAAAAGGGCAAAGAGCGACGCAAAGGCTCCAGGTGATGGCAAGCTGAGGATCTTGAACATCACATCTCAGCGTGATCGTCTGCATCTTCGTCGTTGGTCAGAAACTGCTCGGCGTCTGAATCGGTCCAAGGGCAATGCTGGTGAATCCATTCCTCCTCTTCAGTGATCTATCCCTCAGAACCACTAACAACGGTTGCACCCAACTGACACATGAGCTCCTTGTGACGCCCCTGGCCTTCTTCTCCGCCACATGACTCATGTACTGACCATGTGACTCCATGCAGAAGAGCTTCCTCATCTTGTGCTTGAGTTTCTTTGCCCAAGAGGGCTCTGTCCCAGACGGCTCATAGTCCTCATCGTCAGCATCAGCCTCAGCCTCAGTCTCCGTGGCAGCGGCAGCAGTAGATGGGCCCCCGGGTTTAAGCACTAGGGTGCCCCAATTGTCCTTCTTCCTTAGACGCTTGATCTCATGAGAAACCAAGTCTCCAGTTTCCAACATCACTCTGGGATAGACACATGCCCAGGCCTTCTCAATGAGCCTCATGATGAATGGACCATATATCGGGCACTTGCGCTCAGAAACGGCAGAGAGAAGTTCAGACCACATAACATGAGAAATGTCCAGGCTCTCTCCAGTGTTTGCTTCCTTCTCATGCTGGCAGAAAAGAAGCATGTCCACGAGATAGGAGTAGACCATATCCAGATTCCCGATGCGAGGGAAGAGAGTCTCACGGAAGACACGATGAAGAATGTCCAAATAGGCAGACAACTCATAGGTTTTCCTTCTTAGTCACTGGGTTAACCTTCACAGTACAGTAGGGCCAAAGGGCTTGCTTGTGAGTGGATGTAGCATTGCGGTGAGGGCGGAAGCCGACTGGAGTCTCAAGCCCGTGATCTTCCACATCAAGTAACTCCATGAAGGCCTGCCACTTGACGGAAAGCAATTTGCCATTGGTCATCCAAGTCAGAGTCCTGTCGGCATCAGTTCCAAGATGAACAGTAGCAAAGAATTGAGCCACCAAATCTGCATCAAAATCCTTGTTGAACTGCATGATCCTAAGAATGTTTAGCTGAGAACACATCTGAAGGGCTTCGCCAAAGTACTCAGGGTCCTTCTCCATAGCATCCGTGTCAATGGAGCGTACATCAACATAGAGATTCTTCTTGGCCTTGATCACATCAAAATAGATGGCAAACTGAAAGCGGTTCCAGAACGGGCGGTTGACCAAAGAGGGATCTTGGTCTTCCTCATAGGGGTTGTGGCGACGCTTTGCCCAAAACTCCTTGGCAGTCATCTCAGTCACAGTCTTTCCCTTTGGCTTGTTAGTGGATCTCTTCGACTGCTGAGGTGGTGGTGGAGCACTTGAGGATGCGCTGGTGGCGGTTGAGTACAAGAGGAACCACCTGCTGGCTCAGAGGTGCGGTAGCGCTTTGACGTTGCACGCCCGGGGTTGACACGGCGGACCTGCTGCTCAGGATGAACATCACCTGGAAGCAAACACATGACCATAAGAAACACACGAAAGAAAAGAGCATAAGCCACCAAGCAAAACAAAGAGGATCAAGGTGAGGTAGAAAATATTGGAACTGGGCATCCGACGGTAGTACCACAATCTACCCGCGGCAGTACCGCTCGGGCGGCAGTACCGCTCAAGGTGAGCGGCAGTACCGCTCAAGGTGAGCGGTAGTACCGCCCAGAATGGGGAACAGCGGTTTTCTACTGCCGTGGTCATATCCGGCACTACCGGGATGCCAAATTCAAAAATTTATCCTACCAAACATCAATCCAAAGAGCCTAGAAGCAATCTCCATCCACCACAAGCCTCTTCATAGCCAAGAAACTAGAGAACAATGCCTATTGCCCCTAAGAACTAGATGCAAGATCTAGGCAAAGAGAAACCGAGAACGGAGGCAATACCGGCATCCATGACTGGAGGACGAGATGGAGAACGACTCCACCAGAGGGAATGGAGAGAAGCTGCCGGAAAACGGCGGCCAGCCGGTGCCCTCCCGCGGCGAGGCGTCGCTGGAGCGACGAGGATGACAAGCTAGTGGGTATGGGGAGAAAAAAACTCCCCCGCCCCGATAAAACCCCCAGCACCCGCCCCTCAGCGGCAGTACCGCTGGTGAGGGCGGTAGTACCGCTTATCCCTCATAAGCGGTAGTACCACAATCGCAACGGTAGTACCGCTCAGCCGCAAAGAGGACTAGGCAAAAAGGGGCTTAACACTCGAAAAAGAACGAAAAGAAAACGAGAACAAAACACACACACAAAAACGACAAAGAGAACGAGAAGCACACACCTCTTTAAGAGAGGGCGGTGGCCGAGGCCACCTATGTTTGAGTTTAGAGGTATGGCGCCGCGAAGATTTTAACCTTGGGCCCATGACCAACACTCATCTTTGAAGCACAAGTGCCATAAAGAAATGGCTAATGTGAAAGAGTTTGGTTAGTTTATGCATTATGAGGGGAGGGAAAGTTCATTGAGAGAACAATACTCCCCCTATGTACATGCCTACACCTAAACTAGACAACACGTTGAGTGAGGTGGGGTGTGCAGGGGTTCAAGTCACATTGCTCGAATCAATGATATTTAGCTCATGCCTTAACTCGCGAAATCTTGCTTCATCCAAAGGCTTCGTGAAGATATCTGCAAGGTTATCATGAGTGTTGACATAGTTGAGCTCGATCTCCCCTCGCCTAATGTGATCCCGGATGAAGTGATACCTAATCTCAATATGCTTTGTCTTGAAGTGTTGCACCGGGTTGAGGGAAATCTTGATGGCACTTTCATTGTCACACCAAAGAGGCACTTTGTCACAAGTGACACCGTAATCCTTTAAAGTTTGCCTCATCCATAAAAGTTGTGCACAACAACTACCGGCAGCCACATACTCCGCTTCCGTGGACGAGAGAGACACACAACTTTGCTTCTTGGAAGACCAACTTACCAAAGAGCAACCAAGAAACTGGCACCCTCCGGAAGTGGACTTCCTATCCACTTTGTCTCCCGCCCAATCCGAGTCCGAATAACCTACAAGCTTGAAATTTGCTCCTCTTGGGTACCATAAGCCAAAGTTTGGGGTATGAGCCAAATATCGAAAGATTCGTTTGACCGCCACATAGTGACTTTCCTTAGGTGCGGCTTGAAACCGTGCACAAATTCCCACACTCAACATGATATCCGGTCTAGATGCACAAAGGTAAAGCAAGGAGCCAATCATGGAGCGATATACCTTTTGATCCACCGCTTTACCATTGGGATCAATGTCAAGTTGGCACTTGGTGGGCATGGGAGTGGACGCCGGCTTGACATCACTTAGCTTGAATCTCTTAAGCATGTCTTGAGTGTATTTGGCTTGGTTGATGAAAGTTCCTTCTCTCCTTTGCTTCACTTCGAACCCGAGAAAGAACTTCAACTCTCCCATGGAAGACATCTCGAACTTTGAGGTCATGAGAGCGGCAAATTCCTCATTGAAAGCTTTGTTAGGGGAACCAAAGATAATATCATCAACATATAATTGGCACACAAACAACTCCCCTTTGACCTTCTTAGTAAAAAGAGTGGGGTCGATTAGCCCAACTTCAAAACCACGGTCTTGTAACAACTCGGTAAGGTGGTCATACCACGCACGTGGGGCTTGTTTAAGGCCATAGAGTGCCTTATCGAGTTGATACACATGATCGGGAAAGTAGGGATCCTCGAACCCGGGGGGTTGCTTGACATAAACCAATTCATTAATAGGACCATTAAGAAAAGCACTCTTCACATCCATTTGTTGTAACTTAAAGTTATGATGAGAAGCATATGCAATCAACATGCGAATGGATTCAAGACGAGCAACGGGAGCAAAGGTTTCACCGTAGTCGATACCCTCGACTTGGGAGTAGCCTTGTGCTACCAAACGAGCCTTGTTGCGAATGATAATCCCATGGGCATCTTGCTTGTTCTTAAATATCCACTTGGTTCCAATGACATTGTGGTTCCCCGTCGGTCTTGGCACCAATCTCCACACTTTGTTGTGCTCGAAGTTCTTGAGTTCTTCATGCATGGCATTGAGCCAATCCGGATCTTCGAGCGCCTCATAGACCTTGTGGGGTTCGACACAAGAGACAAACGCGTGATGTTCACAATAGTTTTCTAATTGTCTACGAGTGCTTACCCCCTTTCTTAAGCTTCGAAGCACATTCGTCATGAGATGATCCTTGGTGGAGAGCTTGGAAGCAACCTTGGCGGCATGACGCTCCAATTCCTCCTTGGGGTGAGACGAGGAGTGGTCACTTGATCATCTTGAGCGTCGTCTTGAGCTTGTTCTAGATCACGTGGGACTTGATCTTGAACTTGCTCGGAGGAGGGAGCTTGACCTTGGGCATCACTTGATGTTACAACACCATCTTGAGATTGATCTTGCCCTTGGTCTTGTTCTTGAGGTTGAGGGCCCTCACTTTGTTCTTCGAAAGCGTGTGGGTCTTGGTTTGGTGAAGGTTCCACTTGAGTAGAACATTGTCCTTCTCCTTCGGCCACAAGGGGTTCCTCAATGGGTAGGATATGACCAATACCCATTCTTCTTATAGCTTGGGGAGGAATTTCATCACCTACATCACAAGTACCACTTTTCTCCACTTGGGAGCCGTTATTCTCATCAAACTCCATGTTACACATTTCCTCAATAAGTCCCGTGGACTTATTGAGAACACGGTAAGCATGAGAGTTTGTAGCATAACCAACAAATATGCCCTCATACGCTCTAGCCTCAAATTTAGACAAACGGACACCTTTCTTGAGAATGAAGCACTTACACTTGAACACTCAGAAGTACTTGAGGTTGGGCTTGTTACCGGTGAGTATCTCATATGGAGTCTTGTTCAAGCCCTTGCGGAGGTAGAGCCGATTAGATGCATGGCACGCGGTGTTGATGGCTTCGGCCCAAAGTTGTAGGGAGACTTGAACTCCGCCATCATGGTCCGTGCCGCATCCATCAACGTCCGGTTCTTCCTCTCCGCTACACCATTTTGTTTAGGGGTATAAGGTGCGGAATATTGATGCTTGATTCCCTCATCACTCAAAAACTCATCCAAGGTGTAGTTCTTGAACTCGGAGCCGTTGTCACTTCTTATTGTCAAAATCTTTGCATTGTGTTGTCGTTGAGCTTCATTTGTAAAGTCGATGACGGTTTGTTGGGTCTCACTCTTCCTCTTGAAGAAATATACCCAAGTGTATCTTGAATAGTCATCCACAATCACCAAGCAATACTTTCTACCCCCAAGACTATCAAAGGATGGAGGTCCAAAGAGATCCAAGTGAAGGAGCTCCAAAGGCCTCTTCGAGTAGATGATAGTCGTGGGAGGGTGAGCCTTCTCATGTAGCTTTCTTTCAATGCAAGCACTATCTTTGGCAAAACTAACATTTGTTAGTCCATGAACATGGTCCCCCTTGAGAAGACTTTGCAAAGATCTCATATTGACGTGGGCTAAACGGCGATGCCAAAGCCATCCCACGTCAACTTTAGCCATTAGGCATGTCGCGGTCTTAGTGGGTCGCTTCGAAAAGTTAATCACATAGAGACCATTCTCGACATGCCCAACAAAGGCTACTTTAAGAGTCTTGCTCCACAAGAGGACCAGGGAATCAATATCAAAGAAAGTGCCAAAGCCCATGAGTGCTAGTTGACGAATGGAAAGTAAATTGTATGCAAGGGACTCAACAAGCATGACCTTCTCGATCGTAAGATCATGAGAAATGACAACTTTGCCGAGTCCCAATACCTTAGAAGACGAGGCATCACCCCACTCAACATTGGTGGGCATGGATGGAATCTTTTGCACGTCCACCACCAAGTCCTTGGTTCTGGTTATATGATTAGTAGCTCCACTATTGAGCAACCATGATCCTCCACCGGAAGCAAACACCTACAAGAGATCAATGCTTGGTTTTAGGTACCCATTTTGTAATGGGTCCTTTGATGTTAGTAACAAGGGTCTTAGGAACCCAAATAGACCATTCAATGTACTCATAAGGAGAACCAACAAATTTGGCATAAACATGCCCATCTCTAGCGCGGCACAACACATAAGAAGGGTTAAAGTCGCCGGCCTTGTTGGGAAGGGGGACGTTTCCCTTCTTGGCATCACTACCCTTCATGGAGTTTTTCTCCTTCTCCATAGTAGCACCCTCACCCTCCCTCACAAAGGTTTGCTTGAGAGGAGGAGGTCATTTGGCCTTGTCATTCTTCTTCTCGTTCTTGGACTTGGACACGTACCCAATCCCTTCCTTTGCCACAACTCCCTTTTGGTTGGTCAAGAGGTCATTGAGGCTCTTCTCACCTTGTATGCAAGACACAAGACCTTTCTCAAGTGGCACCTTTAGCTTAGCGTTCTCCTCAACAAGATGCACATGCTCACAACACGGGTTAGTAGCATTTGCATTATCAATTAACATCATATGAGGAAAGGTGGCTTTCTCTTTGGTTAGCTTTACTTGGAGTTGATCATGAGACTCTTTGAGGCTAGCATGAGCACTCCTCTTTGAGTCTAGCAAGATCAACCCCAAGTTTGGCCTTCTCGGAGTTTAGCACACGAGAAACCACGAGAGCATGATCAAAATATTTCTTTAACTTAGCATGATCATCGTTGTGTGACTCCTCAAGAGCCAAACCAAGACCACACTCTTCCTCAAGAGCATTGGAAAGATCCGAAATCTCATCGGCATAGTCACGACTATGCCCCTCCATCTTGGAGATGGTATCTTCATGAGACTCGATCACATCATTGGCTTCACCAAGTTGTTCCAAGAGAGCAACAAAATGCTTCTTGGATTTACCCTTGAGTTTACCCATAAAGGACTCAAACTCATTTTCCTCCACATTAGATCCCTCACATTCATCAATGCAATCCGTCAAGGAAGGATTATTAATGATGGTAGTTTTGATGTTGGGAGTTACCTTGTTGGTGGCTTTAGCCATGAGGCACTTGGTGGTGATGTTCTCATTTGGTGAGTCAAAGAGAGATAGTCGTGGAGTTTTTGCAATGGCAACGGAGGCCATGGCAACCGACTCACCATCTTCATCATCATCATCATCATCATCCTCATGGTACTCTTCTTGAACCACCAATGCCTTGTGAGGGGTTTTCTTGATGAAGTTGCTCTTGTTGGGGAAAGACTTGGATTTGTCCTTTCGAATGAGCTTGCCACCATTGTCTTCCCTCTTCTCATACGGGCACTCCGCAACAAAATGACTCACATTGCCACCATTGTAGCAAGTCCTTACACGTTGCTTGCTCTTCGTGCCACTTGAGTTGTTCTTGTTGAAGTTTGGCCTTGAGTTTTTCTTACTCCAAAATTGCCTTGAAGCAAGTGCCATGTGTTCATGATAGGCATACTTTGTATCTTCGGGGTTGCTTTCCTCTTCTTCCTCTTCTTCTTCTTCAACGCAAACCTTGGCCTTCAATGCAAGGTTGGGCTTCTTTGCCCTTTGAGAACGAAGCACCGCATTGTCGGCGGTCTTGTCCAAGATGTTCATAGCCACAAACTCATCCAACACTTCACTTGAGGTCAAAGTGTGGAAGTCCGGCCTTTGACGAATGACGGAGGACATGGCCTTGTGGTAAGGCATCATTGCCTTGAGGAATTTGCGCTTGATCCAATTGTCATCCGTGTCCTTGCTCCCGTGATCTCGGAGTGAGACCGCGAGCTTGGTTACTCTCCGATAAAGCTCACGAGGTTCTTCATCTTCTTTCATTGCAAACTCATCGGCTTCATCTTGCACTACTTCATAGTTGGAGCGTTGAATGCTTGCGCTTCCCCGGTAGAGAGAGACAACACAAAGCCATGCATCTTTGGCCAAGGCAAAGGGCCGAAGGTGAGGTATATCTTTGGGTGGAATTGCATCTTGAATGATAAAGAGAGCATTCTCATTGAATTGATTATCCGCGGCTTCTCGAGGAGTGAAGTTGCTTGGATCATGCGGATGGAAACCTTCTTCAATGATTCTCCAAAGATTAGTGTTCACATGATTTAAATGACGCTTAAAGCGATAAACCCAAGAATCAAAGTCCTCATTTTTCACAATCTTAGGGGGAGGACCGGCATGATTCAAATGAGTGGAAGGAACCGGTCCACCATAAACAAGTGGTGGTTCCACATGAGCAAAGATGCCGGTGCCATTTTTACCACTAGAAGAAGGAGCCTTTTAACTACTAGCTTCCCCCTTGTCGGAGATAGCATCCGTCACCTTGTCAGTGGGAACACCCACTTTCAACGGTGCGGTGGATAGTTTAAGCCCTTCAATGAATTTAGTAAACATGCGTTCAACCTCGGTCGTCATGGAGGTTTTCAATATCTCCAAGGCCACATTGAACTCCTCACGAGAGACCGAGGTTCCCCCATCGCCCGTAGACGAGATCGGATTCACACCGGAGTGTTCCTCCACACCATCTACGGTATCAACCATACTCTTCGAACGGCAAAGTCCTTAGTAAAGAGACGAGGCTCTGATACCAATTGAAAGGATGGATATGGTTGACTAGAGGGGGGGTGCATAGGCAACTAACAATTTTTAACTTTTCTTTACTGAATTAAACTTTGCATCAAAGTAGGTTGTCTACATGTGGAACTAGGTGAGCAACCTATATGATGCAACAACAACAAACAAACAAGCAAGCGAGAGAAGTAACACTAATGAGCTTGCACAAGTAAAGGTAAGAGATAACCAAGAGTGGATCCGGTGAAGACGAGGATGTGTTACCGAAGTTCCTTCCTTTTGAGGGGAAGTATGTCTCCGTTGGAGCGGTGTGGAGGCACAATGCTCCCCAAGAAGCCACTAGGGCCATCGTATTCTCCTCACGCCCTCACACAATGCGAGATGCCGTGATTCCACTATTGGTGCCCTTGAAGGCGGCAACCGGACCTTTACAAACAAGGTTGGGGCAATCTCCACAACTTAATCGGAGGCTCCCAACAATACCACGAAGCTTCACCACAATGGACTATGGCTCTGTGATGACCTCAACCGTCTAGGGTGCTCAAACACCCAAGAGTAACAAGATCCGCTAGGGATATGTGGGGGAATCAAAAATCTCTTGGTGGAAGTGTGGATCGGGGCCTTCTCAACCACTCCCGAGCAAATCAACAAGTATGATTGGCTAGAGAGATAGATCGGGTGAAAATGGAGCTTGGAGCATTAATGGAGCTTAAGGGGGAAGAGGTCAGTCAACGGGGAAGAAGGGGACCCCCTTTTATAGTGGGGGTAACAATCCAACCATTTCCCCACTAAACAGCCCCGCAGAGGGTGGTACTACCACGGGAGACAGCGGTATTGCCGCTGGGTTAAGCGGTACTACCGCTCCCTACGGCGGTACTGCCGCGCAGAACAAAGGGTAAAGGGAAAGAGGGAACCGGGCGGTACTGCCGCGGAGGAAGGGCAGTACTGCCGCTAATGAGCACTGCCGCACTACTGCCGCAGCGAGGTACCGCACAATCCGACACAGAAAAAGACCCCTCGAATCGACGCGGTAGGGACCTGGCAAGCCAGCGGTAGTATTGCTGCGGAGTCACCGGCGGTACTACCGCTGTGGAGCAGTACTGCCGCTTGTGACCCCTCAGCGGTACTACCGCTGGGACCCAGACAAAACCCACAAGAAGAGAGAAGATCTCTCCATAGAAGTGGAAGGGCTCGGAGGGTGAGAAGCGGATGTGTACATGTTGATTCCACCCAAGCAATACCAAAGCGGACCCCCTCTTGATAGTACGGTGCCCTCTACGCAACTAGTCCACCGAGAAAGAAATGAAAAAGCTACACCATATTGAATGACACTCCGAGGGGAAGAAATTGTCTCATGCCAAGGATGAATCTATGAAATGCTCAAAGCACACGATTAGTCCGCAAACACGTTGTCATCAATCACCAAAACCACATCGAGAGAGATATGCCTCAACAATCTTCCACTCTTGTTTAGGATAGGATATGACATTCTCGATTGATCCTGATATAATGATTTGGTTGAATCGATCCTTTTGGACTATGAATCTGATAGTTGTGGCTCATCCTTAAACTGCAATGATATAGCTAGTGGCTTTCCTAAAGATGAGAGAACTCGCTACTTTTATATCCCTTAGGAGTCCTGGATTAGGGGGATCGAAAGCCGGACTATAATTGCCAGCTTTTGGTACTATGAAGATACAAGGTTGGTGACTCGTCCCCAGCGATATGATTTACTACTTCTCTGCTAAATATTTCCCCGCTCATAAGAAACAAGCTGCTTTAAGGGGAATATATAATTTTGTGCAAATTGAAGAAGAGAGTCTCACATAAGCTTGGGGGAGGCTTCTCCAATTACTTAATGCTTTCCCTGATCATCCTCTCAAGAAAAATGAAATACTTGATATCTTTTATAATGGACTAACCGATGCTTCCAGAGATTACCTAGATAGTTGTGCTGGTTGTGTTTTCAGGGAAAGAACTGTTGATCAAGCTGAATTGCTATTGAATAATATGTTGACTAATGAAAATAATTGGACACTTCCTGAACCAACTCCTAAGCCAACTCCGAAGAAAAGGGGTATTCTATTTCTCAGTCCTGAAGATATGCATGAAGCAAAGAAATCTATGAAAGAAAAAGGTATAAAAGCTGAAGATGGTAAGAATTTACCTCCTGTTGAAGAAATACATGGTCTTAAATAAATCACCTATTAAAGAAACACACGGTCTTGATAACCCGACATAGGTAGTAAAGGTAAATTCTCTCTATAGATATCATAAAGCTGAAATCCCTCCTGCTAAGTTTGCTAGCCAATGTTTGGATGAATTTGATAACTTTATGGTTAAGCAAGAAGATTTTAATGCTTACTTTGGTAGACAACTGAAACATAGTTCTTATATGATTGGACACTTGAGTGATTATATGGCTAGTGTTAAGGGTGAACTTAAACTTATTAGTAAACATGCTTCTATGGTTACTACTCAAGTAGAACAAGTACTTAAAGCTCAGAATGATTTGCTCAATGAATTGAATAGTAAGAATAATGACTTTTCTGTTAGAGTTGCAACTAGAGGGGGTAAAGTGACTCAGGAACCTTTGTATCCTGAGGGCCATCCTAAGAGAATTGAGCAAGATTCTGAGAGAATTAATGTTGATGCACCTAGCCCTTCTAAGAGGAAGAAAAAGAAAAATGATAGGACTTTGCATGCTTCTAGTGAACCTGTTATTGACACACCTGAGAATCCCAATGATATTTCTATTTCTGATGCTGAAACACAATCCGGTAATGAACATGAACCTAGTGATAATGTTAATGATGATGTTCATGTTGATGCTCAACCTAGCAATGATAATGATGTAGAGATTGAACCTGCTGTTGATCTTGATAACCCACAATAAAAGAATCAACGTTATGATAAGAGAGACTTTGTTGCTAGGAAGCACGGTAAAGAAAGAGAACCATGGGTTCAGAAACCCATTCCTTTTCCTCCAAAACCATCTAAGAAAAAGGATGATGAGGATTTTGAGCGCTTTGCTGAAATGATTAGACCTATCTTTCGCGTATGTGTTTGACTGATATGCTTAAAATGAATCCTTATGCTAAATATATGAAAGATATTGTTACAAATAAGAGAAAGATACCTGAAGCTGAAATTTCCACCATGCTTGCTAATTGTACTTTTAAGGGTGGAATACCAAAGAAACTTGGAGATCCAGGAGTACCAACTATACCATGCTCCATTAAAAGAAACTATGTTAAAACTGCCTTATGTGATCTTGGAGCCGGTGTTAGTGTTATGCCTCTCTCTTTATATCGTAGACTTGATTTGAATAAGTTGACACCTACTGAAATATCTTTGCAAATGGCTGATAAGTCAACTGCTATACCTGTCGGTATTTGTGAGGATGTGCCTGTTGTGGTTGCAAACTTTACTATTTTAACGGACTTTGTTATTCTTGATATTCCCGAGGACGATAGCATGTTTATTATTCTCAGAAGACCCTTTTTGAATACTGCAGGGGCTGTTATTGATTGCACCAAAGGCAATGTCACTTTTCATGTTAATGGTAATGAGCATACGGTACACTTTCTGAGGAAACAACCTCAAGTCCACATTATCAATTCTATTGGAAAAATTTCAACAATTACTATTGGAGGTTTTGAATTTCCTCTTCCTACTGTCAAGAAGAAATATGATATTCTTATTGTTGGGGATGTGCATATCCCTGTTGAGGTAACCTAGTGTTATTCGAAAATTCTCCGGCTTCATGTTATTCGAAATGAGTTTGTTAACAAGACCTGATCAACCTTGTTAGTGGATTCCTTTTGATGAGCATGAGATGGGTGAATTTAAAAAACACAACCCTCTGTGCCCTCCTGTTACCTTCTGTTATTTATATTAAATAAAGCAAAAATAGTATTTTCTATCTGTTGCAATAAAAAATTACCCCGAAAATAAAAGCTCTGCAAATGCTCTGAAAATTAAATATGATTTTTTCTAGAATATTTGAGAATATCTAGCACTAAAAACAGAGCAGGGGGAGCAGCCACGTGCCCACGAGGGTGGAGGGCGCGCCCACCCCCTGCCTCGTGGACCCCACGTGGGTCCCCTCCACTTATTCCAGCCACCACACACTCCTTCCTCCCAAAAAATGACCAACCAGCTCAAACCCGAGTCCAAGCTCGTTTCGCTGCCATTTTCGATCTCCTTGCTCAAAGCACCTCTCACAAAACTGCTTGGGGAGATTGTTCCTTGGTATGTGACTCCTCCATTGGTCCAATTAGTTTTTGTTCTAGTGCTTTATTCATTGCAAATTTTTGCTGCTTAGGTGACCCTGTTCTTGAGCTTGCATGTCAAATTTAGATGGTCAAAAGTAGTTTTGACGCATGATATAGGCCCTAGGCACTTGTAGGAGTAGTTGCTATCAATATTATCGAGTTTGGTTTACTTTTATTTTGAAGTTACTAAAAAATTTCAGAATTTTTCACAGGAAGAAAAATGCTTAGGAAAATGTTCCAAGGTGGTTCTTCAATGAAGCAAGGACCCAGGCTTGCAATGCGTGATGCTGATGAAGAGCCACCAAGAGACGCTCCAGTGTGTCCTTGTGAGTGGCCTTCTGAAAATTTTATGGATCGAGCGGGAATAAAAGAAGAATTCAACGCATATTTGTGTAACACTGATCTCGCGAGCTTCGAGGAAGAGAAGTGCACTCAGTATCATAATCTCACTAGTTCCTTTGTGAGGAGGTTTGAATTTTCAACTTCACGTAATTCTTCAACTGTCCTGTTTGATCTTTATGATAAATCTTATACCATGGACTTAGAGGATTTTACCACTGCATGCAAAGTTCCACGATGGGGTAGTATAAGGGATCCTCGCAAATCTGAATTTAGAGATTTTCTTGCTAGCATAACTGTGGGAGAATCTAGAGATATTACACAGGCTACCATAGGGAGCATTCACTTTCCTGCTATACATTATTTTGCTCTCTTCATAGGTAGATGCATAAATGGTAAAGATGAGGCATGTCACATGTGTGTCCCTGACCTCAGTATTCTTAGGAGTGCTATGATAGGAGACAAATCTTATATTTGGGAGCCATTGTTGCACGTAGGTTGCATCTTAATAGACGTAATATAGATTTCTTTGGTGGAATTTATGTGACCCACATAGCTAATTTTCTTGGTATAGATATATGCAAAGATGTATTGAATTACCACCTGCTTATCAAGATTTTAATGCTATGGTTCACCATCAGTTTGTTGAGAGGAATGGATCACCTCTCCAGTACCGACTAATCCTTGACACACGACGTGCTGTCCGTATTACTCTCCCTGCTCCTGCTTTCTTTGATTATCAGGCAAGAGGAGGATATACTATTACCAGAGAGGAGGCAGATGAGTACGAGAGGAGAGAGGAAGCCGCTCGTCGCCACGCTGCAGCTCAGCAGGCGATAGCTACTGCATCACAGTACGACCCCAGCTACTATTATGGATATCCGCCAACCGGCTAGGTCGGAACAGAATGTGTCGTCGTGTTCATCAGGAGGGCTTGGACGGAACAGCCGATGGAAACGAGGCCTGGCGTACCGCAGAACGGAGGAAACGGCCTCGTGTTCGACCGGCCACGTTCAAAACGGAATCCTGTTCATCAGGAGGGGTCTGGCGTACCGCAAAATAGAGGAAACGGACCTCCTACAGTCGAAACGGAGGGGTGTGGCGTACTGCAAAACGGAAGAAACGGACTTGTGTTGGAGCGCTACGGTCGAAACGGGGGGTCATGTTCATCGGGAGGGGTGTGGCGTACAGCAAAACGGGACTCCACGGGATACTGTTCATCTCCACCGTCGACCCCCTCCAGCCTCCACGGGCTACTGTTCATCCACCGTCGACCTCCTCCAGCCTGCACCTGCGACTGTTCATCCACGGGCTCCTGTTCATCTAGCCTCCATCAGCGGCTGCTCATAGTTTCTATTGCCATGCTTGATTAGCTATGAGTTATAATGGTTTACCTTGCGTGCCAACATGCTATTAAAATGGTAATGATGTGGTATGATAGAGTGGTATCCTCCTCTGAATGATTTAAGTGACTTGACTTGGCACATGTTCACGGATGTAGTTGAAACAAAATCAACATAGCCTTCACGATATTTATGTTCATGGTGGATTATATCCTACTCATGCTTGCATTCGGTGTTGATTAATTTTAATGCATGTTCATGACTGTTGTCGCTCTCTAGCTGGTCGCTTCCCAGTCTTTTGCTAGCCTTCACCTGTACTAAGCGGGAATACTGCTTGTGCATCCAAACTCCATAAACCCCAAAGTTATTCCACATGAGTCCACTATACCTACCTATATATGGTATCTACCTGCCGTTCCAAGTAAATTTGTATGTGCCAAACTCTAAACCTTCAAATAAATATCCTGTTTTGTATGCTCGAATAGCTCATGTATCAACTAGGGATGTCCGTATCTTCCATGTTAGGCGGGTTATTTTCAAGAGGAGTGAACTCCGCTCCTCACTCACGAGATAAATGGCTGGTCACCGGCATGCCAAGTCCCATGCTTTATGCAAACTAAATCAAAATAATTGCAAACAAAACTCCCCCTGGGACTCTTGTTAGCTGGAGGCACTCGTTGTTTCGAGCAAGCCATGGATTGATGCTTGTTGGTGGAAGGGGGAGTATAAACTTTACCATTCTGTTTGGGAACCGCCTATAATGTGTGTAGCATGGAAGATATCGCCATCTCTTGGTTGTTATGTTGACAATGAAAGTATACTGCTCAAAATATTATTCACCTCTGTTTCAAAACCAAGCTCTGGCACCTCTACAAATCCCTGCTTCCCTCTGCGAAGGGCATATCTATTTACTTTTATGGCGAGTCATCATCCTCTTATTAAAAAGCACCAGTTGGAGAGCACCGCTGTCATTTGCATTCATTACTGTTAGTTTACATTGAATATGACTTGAATAGATCTCTTTTACCATGAATTACAATGTCTAGTCAGTCCTTGGTCTTTAAAGGTGCTCAACATTTATGTTTTGCGGTCTCAGAAAGGGCTAGCGAGATACCATCCTGTTATATCATATTATGATTGTTTTGAGAAAGTGTTGTCATCCGAGATTTATTATTATGCCTCGCTAGTTGATTATGCTATTGATATGAGTAAACTTGAGACCTATGCCTTATTGCAAATGTGGTTAGACATAATCTTTGCTGAAAACTTGAATGCTGGCTTTACATATTTACAACAACAAGAGCAAACAGAGTTTGTAAAAGTTTTTCTTTATCACTTTCAGTTTGTCAACTGAATTGCTTGAGAACAAGCAAAGGGTTAAGCTTGGGGGAGTTGATACGTCTCCAAAGTATCTACTTTTCCAAACACTTTTGCCCTTGTTTTGGACTCTAACTTGCATGATTTGAATGGAACTAACCCGTACTGACGCTGTTTTCAGCAGAATTACCATGGTGTTATTTATGTGCAGGAGCAAACGTTCTCGGAATGACCTGAAACTTCACGGGGCAATTTTTAGAAAATAAGAAAAATACCTGCAAAAGATGAAGGCCAAGGGGCCCACCACCTTGCCACGAGGGTGGGGGCGCGCCTGCCCCCCTAGGGCGCGCCCCCTACCTCATGGGCCCCCTGTTGCCTCTCCGACTCTAACTCCACCTCCATATATTGAATTTCAATGAGAAAAAAATCAGAGAGATGAAATCATCGCGTTTTACAATACGGAGCCGCCGCCAAGCCCTAAAACCTCTCGGGAGGGCTGACCTGGAGTCCGTTCGGGGCTCCGGAGAGGGGAATCCGTCGCCATCGTCATCATCAACCATCCTCCATCACCAATTTCATGATGCTCACCGCCGTGCGTGAGTAATTCCATCGTAGGCTTGCTGGACGGTGATGGGTTGGATGGGATCTATCATGTAATCGAGTTAGTTTTTTAGGGTTTGATCCCTAGTGTCCACTATTTTCTGAGATTGATGTTGCTATGACTTTGTTATGCTCAATGCTTGTCACTAGGGCCTGAGTGCCATGATTTCAGATATGAACCTATTATGTTTTCATCAATATATGAGTGTTCTTGATCCTATCTTGCAAGTCTATAGTCACCTATTATGTGTTATGATCCGTTAACCCCGAAGTGACAATAATCGGGATACTTACCGGTGATGACCGTAGTTTGAGGAGTTCATTTATTCACTGTGTGTTAATGCTTTGTTCCGGTTCTCTATTAAAAGGAGGCCTTAATATCCCTTAGTTTCCGTAAGGACCTCGCTGCCATGGGAGGGTAGGACAAAAGATGTTATGCAAGTTCTTTTCCATAAGCACGTATGACTATATTCATAATACATGCCTACATTATATCAATGAACTGGAGCTAGTTCTGTGTCACCCTAGGTTATGACTGTTACATGATGAACCGCATCCGGCATAATTCTCCATCACCGATCCATTGCCTACGAGCTTCCCATATATTATTCTTTGCTTATTTACTTTCCCGTTGCTATTTCTATCATCACTACAAAATACCAAAAACATTGCTTTTACTACCGTTACCTTTTGTTACTGTTATCACTACTATCATATTACTTTGCTACTAAATACTTTGCTGCAGATATTAAGTTTCCAGGTGTGGTTGAATTGACAACTCAGCTGCTAATACTTGAGAGTATTCTTTGGCTCCCCTTGTGTCGAATCAATAAATTTGGGTTGAATACTTTACCCTCCAAAACTATTGCGATCCCCTATACTTTCCGGTTATCAAGCAGTAGCGAAGGAATCGCTCGATCGGGTTCAATTAACAGCCATCGATCGATCGCTCGGGTTCAGTAATGCATAGCCTGCAGTGCAATCGCTCGGGTTCAGTTAGAGCCCAACGCCTCGCTCGGGTTCAGTTAGAGCCCAACGCCTCGCACACACGTGCGTACGTACGAGAGAAACGTGCATCGCTCGGCCCCCGACCACCGACCGTAACCGGGGACTCCCTGATATTTTCCGCGCCCTGGCTTCTACCACCTTTTTTCCGTCATGGACGGCCCAAAGAATGTCATGCAGTTGCGTCTCCGGCCCGCCCAGGACGAAAAGCCCATTTTCTGTCATGATTTTTTGTCATAGAAGTAGGACCCCACCACATCTATGATGATACCGGGTTTTTTCACAATTATCGTCATAAAAATTTCGTTCGGCCCAAAATGTCACGGAGGTGTCTTTTTTTTGTAGTGATGCTTCGATGGAGATCAAGGTGTCAAGCCGGTGACGATGGTGATCATGATGGTGCTTTGGAGATGGAGATCACAAGCACAAGATGATGACGGCCATATCATATCACTTATATTGATTGCATGTGATGTTTATCTTTTATGCATCTTATTTTGCTTAGATTGACGGTAGCATTATAAGATGATCTCAGTAAAATTCAAGGTATAAGTGTTCTCCCTCAGTATGCACCGTTGCGAAAGTTCGTTGTGCAGAGATAAAACGTGATGATCGGGTGTGATAAGCTCTACGTTCACATACAACGGGTGCAAGCCAATTTTGCACACACGGAATATTCGGGTTAAACTTGACGAGCCTAGCATATGCAGATATGGCCTCAGAACACTGAGACCGAAAAGTCGAGCGTGAATCATATAGTAGATATGATCAACATAGTGATGTTCACCATTGAAAACTACTCCATCTCACGTGATGATCGGACATGGTTTAGTTGATATGGATCACGTGATCACTTAGATGATTAGATGGATGTCTATCTAAGTGGGAGTTCTTAAGTAATTTGATTAATCGAACTTTAATTTATCATGAACTTAGTACCTGATAGTATTTTGCATGTCTATGTTGTTGTAGATAGATGGCCCGTGTTGTTGTTCCGTTGAATTTTAATGCGTTCCTTGATAAAGCAAAGTTGAAAGATGATGGTAGCAATTACACGAAATGGGTCCGTAACTTGAGGATCATCCTCATTGCTGCACAGAAGAATTACGTCCTGGAAGCACCGCTAGGTGCCAAACCCGCTGCAGGAGCAACGCCAGATGTTATGAACGTCTGGCAGAGAAAACCTAATGACTACTCGATAGTTCAGTGTGCCATGCTTTACGGCTTAGAACCGGGACTTCAACGACGTTTTGAATGTCATGGAGCATACGAGATGTTCCAGGAGTTGAAGTTAATATTTCAAGCAAATGCCCAGATTGAGAGATATGAAGTCTCCAATAAGTTCTACAGCTGCAAGATGGAAGAGAATAGTTCTGTCAGTGAGCATATACTCAAAATGTCTAGGTATAACAATCACTTGATTCAACTCGGAGTTAATCTTCTGAATGATAGTGTCATTGACAGAATTCTTCAATCACTGCCACCAAGCTATAAAAGCTTCATGATGAACTATAATATGCAAGGGATGGATAAGACAATTCCCGAGCTCTTCGCAATGCTAAAGGCTGTGGAGGTAGAAATCAAGAAGGAGCATCAAGTGTTGATGGTCAAGAAGACCACCAGTTTCAAGAAAAAGGGTAAAGGGAAGAAGGGGAACTTCAAGAAGAACGGCAAGCAAGTTGCTGCTCAAGTGAAGAAGCCCAAGTCTGGACCTAAACCCGAGATTGAGTGCTTCTACTGCAAAGGGACTGGTCACTGGAAGTGGAACTGCCCCAAGTATTTGGGCGATAAGAAGGATGGCAAGGTGAACAAAGGTATATGTGATATACATGTTATTGATGTGTACCTTACTAATGCTTGCAGTAGCACCTGGGTATTTGATACTGGTTCTGTTGCTATTATTTGCAACTCGAAATAGGGGCTACGGATTAAGCGAATATTGGCTAAGGACGAGGTGACGATGCATGTGGGAAATGGTTCCAAAGTCGATGTGATCGCGGTCGACACGCTACCTCTACATCTACCTTCGGGATTAATTTTAGACCTGAATAATTGTTATTTGGTGCTAGCGTTGAGCACGAACATTATATCTGGATCTTATTTGATGCCATACGGTTATTCATTTAAATCTGAGAATAATGGTTGTTCTATTTATATGAGTAATATCTTTTATGGTCATGCACCCTTGAAGAGTGGTCTATTTTTGATGAATCTCGATAGTAGTGATACACATATTCATAATATTGAAGCTAAAAGATGCAGAGTTGATAATGATAGTGCAACTTATTTGTGGCACTGCCGTTTAGGTCATATTGGTGTAAAGCGCATGAAGAAACCCCATTCTGATTGACTTTTGGAATCACTTGATTATGAATCAGTTGGTACTTGCGAACCATGCCTCATGGGCAAGATGACAAAAACACCGTTCTCCAGAACTATGGAGTGAGCAACAGATTTGTTGGAAATCATACATATTGATGTGTGTGGTCCGATGAATGTTGAGGCTCGCGGCGGGTATCGTTATTTTCTTACCTTCACAGATGACTTGAGCAAATATGGGTATATCTACTTGATGAAACATAAAGTCTGAAACATTTGAAAAGTTCAAAGAATTTCAGAGTGAAGTGGAAAATCATTGTAATAAGAAAATAAAGTTTCTACGATCAGATCGTGGAGGAGAATATTCGAGTTACGAGTTTGGTCTTCATTTGAAACAATGCGGAATAGTTTCGCAACTCACGCCACCCGGAACACCACAGCGTAATGGTGTGTCCAAACGTCGTAATCGTACTTTACTAGATATGGTACGATCTATGATGTCTCTTACTGATTTACCGCTATCATTTTGGGGTTATGCTTTAGAGACGGCTGCATTCACGTTAAATAGGGCACCATCTAAATCCATTGAGATGACGCCTTATGAACTGTGGTTTGGCAAGAAACCAAAGTTGTCGTTTCTTAAAGTTTGGGGCTGCGGTGCTTATGTGAAAAAGCTTCAAGCTGATAAGCTCGAACCCAAATCGGAGAAATGTGTCTTCATAGGATACCCAAAGGAGACTGTCGGATACACCTTCTATCACAGATCCGAAGGCAAGACATTCATTGCTAAGAATGGATTCTTTCTAGAGAAGGAGTTTCTCTCGAAAGAAGTGAGTGGGAGGAAAGTAGAACTTGATGAGGTAACTGTACATGCTCCCTTATTGGAAAGTAGTTCATCACAAAAATCTGTTCCTGTGACTCCTATACCAATTAGTGAGGAAGCTAATGATGAAGATCATGTAACTTTAGATCAAGTTACTACCGAACCTCGTAGGTCAACCAGAGTAAGATCCGCACCAGAGTGGTACTGTAATCCTGTTCTGGGGTTCATGTTACTTGACCATGACGAACCTACGGACTATGAGGAAGTGATGATGAGCCCAGATTCCACAAAATGGCTTGAGGCCATGAAATCTGAGGTGAGATCCATGTATGAGAACAAAGTGTGGACTTTGGTTGACTTGCCCGATGATCGGCAAGCCATCGAGAATAAATGGATCTTAAAGAAGAAGACTGACGCTGATAGTAATGTTACTATCTACAAAGCTTGACTTGTTGCGAAAGGTTTTCGACAAGTTCAAGGAGTTGACTACGATGAGACTTTCTCACCCGTAGCGATGCTTAAGTCCGTCCGAATCATGTTAGAAATTGCCGCATTTTATGATTATGAAATTTGGCAAATGGATTTAAAGACTGCATTCCTGAATGGATTTCTGGAAGAAGAGTTGTATATGATGCAACCTGAAGGTTTTATCGATCCAAAGGTGATAATAAAGTGTGCAAGCTCCAGCGATCCATCTATGGACTGATGCAAGCATCTCGGAGTTGGAATAAACGTTTTGATAGTGTGATCAAAGCATATGGTTTTATACAGACTTTTGGAGAAGCCTGTATTTACATGAAAGTGAATGGGAGCTCTGTAGCATTTCTAATATTATATGTGGATGACATATTGCTAATTGGAAATGATATAGAATTTCTGGATAGCATAAAAGGATACATGAATAAGAGTTTTTCAATGAAAGACCTCGGTGAAGTTGCTTATATATTGGGCATCAAGATCAATAGAGATAGATCAAGACGCTTAATTGGACTTTCACGAAGCACATCCCTAGATAAAGTTTTGAAGAAGTTAAAAATGGATCAAGCAAAGAAAGGGTTCTTGCCTGTGTTACAAGGTGTAAAATTGAGTCAGACTCAATGCCCGACCACTACAGAAGATAGAGAGAAAATGAAAGATGTTCCCTATGCTTCAGCCATAGGCTCTATCATGTATGCAATGCTATGTACCAGACCTGATGTGTGCCTTGCTATTAGTTTAGTAGGGAGGTACCAAAGTAATCCAGGAGTAGATCACTGGACAGCGGTCAAGAACATCTTGAAATACTTGAAAAGGACTAAGGATATGTTTCTCGTTTATGGAGGTGACAAAGAGCTCGTCGTAAATGGTTACGTCGATGCAAACTTTGACACTGATTCGGATGACTCTAAGTCACAAACCGAATATGTGTTTTTATTGAACGGTGGAGCTGTCAGTTGGTGCAGTTCTAAGGAAAGTGTCGTGGCGGGATCTATGTGTGAAGCGGAGTACATAGCTACTTCGGAAGCAGCAAATGAAGGAGTCTGGACGAAGGATTTCATATCCGATCTAGGTGTCATACCTAGTGCATCCGGTCCAATGAAAATCTTTTGTGACAATACTGGTGCAATTGCTTTGGCAAAGGAATCCAGATTACACAAAAGAACCAAGCACATCAAGAGACGCTTCAATTCCATCCACGATCTAGTCAATGATGGAGACATAGAGATTTGCAAGATACATACGGATCTGAATGTTGCAGACCCGTTGACTAAGCCTCTCTCACGAGAAAAACATGATCAGCACCAAGACTCCATGGGTGTTAGAATCATTACTATGTAATCTAGATTATTGACTCTAGTGCAAGTGGGAGACTGAAGGAAATATGCCCTAGAGGCAATAATAAAGTTGTTAGATATCATGATAAATGTTTATTATTCATGCTAGAATTGTATTAACCAAAAACCTAGTACATGTGTGAATACATAGACAAACAGAGTGTCACTAGTTTGCCTCTCCTTGACTAGCTCATTGAATCAATGATGGTTATGTTTCCTAACCATAGACATGAGTTGTCATTTGATTAATGGGATCACATCATTAGAGAATGATGTGATTGACTTGACCCATCCGTTAGCTTAGCACGATGATCGTTTAGTTTGTTGTTATTGCTTTCTTCATGACTTATACATGTTCCTATGACTATGAGATTATGCAACTCCCGAGTACCGGAGGTAAACTTTGTGTGCTACCAAACGTCACAACGTAACTGGGTGATTATAAAGGTGCTCTACAGGTGTCTTCGATGGTGCTTGTTGAGTTGGCATAGATCGAGATTAGGATTTGTCACTCCGATTGTCGGAGAGGTATCTCTGGGCCCTCTCGGTAATGCACATCACTATAAGCCTTGCAAGCATTGTGACTAATGAGTTACTTGCGGGATTATACATTATGAAACGAGTAAAGAGACTTGCCGGTAACGAGATTGAACTAGGTATGAGGATACCGACGATCGAATATCGGGCAAGTAACATACCGATGACAAAGGGAACAACGTATATTGTTATGCGGTTTGACCGATAAAGATCTTCGTAGAATATGTAGGAGCCAATATGAGCATCCAGGTTCCGCTATTGGTTATTGACCGGAGACGAGTCTCGGTCATGTCTACATAGTTCTCGAACCCGTAGGGTCCGCACACTTAACATTCGATGACGATCGGTATTATGAGTTTATGTGTTTTGATGTACCGAAGGTAGTTCGGAGTCCCGGATATGATCAAGGACATGACGAGGAGTCTCGAAATGGTTGAGACATAAAGATCGATATATTGGATGACTATGTTTGGACTTCGGAAGGGTTCCGTGCAAGTTCGGACAAATACCGAAGTACCGGGGGGTTACCGGAACCCCCGGGGAGTGTAATGGGCCTATTGGGCCTTAGTGGAGAAGAGGAGGGGTGGCCAGGGCAGGCCGTGCACCCCCTCTCCCTCTAGTCCGAATTGGACAAGGAGGGGGGCGGCGCCCCCTTTCCTTCCCCCTCTCTCCTCCTTCCCTCTCTCCTACTCCTACTCTTAGAAGGGTTGGAGTCCTACTCCCGGTGGGAGTAGGACTCCCCTTGGTGCGTGCCTAGGAGGGCCGGCCTCTCCCCCTCCTCCACTCCTTTATATACGGGGGAGGGGGCACCCCATAGACACACAAGTTGATCAGTTGATCTTTTAGCCGTGTGCGGTGCCCCCCTCCACCATAATCCACCTCGGTCATATCGTAGCGATGCTTAGGCGAAGCCCTGCGTCGGTAGCATCATCATCACCGTCACCACGCCGTCGTGCTAACGAAACTCTCCCTCGAAGCTCTGTTGGATCGGAGTTCGTGGGATGTCACCGAGCTAAACATGTGCTCAACTCGGAGGTGGCGTACGTTCGGTACTTGGATCGGTCGGATCGTGAAGATGTACGACTACATCAACCGCGTTCTCATAACGCTTCCAATTATGGTCTACGAGGGTACGTGGACGACACTCTCCCCTCTCGTTGCTATGAATCACCATGATCTTGCGTGTGTGTAGGATTTTTTTTGAAATTACTGTGTTCCCCAACAGTAAAAACTAAGTATATTTCTCCTTTTTTGTTTGATCGGGCAATGACGCGATCAGGTGTTGCTATGAGATCCGGCGCGTGCTTTCGAACAGACATATTTGAATTTCAAATGTACTTTACTGATGAACAAGTTTGGATGACCGGCTCCTGTATCTGTGTCCGCGGACGAGTTCCCCTCTCTTCGAATGGACATGGTGTCCGATTGACAGATCAACATTGAAGATGCCCTTACAATGAGTACAAAGTTGAAGGAAATATGCCCTAGAGGCAATAATGAAGTTGTTATTTTATATTTCCTTATATCATGATAAATGTTTATTATTCATGCTAGAATTGTATTTGAAGGAAATATGCCCTAGAGGCAATAATAAAGTTGTTATTTATATTTCCTTATATCATGATAAATGTTTATTATTCATGCTGGAATTGTATTAACCGGAAACTTAGTACATGTGTGAATACATAGACAAATAGAGTGTCACTAGTATGCCTCTCCATTGACTAGCTCGTTAATCAAAGATGGTTAAGTTTCCTAGCCATAGACATGAATTGTCATTTGATAAACGGGATCACATCATTAGAGAATGATGTGATTGACATGACCCATCTGTTAGCTTAGCACTATGATCGGTTAGTTTATTGCTATTGCTTTCTCCATAACTTATACATGTTCTTATGACTACGAGATTATGCAATTCCCTAATATCGGAGGAACATTTAGTGTGCTATTAAACGTCACAACGTAACTGGGTGATTATAAAGGTGATCTACAGGTGTCTCCGATGGTGTTTGTTGAGCTGGCATAGATCGAGATTAGGATTCACTACAAAAAAATACACTTCCGTGATGATACGTGTTTGTCACAGTAGGTCGCATTTTCTGTCATGCATGTACATCCATGACGATTTTATGACAGAATCAAGATAGTCATACCTGTACTGTCGTAGAAGTGTTCCATGACATTACCAAAATTATCATCACGGAAGTGTCCACTTCCATGACGATAAATCCCGCGTCACAGAAGTGCTTTCGTCAAGGGTGACCGACACGTGGCATCCACCGTAACGGAAATATGCATCTGAATTTTGCACGGACTTCCTCAGTCCTTCAGCTTCCTGTCGCAGCACATCTGATCGATGTCTTTCAACTTGAAGTTGAGACTCAAGAAGACGAACTGATTCAGGCAGCGAGTTCGAGGAGCTTGTGCCAGTAGTAGTGGCCAGTAACTCGAACACTACATCAAGACAGGACTTTTGGGTTCCCTCACTGTCGTCAAGATAGTTTTTATCACCTTTCTTGGAGACCAACAGGGATGTCTCACTATCTTGAACCTTATCTGCATTACTTCCTTTACCATTGGATAACGTGGTACTATTCTCCAATATTTTGTCCGCATTCTAAAAGAGAAACAAGCAAACACATCACATGTTTACCATGTTGTATATGAAACTCATTTTGGTAAATGAGTTCAGTAGTAAAGTGGGCAGGATAACAACATGAAACAAACATATATCTATGTACCATGGTCACTTTATGGTCTATATCATTCTAGTTTTTGTTGCCAAATCAAGATAGAGACACAGTTCAAATAATATTTGTTCAAGACAAAGTAGAATAGACAGAATATAAGTGTGGGTAACTATAGAGCAATAACAACACTTGTAATGTGCATGACATGAGAACATAACTGTTTATTCAATTGAAACTGAAATCAACATAGAGCAGGTTACAACAGCAAACCAGTTAAAGAAACATGTTTAAAACATACCTGTTGCGCCATTGGAGTTTCAATTCCATCCTTCAAATTTGAAAATAGTTGGTATGAGTAAATACACTAATGCAAGAGCAAAGGAGTATGAACCATAGCTACAGAACCTGACCTACGAACAAATCTTCTTCTCCTTTAAGCGTTGAGTTGGGATTCAGAGTGGTGGTCCTCGTGCTTTGGGCACTGCAGTTCCCTTACTAACTGCTCGTGTTTGGGTGCTCTGTGGTGGAGACGGTGATGTGTCAACTGAAATTGGGTTACTATCTGCCGGGGTTGGGGTTAGAAGGGGTGTAGCTGGTTCTCTGTCCAACTGGGTAGGGGTACAATCTGCGAGAGTCTGGGTTATGTGTGGTGGATCTGGTCCTTGGGCAAGTACAACTGTGGATCTATCTGCATCAATCGGTAGCACTATCTTTTCTGAAGACCGTGTTGTTACTCCCTTAGATACTGCCATCACGCTCTCCAATTCAAATGGCTGATAAACAAGAAAAGTAATTGAAAGTATAGACATTCTTTGATAGACAGGTGCAATGGATAGTGGGGAATAAAAGAGGGCATGAAATAATTCATATTTATGTTGTCTAACCAAACAGGATAGCATGACACAATTTCACATATATGATGGCTAACTAAACAGGATAGCATGACACAATTTCACATTATGATGGCTAACTAAAAAAGATGGAAAGACATAGTTCAAAATATGAGACTATGTAAACAGGATGACATGACATAACTATATAATGTGTTTATTAAATAGGTTGGCATGCCATAATTCACATACATTCACGGATAGAATGCCATAATTCAAAATATGATGACTGTAAACACTAAACATGATGAGATGATATAACTATATGATGTCTTTATTAAATGGGTGCCAATGCCATAATTCAGATAGATGATGTGTATGTACTATGTAAACATGATGGCACGATATAATTCAAATATATGATTTATATAGTAAGCAAGTAAGCAGATGGAAATCCATATATGATATAAAAACTAAGCAATGCAAGACAACATGCATGACATGGGTAATATAACCCTGCCAAGTTTGAGCATAGATCTTAGGGGGGGAAATAGAACTGGTCATCAATATCTGAATCCTCCTCCGAGGAACTCTCTGTAACCAGGAAGATGTCTGCTTCAGCAGGTAGCATTGTCTACTCTGAATACCTTGTTTTCACTCCAGATACTTCCATCACCGCTTCAAATGGCTGATGCACAGGAAGAGTAGTTGAATATACAAACATTATCGACAAATGGAACACGTAATACACAAAATGATAGCATGATATAATTCACATACATGATGATTGGCTAAACAGCATGGCATTGCATAATTCACATATATAATGCCTTTGCAACCAGATAGCATTGTATAATTCACATATATAATGTCTTGCAACAAGATGGAAATGCATAATTCACATAAATGGTAATTAGACACTGAACATGTGGCATTCACACAAAGCATGTATAAACTAATCAAATGACATAGCAATGCGAGACACCATACGCACGATATGAGCAACATAACCCTGCCAAGTTAGAGCATACACCTCGGGGGGGGGGATAGGACTGGTCATCTGTCTCTGAATCCTCCTCTGAGGAGCTATCTGTAACCAGCTAGATATGTGCTTTCTCAGATAGCATAGTCTGCTCTGAAGACCTTGTTTTCACTCCAGAATTTGCCATCACCGTGTCAAATGGCTGATGCACATGAAGAGCAGTTGAATGTACTAACATTGTTTACAAATGTAATATGTAACGAAAAAAGGATGGCCTGATATAATTTACATATAAGATGATTGGCTAAGGAGGATGGCGTTGCAAAATTCACATATATGATGCCTGGCTAAACAAGATGGCGTTGCATAATTCACATAAATGATGAATAAACTAAACAGATGGCATTCACACAAAGGATGTCTAAACTAAGCAGATGACATATTTGATGTATAAAGTAAGCAATGCAAGACACCATATGCATGATATAACCAACATCAGCATGCCAAGTTAGAGCGAAGACCTCAGGGGGTAAATAGGAGTTGTCTTCTACTTCTGAATCCCCCTCAGAACAGATATCTTCCTCTCGATTACAATCCGAAATGCATGGAGGGGGGCTGCCTTTGCGCCTACCATGGGGCGACGTCTGCTTGAAATTTTATTGCCACGCAAGGCTCGTCTCTTTTGCACTACATGTTCAGTTCCATTGTTTACAATAATTATCATGCATAGGAATAAAACATAGTGAGATTATGTAAGGAGTGCATGCAGAAATCCAGAGTGATGGTAGCAACCTGTGGATAGACCCAAAACCAATAATAGCAGGCAGATAATGGCTTTAGTTAAAAAATACGGATAATGGCTTCTTTACTGTTTGTTTCCCACCCAACATGAAACTCATAGTAGACACCGGAGATTAACCAGATAGTAGATAGATACTATTGATAGCGGCCCCGATATGTACCCCATAACCATTTAAAAACTCAAGTTTGACCATTAGTTTGGAGCTGACTCAGAGTCTAATCGGTGAACAGGACGATAAAGTAGCATGTAATATTAAGCGGTGCATAACTTAAGCAGACACAAAAGAGTGCGACCTCTCTTGCGGACCCGTGTAGTCCTCGAGGTCATCTGCTCGGTTGATGATGGTAATGCAGTTTTCATGGCTGCCAGCGGCGGGGAAGAAGATCTGAGGCGGCGAAAGACAGTCTGGAGGCCGGATCCCTGCTATGTTGGACCCTTCTGTCGTTGGAGCAGCTGAGCTGGGGTGGACGACGGCGCAGCAGGAGCGGGACACACCACGCAAGGTTTTCTTTGACAACTATCTATAAGAGAAGTGATTCTGTAAGGGCTCGTTTGAATTGGAGGATTCCAACAATGCAGGGATAGGAAATAGACATGAATAGGATAGGAATGCACGTGCAAAACAGAGAATTTAAAAACATAGGATTTCTGGCAATCTGGGTGTTTGATTCACAACAATTGGAAGATCACAGGATGCAAAGAAGCATGATGAGATTAAGTCAAACCACAAGAAAATGTATGGTTATAATGCTATTATGCCACTATCTCTTAGTCTTGTGCTTCATGAATAGGAATTTGAAAAGGAGGACAAGTGAAAGTTAAACTTCCTACGTTTTTTATTTCAAGGAGACACTAAAGGAACAAATCCGTGTGCTCAGTGGACAATATATATAACATGTAGAGTAAAAAAGAGATGCAACAAGTGTACAACCTCTTTGGCGAAGCCATGTCGATCTCAGCGTGATTGGGTTGGCCGGTGAGGATGCTCCAGCTGACTTTGTTGTCGGAGGAGGGGAAGAAGATCTTAGGCGTCTGGAGATGGAGCCCGAGGTACTGCTCCGCTGTGATGGAGGGTTTCGTTGTTGGAGCAGCTCCGGTGAGTTGTACGACGCCGAGGCTGAAGCAGGACAAGAGAGACAACGAACAACGTTAACCTGAGTGGAATTCTAATAGCATCTCTAATACATGACCTAAAATACATAACCACAAAGTGCTAGATGTAAAATACATCAGCCGCTCATCTCTGAACTTAACTGACGAAACTGAACTTAACTGTCGATACTGAACTTAACTGTCGAAACTGAATTTTGTTGTCGAAACTGAATTTTGCTGTCGAAACTGAACGCACTACCAAGGTGAGGCTACACGTCGGTCGACTGACTTTTTCATCTCTGGTCAGTCGATTTTGCAGCCGTTGGATACGAAATCAAAGGCCTGCGGTTCATCTTCAATCTCCACCCCCCTGAGCAGAGCAGCAGCGTGAGCGAGAGCTAAAGCAGCAGCAACTCCTACTGATGTGGACGTCGCCGCCGAGGGAGCGACACCGTGGAGGAAGTGGCCGGCGACGCCGCCGTGCATGGAGCCGCGCCGTGTCGGCTTGGGACCGAGCGCCGGCAGCACCGTGAGATCGAATCAAGAAGAAAATGGGGCGATTAGTGTACAACCTCTTTGGTGGCGCCGATTAGGCCGCAGCTTCATCCGAGGAAACGGTGATGATGATGCTCTTCCGGTGGTGCAGGTGAAGACAGCGGTGTGGGAATGGAGGTGGCGCGAAAGACAAGAGGGGCATCGAGGCAGCTCCTTGGAGGTGGAAGACGGGGTGGCTGAACCGGCGGGACGATGAGATCGACGACGGATCCTCATCCGGTACGATGGATGAGGGACGTCGAGGTGTTGATGTGGACGACATCGTCGGGAAAGAGGCTCCGGCTGGGTGGCGGACGGAGCAGGGTGTGGGGTTTCATCGCGGGTTTTCGTGGCCTCGGTGTATGAATGGGTAGGCGGATGGGCTGGCAATGGGGAACCATGGCTTAGAGACGCGCTTGTCCGAAATGTGGGGTAAGTTACAAAAGTACCCCCACCGATTTGAGGCGGTTCTTTCGGTTCAGGGGTACCACGGGCATTTCGCGTGTCGGGATTTCACAGGAGGTGGGAGTTTTTGCGCGCGTTGTAATTTCGGAATAGCAAGGCGCGGGTTGAGATGGAGGGAGTTGTCGGAGCACAACGAGACAAAGATATATCTTAAATATTTCGGGCTAACAAGGCGCGGGTTGAAATTTCTGGACAAGCCTAACGTGTACTGTACCAAATCAATGCGCACTACAAATGTCATTCAAAACTTTGAATCCATGTTATGTTCAATTAAAATATTTCGCTACGTGTATAATGCATGCAACCTACTACTCAAATGAACGTTTTAGTGCATTCCAAACGTATATACTACCGCTTCAATATGAACTAAATTTGAATTCGTTTCTCTATTTGAATAAGATCTACAGTAATGATTGTTGTGAAGTCAAAGCATTTGAATTCGTTTCTCTGTTTTAATAAGATCTACAATCATCATTATTGTCAAGTTAAACCATTGTTTGTGTATTATCTTCACAACACACCACATGATTAGTCTCGAGTTACATATGAACTATGTGTACTATATGAACTCGAACTAGATTTTTTGAATCCACTTTATTTTGATTTCAAGTCACATTACATTTCTAGCTCTAGCTAGATCTTCATAATCTAAACCATGTCTCATATGTATAATGTGTTTATCACATTATGTATGGTGCCCCGCCCCCTACACCTACAAGTATTTAGATGTGAGTTGCAAACACCACACATTACCACAAATTCAAATAAAATGAGAGAATGTTCGATATATAGTATTGTTTAGATTGTTCGATATTTAGTTGTAAGTTGCAAACATAACACATTATCACAAATTCAAATAAAATGTGAGATTGTTTGATGTATAGTATGGTTTAGATTGTTCGACATTTAGCTGTGAGTTGCAAACACCATGCATTATCACATTATGGTATAACATGTGCACAACACGTGTATCACCGCTATATTCATGCATGCAATGTTTAAAACACTATGATATCCTATTCAAATATATGAATCCGCTTTCATATCAAATTATGATCTTTGTTAGTCTCTTAAACCCACACAATCCTCTAACCTTTGTAGCTACCACTAACTTTCTCTCGTGCATGCACACGCCCTCCTCGCCCTCCCCCTCCCTCGGCATTCTATACACCGGGCACATTCATATTTTTCTTTAGGTCGTTCTCCCAGAGTCTCCACAACTCCTTTCCGACACACACCGATCGATAAACCACTCCAGCGATGCCTGCCTACAACATACACACACACCTTCAATCTCCTCCTTTATGTGTCCTTGCCTCGTGTCTCTCATACGGTCAGACACACGTGTAAACTCTCGCCCCTCTTTTCATCGATCTCACAACCGCACTCCTCCCCGTATCTAGCTAGTAGTTGGGCCTATCACACCACCTCCTAGCTCCATTCTCTCTGTCTATCCGTCTCGCTGGGCCTTATTTGCCTCTAACAAATGGACTTACACCGACCGATCTCTCGCTATACATATAGTTAGCTAGGTCCTTATAACTCGTTTTTACCCACACGTCAATCGATCTACCTCATTAGTTGTGTCTCTCCCTTCCTTCGACAAACAACAATTGATCTACCGATCTAGTTAGGTTTGCTTACCAAACACATGGTTCCCCTTCATCATCCATGGATGCGTCCCGACAGATCTATCATGCATGGGCACACACAGAAACACATCCCCACTCTTATTGATAACATTGCAGTTACACCCTCAGTTTGTCTAATAGGCCTGTCCCACCATCTTCGAGAAGCAACTCCATCACCCATCCAACACTCTACCCCTCTCCCTCCCTCTCCCTCCTTCTCTCTCTCCGCTCTCTCTCTCTTTGTCCCATCATATTTCCCGTCCTTCAGTTATGTATGGATGTCGACCAATCTCCCTCAAGACATAGCTGGGTCTCTCCTTCTCAACACATACGCGAGTCGTTCTACCTCTATAGTTAGGCCTCTGCCTACCCCTCCCCCACCCCCACCCCCTCCCCCCCCACACTGATACATCGAGCGCTCTAGTCATGTCTCCCTGCCACACCCAAACTTGACATGTGCCCTCTAATGTTCCGGTAGGCCAGTCGCCCTATATCTTTGACCTGCACACACACACAATTTCGATGGCTCTCTTCATCGATCTCGCACCCACCCACTTGATCCTCTCTTTGACTCTATAGATAGCTATGACCCCTCCCTCTCTTCTCGTGGATTGCCTGACCCTCTATGTATGATATGGATAGGCCTCCATTTCACACACATTGCATGCAAAATTTTGTTTGAGATGTCATCGACACATATTCCCACAAATAATTCACGAAATCAACCCCCACCCCAAAACAAAAAATACTCACGAATGCGGTTTGTATCTCAGACACACACCCACGTAGGTGGGGGACGTGCACAAAGAGAAGAGGTGCATGCACGGCGCACGTACTCCCGTCTCTTTCCCAACCACACCCGTGCGGGTACACCGTGGAGCTCATTTCTGTATGAAAAAGGGAGCCCACGTGGTAATTTGGCATGTGTACTGGTTGCCCACTTGGTGGAGGGAGGATCATCTACCACGGGTGAACAAACAAATTGCGACTTGACGTGTTATGTTAAAAAAGAGGCAAACCATGTGGGGCCTACCTTAGAGGCAAGGCTCTATACACTGGAGTACTTTTGATGTGTCCCGTCAACTCGCAGAACAAGGAGAAGCTTGCTTACTACGCCATCTCCCCCGTTCCTAAATATAAGGCTTTGTAGAGATTTCACCGTGAACCACATGCAGATGTATATAGATGCATTTTAAGTGTAGATTCATTCATTTTGTTCCGTATGTAGTGGAATCTCTACAAAGACTTATCTACTAGTAATAGCTAGCCCCCACTACTAGGAATTCTCTATCCTCTCCTTGAGCCACATCATCAAAATTGATGTAGCCGTTAGATGAAGTAAATCAGTCCATAATAGTCGTCTGATCTAGACGTTGAGAGGCTCCGCACTAAGCCACATGCAAGCATGCAGAAATACCGTGGCACATGCATGTGAGTGGGTTTTAAATCACATCAACATGTCTGCATGCAAGCATGCACCGGTAGCATGCATGTAAGTGAGCTTTTAAGTCCCATTAACATGTCAAAAAGAAAAATATAATCCCATTATGCAGTAGGAGTTGGCTGCTCTTTTTTCCTTACGTGGGATGATCTAAATGATGATGGGAGTTTATTTAGTTTGGCTACCACATTTGTCATGCGGTTATAGAGTTTTTTTTAGTTCTATGAAATCGATAATTTTGCGCGGAGAGATATACCACTGTTCCACAGCAACGTGCGGGGACTCATCTAGTAATATTTAGGAACGAAGGGAGTACTATGTAAAGAGTTAGGTGTCGCACGGTGATAGTGTGAGGTGGGCCATGTAATCATTGAGCCTGCGTGTTTTCACTACTCTTGCACACCTCCGCTGTAAGAATGGAGAAAATTGTAATCTAGTAGTAGTACCTCCTTTCACCGAAAGCGTGGGACATCCAACAGTCCTACCACCTCAGTAATAAAGACCAATGAGCCGTCAAATCACATAGACCCAGCAGTAACCATCACTCTTGCGCCAGTGAGAGGTCGTGCCCGCTCTGCCCGAGCATCAATGCACCACCGATGCTTTGGAGCGGCGCTGACCGTTTCGGGCGGGAAGGGCGCGCGGGCGATGGAGGGGCTTTGGGTGGGTCAGGCTGGTCAGGAGCGGGCGTGGCAGCTGTCTGCATGTCCCTACCGGACACGCCCAAAAACGAGAGGATGCACCGACTCTCGCGGCTAAAATCGTAATACACTACACAACATCTCTCTGTAGGAGTAGGTCGATCTGTCGCTCTCTCTAACACACACATGCTGTTAAACACACACACACACACACACACACACACACACACACACACACACACACACACACACACGCACGCACGCACGCACCTTGGTCCCGTTGCACCTTCTAACTTGAGGTCTCGGGTTTGATAACTACACTTGAGCATAATTTGTGCCAGGAGGATTCTTTGACTGGTCAAAATGTTTTCTAGGGTTTGCATGCTTCACACTCTCTCTCCAATATATATATACACGCTGGAGCCTCAGCGCTTGTAGTTGATCTCTTCACACTCTCTCGCCCTCTCCCGCTGGAGCCTCAGCGCTTGTAGGAGTAGTTGCTCTCTTCACACTCTCTCGCCCTCTCCAGATCTAAACAAGACTTCGTTGGCCTCTCTCTCCCCTCACTGCTGCTCAAAGAGCCGGCAGGATCCGTCCGCCAGGAAGGGAAGGAGGCTTAACGTTGTCGTCGTCGGCGAGGGACTACCGGCGCAGCTGTTCACTTTCCACCCAGGCGGCGCGGGAGGGCCTTCGACCCCTTCTTCTTTGCTGTCGTCCCGTCGCCCACCGAACCATGCCCCAAGAACCTTAAGGTATAATTTACTTACTCCACATGCATTGCTCTAGCTGCATGTATACCATGAATCTAGGACGTGGTTCAAAGAGTAAAGGAGTGGGGGAAAGTAGTGGGAAAAGTTGTATATAGCATGAATCTAGGACGTGGTTCAAAGAGGAAATGAAGGGGGAAAGTTGTATAGCATGAATCTAGTATGTGGTTCAAAGAGGAAAGGAATTGGGGAAAGTTGTATCGCATAAATCTAGGACGTGGTTCAAAGAGGAAAGGAAGGGGCGAAAGTACTAGTTCAAAAAGGAAAGGAAGGGACAAGGCTGTAGAGTTTGAGCAGGACTAGATTTGCTGCGCTCACATAGGGAAAGGTGTCTAAAGATAACAAAACTGGGACCAACACAAATATGCTCCTTGGTTGTTTGTTCTTTGTTGCAACAGACTATGCATGACCACAGTACATCGGTAGATGCACATGGTGCTGGTGCGTCCACTATCCCGTGCAACTCATTAGCTGTTGTTAATCTAAGGCCCTGTTTGGTTAAAAACTCCCTAGTCCCTACCTGCTTGGTTCCAAGGAGTAAACATGGACTAGAGGTTATTAAATGACATGCTAAAAGACCATGTTACCCCTAGTAATGAACTAATAGAGACAAGGTGCGATGCGTGGCAGGGGCAACTGTTGGAAAAAGTCCCAAAAAGACTCCCTCAGGGTCTTCTTTCTTTAGTCCCAAATGCCCACTTTTAGTCCCTAAAAGTCCCTCCTGTTTGGTTTAGGTGGGACTGACACGGAGTTTTTTTAGTCCCTACACCAAAATGTCCCTGTAAACAAACACCCTCTAATAATGCCGCTGGAAAATTGATGCAATGCCATAGTTAAAAGCAAATTACATGTTTAATGAATTTTATTGTTAATATAATCTCTATGTTAATATTAATCAATGCCACCGTTTGAGAAATGCTACTGTCTTGCTTTCTTTCCCATTTAGATAAGGTAGATGCTTCTTTTTGTTGGCTTCTGTGTCATCCACCGTTATTGACCACTAATTGTTTCCTTTGCACCTCTGTGTAAACAGGGTTGTCTACTTCACCTCGTTGCCATTGTGACCTTTTGTTGCACTGCACAAAACACATTTGTTTTAAGAGTGTTTTGTGCAGTTCAACCAAAATGTCACACCGACAACGTTGCTTGATTGCTTGATCTTAGTGGGACTGCACAAGAGGAGATCTTACTTCCTATCTGTTAAGGCGAATTTGGTTCAGATCTTCTTCTTGTGAGTTGTTTGAATTCCGCATCATGAGAGGTCAGTACTAGCCTTCTTTCACATGATTCTGCAGTGTGCTTTCATATGTTGTGCTACTTGTAAGATAATGTTGCTTGATTTTAGTGAACTGCACAAATGGAGACAAGACTTCCAATCCGTATGTGCACCGTAATATCCCATTGAGGTAAGATAAGGATATTTCACAACTGCTGGCCTGTATTTTGCCACTTTCATCAGAAAATTAAGTTTAGTACTATACTTGTGCTCCCTAATTGACATGCCAAATCTTACATTGAAGGCGAAGCTTTTCTGTTATTGAACCAAGTGATGAAGGGGAAAAACAAGCGGAAGAAAAACAAAAATCAACTCCCGGTGCTGTAATGAAGCACTGGAACTGTGATGACACAAGTAATGATATAGTTTTGCATCTTAATTTATTGCTATGGCTGGAACGAGCAATTTTTTTGCCACCGATTTGATGCCACTCTTAATGTAATATGTTGTTATCTCAACTTGTGCAAACAGGGATCTTCTTTGAAGATACCATATATTTTAGTGGAACTGCACAAGAAGATGTTGGTAACATTAAACTAATCGAGGAGTATATAGTAAGCATGGCCACCACCATAGATAGCAACAGATGGTTCCGGAGAAGTGCTTCATCTGTATGCTCTACACAATAAGCCTCCTGACAAAGGTTGGTATTCGCCCACTGATTTCATCCATATGATTGAGCTTTGTCATCTCTATTGGTGTTGTGCTACTGTTTAGATACTGTCATGAAAAATGGTATTGTCCTTGAGAAGTTCTTCATCTGTGCTATTTTAAATATTTCCTTTCCTATTTTTCAAGCAAACAGGGATGCTAGCATTTAGTAGTCCTCTTGTCTTTGCACAACAGGATCATCTTCCTCTGAAGAAGAATATGGAGTACGTGAAGTGACTAGTTCCGATTATGCCAGGATGAAGAAGCCCTGTCTATCTTCTCATCAGAAGGAGCAGTTGAAGGATGGTTACATTACTCCCCACAAGACCAAACTAACTTCAGCTCAGAAGGACTGACAAATCTCCATCTTTTTGCTATGATGCGCGAGTACAATGTTGTTCTAGGATTCTTTCTGGTGAGTTCCATTTTTCTAAAAGTGTGCTCTACATGGACCATGTATGTGCCTGTTGAAACTGTCAATTCATAGTACGGTTTGCTTTATACTAATCACTTTTTTGTATTTGTGCAAACAGGGGTGCTCAGCTTGATTTCAATGGGAACTGCACAAAATGTTCATGAATACATCGAATCATTCATTTCCACCACAAGAAAGGAGGTGCCGATAAGTTCAAGGCGTTGCAACATATAAGGGCGAAATCATACAAGCTACGCGCGAATTTGGTTGATTTTGGTGGAACTGCACAAAAAGAACAGCTGGTTTATTTAGCACGAGGTGCCATGTCAATGTCCGAACTGATGGCAAACCCTGCCCATTCCACAATCGTAGGCATTTGATATTTTGGAATGGGACAACCTTGTCAAATTTTGCTCATTGATTTTAGCAAGACATGCGTTTGATATTTTCGAATGGGACGCCCTTTGCTGTCAGCAGCGTCGATCAATTTTTTCTTTATTCTTTAGTTGTGAAGTAAATATTGCCTCTGACATGTGAGTCGCTGAGATGCATAATCATCGATTGTTTTGAATGTTCTCTATGAATTTCCAGGCCTGTGTGTTTGATTGCAATGTACAGAAACGCTAAAAAGCTGCTCAAACTCTTGTACTCCTTCTGTTCCTTTTTACTTCGCACATTGTGAAAGTGCATACTTTTTGTATAAGATTGGTCAAAGTAGAGATACTTTGACTGCAGACAAAACTTGTATGCAGACTAGAAAGGACCGGAGGGAGTACATGTGAAACTGCTGCAAACAAGGTGATCACCCTGGGAATAATGCTAGTACGTATTGTTTTGCATGTTCATCCAATGCCAATGATACAGGAATTTGAACTAATCGAAATAAATTCATTCATACACAGTCGGATTTCATATAAACATGCCGGATTTTATTACATTTCATACATTCTTCAACTAAAAAGGGGTGCGCTGGAGGTATAATTAATTAACCGAAGCTACCCACCTGTGTCCCGCTGAGCCGAACAGAAGCTTCAGTGACTTAACTGCAGGTGCAGTTGCGTAACTGACATGTGGCATGTTGAGCCCACGTGTCAGTCAGCCAACTGCACCAGCAGTTAAGTAGAAGCAGCGTTCTTCTCCAGCGCGGTTCTCCGACTCCACGTCACCGCCAAGAAGCTAACCGGCTGTCAATGGTCAACCCGCCTAGCTTGGCTTCAACCGGAGGGTAGCAACGGTGGCCTTACTTGGACCCGAGCGGCGGCAACCTACCGTGTTCTACTCTTCCTTGTTTTCTGTGGCACAGCCTCTTTGGCAGCGGGGCGGGGCCTTGGCGGAGCCGGCGATGTCCTCTGCCTCGTTGTTGGCGGGGCGGGGCCTCGGCGAAGCCGGTGGTGTCCTCTGCCTCGTTGTTGGCGGGGCGGGGCCTCGGCGGAGCCGGTGGTGTCCTCTTCCTTGTTTTTGGCGCCGCGGGGCCTCAGCGGAGCAGGGCCTCATCGACGCCAGCGGAGCGGGGACTCGTCGGAGCCGGCATTGTCCTTTGCCTCGTCCTCAGTCTCGCCAAACAGTGCCTCGCCCGCTTCATCGCCCTCTTTGCTAGCCTCTTTGTAGGCGGCCGCAGCCTCCGCCACCTGCATGCGGTACCGCCAGCGCTCGAGGCGGCCCTTGCGGGCAGAGCGGTACGAGTCGAGTAGCGCCTCCTGCTCCGCCCGCTCCGCGGTGATCTGCTCCTCCGCCTGCAGGTGCTCCTCGAGGAGATGGTGGTTGTAGGCGGCGTCGGCCTGCGCGTCCCGGAACTGCTCCTCACGCATCTGCCTCACCCTGTCCATATATTGGGCACGGGCCTCGCCGATGGTCATGGTGCAATGCACCGGCGAGGATGGCGCGGAGGAGGGGATTGGCGCCGGATCGTCGACTACCATGTTCTCCATTGGGACGTCGTCGTCCTCCGGCTACCTGTCGGCCAGCCGGTTGGCAGCAATGGCTGCCATCTCCTTGTGGTCTGTCATCCGCCCGTCCCGAAGAGCGCTGGAGCGTGAGGAAGCCATGGTGGGCAGTAGTGGTGTGGACAGGAGAAAGGGAACAGATGCGGATGACTGCGGCTATGGCGGGCGCAGCAGTTTATATTGCAATGGTGGGCAGGCGGAGGGACAGACGTGTGGCGCCAGAGTAGCCACCTCAGCAACCGCATATCATTAATGTGGGCGGCAGATGGACGGACGGACGGCACTTGTGTCGTTTGAAGGCGGAGCAATCGCCTGCACCGGGAAGCGGGAAGGGCGGCGCCGACTGTTTCTGGCGGAAAGCGCGCGCGGTGAGGAGATGACTTTACTTGGAGAGGATGACAATGCGGACCCACCGGGTCCATAGCCTCACGTGTGCCTCCTTATTATATATATATATAACTATAATTTATTTTGTTTCCTCCTGGTTTCCTGACATCACGGTCCCACACCATTGTCAACCTATGTAGTACTCCCTCCTTTCCGGTTTATAGGGCTTATCTCAAAATTTTAGTTTTTCTATTTTATAAGGCTCAATTTGGTTGTTCCCCATCACATGTTCAGACTTCAAGGTGCATTAAATCATTGCATGCAAGTATTAAGAGAAAACTGACAAATGCATGCACTTTATGCATGCATGCATTGCAATTAATGCATTCGTAAACATAATTTTTTGAGGAATAAGAGCATTAATTGGGTGCATTTGCAAACTACAAAACATATTCCACCACTCATCATCTATCTTGATTGGTGAGATTTTTAAATTGAGCCTTATAAACCGGAAAGGAGGGAGTAGTCAATAAACGAGAGAATTGCACAAGAAGCGACCGACGGCTGGGACCAAGCAGCTCGAGCAGTATTTGTGTTTTTGAGGTGTGAGCACTATAGAGTTTTTCGATGTTTGGCCCAGATATTAATTTTTCTCCTCTGAACAACAACGAAAACATCGCTACGTGTATTAACTGGGCGGGTTGTGGCCCGTCTAGCCTAGGCCAGATATCCAGTCGAGATATTAATTTTTTTCAAGATGAAAATGGCTAGCCCAGCTATACTTTTTTTAGGAATACCCAAGCAAGGTCAAGTTGTTATTCTCCGCCCCGCTGGTCTGCAAATCTTTCCTAGGAGAGATGCATTAGGCTTAACAAGAAAATGGGCTTTAAGAAATAATAAATGAGATGTAATTATAAAAACTGGGAAGTAACTATAAAAAATGCACCAAACACGTGATTACTTTATAAAATGTTATTTTTCGATATTGAAAATTTTAATTTCGTTAATTGTTGCGAGCGTAATGTTTCATTTGATTTTTACGTAATATAAATTTATATTAAAATTGTATTTAATCTGACTAGAAATTTCAGGATAAAAAAATTTCGGATCCTATCAAAATGTGGGAAATTTTATTGAATTCTGTTTTGAACGGTTGGTTGAAATGGGTTGTACTTTTAACAAACTGTAAATGGGTTGTAGTAAATTCCATTAGAATTCAAAAATGGGCTACACATTCTTAAAAATCTCAAATGGGCTATAAGTTCTCTGCCACACACTTCTGGCCTTACTAAGTTGACGCGTCTCCTAAAAAAACAGAGTTGACGCATATGCAAGGCTTTGTCAACTTATAGTCAACACACGGTTCTAGCAGCAGTGGCTGTTGGATGTCCATCCAACGGATGCCGTGCTTCTTTTTCAATCTCGGATATTCTATCTTCACCCGCCCAAAAAATGATTCCTCCCCCTGACATCTGGGGCGCACCATTTCAGAAGCTGACATGTCGGCCTACTAAGTTGACGTACCAAGGGCTTTGTCAACTTAGTCAATATAAACGATTCTAGTTGCAGTGACCGTACGATGTCCATCCAACGACGGTCGTGCTTCTTCAACCTATGGTCTTCTTGCTCCAGCCGCCCAAAGCAGCGCCGGTCGTGCCGCCTGCTCCTGCCTCCCGTGGCCGGCTGTGCTGCCGCGGAGGCCTCACCGCCCCCTACTACTCCCACTGCTGGCCAGGACATCCCTCCACTCACCCACACCCCCTGTTATTCTGCGGCGAGGGCAGCGCAGCCGAACCAGTGAACCCTCGTACTCCTCTCCGCGTGTGCATCCACTGCCGCCTCTTCCCCGGCTCCGCATCGTCCCCTTCCTAGGCCTCGCCGTCGTCCACTGCCCTGGTGCTCTCGGCGTGGCGTGGTCAACGTGGTCAAGGAACGACTTCCATCGGACGTGGACTGTACTTGGAGAGGCTGACAGCTGGGTCCACGACAGCCGCAAGGAAGTGCCTCCTTATTACGTGCAAAATAATTATTACTCCACCTAACAGCGGGGACCCACCAAACGGGCCACCGTATTTCGCGAAAAAATGATTCGCCCCCTGACTGCTGGGACCCACGAGCTACATCTTCACACGCAAGGAAGTGCGTCCGAAAAAAACGATTCGCACCCTGACTGCTGGGACCCACCAGCTACATCATCGCACGCAAGGAAGTGCGTCCGAAAAAAAAGATTCGCCCCCCGACAGCTGGGACCCACCAGCTACACCTTCGCACGCAAGGAAGTGCGTCCGGGCAAAAAAAAAGATTCACCCCCCTGACTGCTGGGACCCAGCAGCTGCACCTTCGCACGCAAGGAAGTGCGTCCGGGCAAAAAAATGATTCACCCCCTGACTGCTGGGACCCACCAGCTACATCTTCGCAGGCAAGGAAGTGCCTGACAGTCGGGACCCACCTGGTCGAAGCGTACATAGCGTTATCATTCTGGTCGCAAACGTGTACGTACATACTGGTCGATGTAGAGGCGTGCACGTGTCGTAGTAGAGGCGCGGACGTAGCATGTACACGTATATACAGCGGCCAGGGTGCAAGAAAAAAAATACGGCCACGTATGTGTATATATGGGCAGGGTCTCGAACGCCTACTCGCGCATACGTATGGCCAGGGCTCGTGTACATGGCTGGGTCGGAACAGAGAAACAACATCGTCGTTGTGTTCATGGGGAGGCAACGGAATGCGTCGTGTTCATGGGGAGGCAACGAAATGCGTCGTGTTCATGGGGAGGCAACGGAATGCGTCGTGTTTATCGGGAGGCAACGGAATGCGTCGTGTTCATCGGGAGACAACAGAACGCGTGGGAGCCAACCGGCTGGGTCGGAACGGAATGCGTGGCCGTGTTCATCGGGAGGGCTTGGACGGAACAGGCGATGGAAACGAGGCCTGGCGTACCGCAGAACGGAGGAAACGGACCTCCTACGGTCGAAACGGGGGTCCTGTTGATCGGGAGGGGTGTGGCGTACCGCAAAACGGAGGAAACAGACCTCCTACGGTCGAAACGGGGGTCATGTTGATCGGGTGGAGTGTGGCGTACCGCAAAATGGACGAAACGGACCTCCTACGGTCGAAACGGGGGTTCTGTTCATCGGGAGGGGGGTGGCGTACCGCAAAACGGGACTCCATGGGATACTGTTCATCTCCACCATCGACCTCCTCCAGCCTCCACGGGCTACCGTCGATCTCCTCCAGCCTCCACGGGCTCCTGTTCATCCAGCCTCCACCGCGCGCTACTCCACCGGCTACTGTTCAGCTACCCCTCCACCGTCTACTGTTCATCCAGCCCTCCACACCACGGGGTCCTATTCAATCACCCCTCCACGGGCACCCCTCCATTGTCTACTGTTCATCCAGCCCTCCACCACACCACGTGGTCCTGTTCATCCAGGGGCAACGCAACCGCTCACTGTTCATCCAACCCCCCCGCAACGCTCACTGTTCATCCAATCGATCGGTTTCAGTTAGCAACAGTAGAGAAGGAATCGCTCGATCGGGTTCAGTTAACAGCCATCGATCAATCGCTCGGGTTCAGTAACGCGTAGCCTGCAGTGCAATCGCTCGGGTTCAGTTAGAGCCCAACGCCTCGCTCGGGTTCAGTTAGAGCCAATGCCTCGCACACACACGCGTACGTGTACGAGAGAAACGCGCATCGCTCGGCCCCCGACCTCCCACCGTAACCGGGAACTCCCCGAAATTTCTCGCCCTCGCTTCTACCATGGTTTTTTCCGTCATGGAGGGCCCAAAGAATGTCATGCAGCTGCGTCTCCGGCCCGCCCAGGACGAAAAGCCCATTTTCTGTCATGATTTCTTGTCATAGAAGTAGGAGCCCACCACATCTATGATGATACCGGGTTTTGTCACAATTATCGTCATAGAAGTGTCATATGTATGACGAAAAAAATTGTTCGGCCCAAAATGTCACGGATGTGTCTTTTTTTGTAGTGATTTGTCACTCTGATTGTCGGAGAGGTATCTCTAGGCCCTCTTGGTAATGCACATCACTATAAGCCTTGCAAGCAATGTGACTAATGAGTTAGTCACGGGATGATGCATTATGGAACGAGTAAAAAGACTTGCCGGTAACGAGATTGAACTAGGTATGATGATACCGACGATCGAATCTCGGTCAAGTAACATACCGATGACAAAGGGAAGAACGTATATTGTTATGCGGTTTGACCGATAAAGATCTTCGTAGAATATGTAGGAGCCAATATGAGCATCCAGGTTCCGCTATTGGAGGTGGAAATCTCTGGAGGGGGGCACCGCACACGGCTAAGAGATCAACTTGTGTGTCTATGGGGTGCCCCAACAGTGGCATCCGAGCCAGATTTATGCGTAGATGTTATATGTACGAGTAGAACACAAAGGAGATGTGGACGTGGGTATATACATATTGCTTGCCGTCACTAGTTGTTTCTTGATTCAGCGGTATTATTGGATGAAGTGGCCCGGACCAACATTACATGACTGCTTTCATGAGACTGGTTCTACCGACATGTTTTGCACACAGGTGGCTGGCGGGTGTCAGTTTTTCCAACTTTAGTTGATTCGGATTCAATGAACATGGTTCTTTCTGAAGATCAAAAAGCAATCACTATACTGTGTTGTGGTTTTTAACGCTTAACGTTCAATGACGATTTGTATTATGAGTTATGTGATTTGATGACCAAAGATTGTTCGAAGTCCTGGATGAGATCACGGACATTAAGAGGAGTCTCGAAATGGTCGAGACATAACGATTGAATATTGGACGATGTTATTCGGACACCGAATGAGTTCCGAGAGGTATCGGGTAACTATCGGAGTGCCGGAGGGTTATCGGAACCCACCAGAGGAACTAATGGGCCTTCATGAGCCTTAGTGGGGAGAGAGAAGTCCCACAAGGGGCTGCCCCCCCCTTTGGGTCCGAATTGGACTAGGGGAAGGGGGCGGCACCCCCCTTTCCTTCCCTTCTCCCTGTCCATTCCTTCTTCCCCCTTCCTCCAGGTGGAATCCTACTAGGACTTGGAGTCCTAGTAGGACTCCTCTCTCATGGCGCGCCCTACAGGGGCCGGCCGGCTCTCCCTTCCCTCCTTTATATACGGGGGCAGGGGGCACCCTAGAACACAGAAGATCAATTGTCCTAACCGTGTGCGGTGCCCCCCTCTATAGTTACACACCTCGGTCATATCGTCGTAGTGCTTAGGCGAAGCCCTACGTCGGTAACTTCATCATGACCGTCGCCACGCCGTCGTGCTGACGAAACTCTCCCTTGCCCTCAACTGGATCAAGAGCTCGAGGGACGTCATCGAGCTGAACGTGTGCTGAACGCGGAGGTGCTGTATGTTCGGTGCTAGGATCGATTGGATTGCGAAGACGTTCGACTACATCAACCGCGTTACTAAACGCTTCCGCTTTTGGTCTACGAGGGTACGTAGACACACTCTCCCCTCGTGTTGCTATGCATCTCCTATATAGATCTTGCATAATCGTAGGTAAATTTTTGAAATATTGCGTTCCCCAACACGAGAATCAGTTCACCATCACCGTCACCACGCCGTCGTGCCGACGGAACTCATCTACTTCCTCGACACCTTGCTAGATCAAGAAGGCGAGGGACGTCATCGCGCTGAACGTGTGCAGAACTCGAAGGTGCCGTACGTTCGGTGCTAGATCGGTCGGAGTTAGAAGAAGTTCGACTACATCAACCGCGTTGTCAAACGCTTCCGCTTTCGGTCTATGAGGGTACGTAGACACACTCTCCCCCTCTCGTTGCTATGCATCTCCTAGATAGATCTTGCGTGAGCGTAGAATTTTTTTTTGAAATTGCATGCTATGTTTCCCAACAAAAGTAACCGCGGTGATCAAGCTGCTGCATCTTGCTCCCGCGTACATCTCCACCGCCCAACACGACAACAGTAAAATCAGTAACCGCTGTGAAGTTTAGGACTTAAACCCTAATGAATACGGATATCACTCTCTTTCTAACCATGCGTGCACCGTAGGTTGGTTCGCACGCAACCCACAATCACATCGTTGTTACTCGATATGTTTGTCGCCATCTATGAGGCAGCGGTACGCGTCAAGATGGCAACGGGGACGAAACTCACCGGGTTTTGCCTTCCCAAACCCATCCCCACGAAAAATTCGGAAGCCCGTCCCCGTCCCCGTCATCGTACGCAGGGCTAGCTTTTTACCCGTCCCCTAAACCCATCGGATTTTCTAAACACACGGGGAACCCACAGGAAAATCGGCATATTTAAGCAAACATAAGGACTGAAATTCTACCGCTTAGAACTAGAACTCTATCACTTGTGCTAAATGCTGATTTTGAGGCAACCGTGCTGACCGGCGTTGTAAAAATATCACATGCTAGCAGCCTCAAAGTTGGATAGCCTGTTTCACCAACTTTCCACCAAATCTAACACACTCAATTTATCTTTGGACAATGAAACTAGCTCATCTTCCAAGTAACGGTCTAGTTCAGATTTGATTTCATTCTACACGTTCATTGAAGAGTGAAATAAGGAATGGAGCTTGCAAAGAAGAGAATGAGCAAGATGGCTGTCTATGATCATTATCACGCTCAAAATTGCACTCCTCGAATATGCTTATTGTGTATTTTGACGGGGATGACAGGTTTCGAGTTCGGGTATTGTCGAAACGAGTTTAAACCCGTGAAACGTCTCGGGTTTTATACTTTAATCAACAGCCGACCGCGGGGTTAAAAAACGCATCCCTCTTCTCTAACAGGGTAAAAACCTGTGAGGACGCGGGTTTCAAGGCCATTGCCATCTTGAGGTACGCGTAGCAGCGTACAGAATTACCATGAGTATCATGGTCGGCTCCAATAATTAATCCATCGTCACATCATAAAATATTATTTCATGGTCAGTCGTCCAGTTACGGCGAACGAACGTGGAGCAGCAGCGCAGGAATGCGGCCAAAAGGCCCCGCACGTGGGGGTGGCCGACAGCTGATTCCACGGCAGCCGGGAGCCCCGACCCGACCCGACTCGACTCGACTCGAGATGGAGTTGGAGCGGCGCATTGCCACGCCTCTGCCAGCACTGCGTCCATCAGTCTCTCCCGCTCTTTCTTGCTCACATTTTTTTTGCTTTCCGAACGCACATATGCATGCACTCAGATCTACTGGAGGCATTGCATTGCGCTTTAGGTTGAACGTCTCTGCGCTAAAGCTGGCACGTGCACCAGCTTTGCCTGGCGTTTGTGTACGGCGATCGGCGTGTGCCCGTTGTCCGAATATGATGTCCAGGATATGGTAACAGGAGGTGCGTTGCATGTGAGGCCTTGGTGGATAACAACCAAGGGAACCAAGATAGTGCTAGTACAATAATACAGAAGATGTGGCGACAAGCTGCATGCGTTGGCAAGCCACGTTAGGAGGATAGATCTCCACATCAAACTGCCACTGGCGCCGTAGTGATCACTTGCTTCTCTCGCTAATCAGCAGGCAGTGATGATCGTGCATGCAATGCGAGCTCGTTTCCCGTTGGCCCGGTCTTGGTGAACAAAATCACTGTTCTGACTTTTTGAGAAAGTTAAGCAGGATTTGACCCTGCTTTGTAAATATTTTTGAATTTGACCCTTTTTCATCGCGCCAGTACCCGGGGCGCTATGTACCACATTATAGCGACGTGACTCGTGGCGCCATGCTTGGGCCAGCGTGGCAAGACGCCTCAATGTTGCAGGCCATAGTGCCGTGATGGAGGACACTATACATCAACCATAGCGCCAATCGATGAGGCGCTATACATTTAAAGTAGCGATGCATTATTTGCTGCTGTCATCTCAGCTAAAACATGATTGTATGAATCGTTGCTTTAGAAGAACATTTTATATTGTCATGTTCGTAGCTGTCGAGGCAGATATTTAAATAAAGGTAATACTTTTGTGTGTGGCTCCATGATCCACTTGATTGAGATGAAACCATTTTACTCTCACGTATGCACAATATATTAGATTTATATACTATACCTCACAGGAGCAAACAGGATCTCAAGTTTCATATTAGAAGAAATTTGAGAAGGTTGTTTGTTTCAGTGTATGCATGTGGTATGAATATCAAAGTTTTGATACAGTTAACTTATTGCTTGAAGTTCATCAACTTATCTATAAAAGTTTATAATTTTTACATCGTAGTGTGGTCAGTTAAAATTAATTAAAACAAGGAAAATCCAATTACTGAGTAATATCTACTGTATCTAAGGCTGGTTGTAATGCGGAGTATCATATACCAATATCATGCATATGATACTAGTGTATGATACTACCTCCCTAATGCATAGTATCATATACTAGTATCATGTAGCACTCTATGTATTGATATGCATGGCACGTAGTAGCATAACATTTATTATGATACAGTATTATGATATGATACTTCAACCCTCTTTTTTTCATTTAATTCTATGACACCTCGTCAAAATTGCTTAGTTGGCATGCATGATACTAGCGATGATACTATCATTACGACCAGCCTAAGTAGTTAGCCCCCACTACTAGATTTCTCTCAACATGCGTGCTTCCACATCACCTTCATTATTCATAGCCATCCAATCAAAATCATGTGACATTAGAAGCATGCATGTTCTCATAAGTTACACTTCTTGAATTAATCTATCCATGCAAACCATGCCATTTCATTAAAGTCATGCATGTCTTTTTCCCCGAGGAATCAAGTCATGCATGTTAGTCACAATTTAACATTTTCTTTAATTTTTGTGTGGTCAAGAACGGTATATGCGTTGGATGCTTGGAGCAAAAATTTATATATTATGCTTCACATTGAAAGATGGTGTCACATTATGTTGAATAGAAAAGGGTTTTCTTTCTATACATCATTTTGTCACGTACTTTGAGTGTTTTATTATTTTTGAAACATAAATTAAGAACACTCTTACATTTGTATATTCATTAGTTTTAGTTGTTTTTAAGCACCTATTGATGCATTTCTTGAACACAGTTCCCGCGGCAACGCGTGGGGCATCATCTAGTTGTAGTAATGAGTTGAATGCTAACGAAATTCATTGGGACAGGTGTGCACAGAACTCCGAGGGATTTAACTAAATTAGGCTTGTCATAGAGGGAAGTAACTTAGACTAGTAACATACTCCCTCCTTTCCGGTTTATAAGACTTAACTCAAAATTTTAGTTTTCCCATTTTATAAGGCTCAATTTGGTTGTTCCTCATCACATGTTCAGATTTCAAGGTGCGTTAAGTCAATGCATGCAAATATTGAAAGAAAATTGACCAATGCATGTGCTTTATGCATGCATGCATTACAATTAATGCATTGGTAAACACAATTGTTTGAGACATAGCCTAGTGGTCGGAAGGGGCTGATGCCTTCCCACCCACCCAGGTTCAAGGCATGGTACTTGCAATTTGGGTTTGTTGCACCAATTATACTGTAGGGGGTTCTCTTACAGTCTTTCTGTCAAAAAAATTGTTTGAGAAAAACAAGCGCGTTAATTGAGTGCTTTTGCAAACTACAAAAATTATTTCGCCACTCACCATCTACCTTGGTTGGTGAGATTTTTGAATTGAGCCTTATAAATTGGAAATGAGGGAGTATGTTACAACCTTTTATAGTGGAGTATCATCCAAGCCTTCATTTATTTAGAGTCATTTTGTCTTGGGGTCTGATATGTTATAATAATATATTATGTTGTCACAAACACTTCTATTCACACTATCTACATATCACATAAGCAAACTTGCATTGAGATGTGTTATGTTACTAGCTAAGTTACACCCACTATGACCACCAGCCTTATCTACATGACCATCTACTATAACTGAGAGTGTTGATCCCCATTTAATTGTGGTCAGCATTGTTTGACATCGACAAAGAACTAAGGGCATCTCCAAAGTTACCCACAAATGACTCGGTATATGTCTATTTTTATGTTCGGACATGGTCCATGGACATGATGCGGGAGAGAGCCATCCAACCTTTTCACAAATTAATATGTATTTGTCTGGTTGGGAAGAGTGAGAGGAGAGGGGACCATGCATGTGTGGAGAGAGAAAAGAGAGGAGGACTATGTGATGGCTTTTTTGTTTGTCAAGTGGATGTCCGGACGGCTGTGTACATCATTTGTAGCCGGATATGCATTGTTTTGTAGCCAGGTATGCGTTGTTTTGTTGATAATCTGTACCAGGATATGCATTGTTTTGTAGCCGGATCTGCATTGCTTTGTTGATGATTTGTAGCCAGACGCGATATGCATTGTTTTGTTCATGATTTTTAGCTGGATATGCATTGCTTTTGTTGATGATTTGTAGCCAGCCGGATATGTATTCTTTTGTAGCCGGATATGCATTCTTTTGTAGACACATATGCATTGCTTTGTTGATAATTTGTAGCCGGACGGATATGCATTGTTGTTCGTGATTTGTATCCGGATATGCATTGTTAACAAATTTTTATTTTGTAGTCTTCTGATGCATGTGGTGTGTTTTTGAAGTTGGACAAGAAAAACTTCATCGTCATGCATTGTTGGTTGAAGTTAAATAGACAGCCCATGTGGAACCTATACATTGCCAAGACCGTCGCCCATGGCACAGATGAAGAAACCGATCATCCAACGGACCCAACAAAAGTACTGCCAAAGAAGGATAGAAGAGAGTTTTGGGGAAAGAAGTGGGAGGAGGAGGGGCGAAACAAGAAGGTGCAGCGGCCAAGACGCCGCAGAAGTTTGAAAACATCTTGACGAATAAGGAGGAGGCATACGTCAAGTGCTCGGACATGAAGGAGGCATGTAAGGCCGAGAAGTTTAACATGTTGATGGTGGCGACCGACAAGAAGCTGAAGCTCGAAGAGAAGAAGGTCATGCTCAAATAGAAGAAGACCATGCTCAAGGAGAAGAAGGTGAAGATCCCAGCCGCTTCGAAGGACGCAAAGATGCTCACCTTGAAGATGGAGGATCTATATGAAGACACTCGGATGATCTTGCAAGCCGTCTATTTCAAGATGTTGCAGCGACAGATGGATGAGTTGGAAGGGTGGATGCAATGAAGAAGGAGTCGGCGTTGGCCCAGACGATGGCGATGGCAAATTGAGCATGTGATACGTCCATTTTGCATCATGCTTTTATATCGATATTTATTGCATTATGGGCCGTTATTCCACATTATGTCACAATACTTATGCATATTCTCTCTTATTTTACAAGGTTTACATGAAGAGGGAAAATGTCGGTAGCAGGGATTCTGGGCTGGAAAAGGAGCAAATATTGGAGACCTATTCTGCACAACTCCAAAAGTCCTAAAACTTCACGAAAGACGTTTTCAGAATATATAAAAAATACCCAGCGGAAGAGATTCACCAGGGGGGGCACACCCTACCCACGAGGGTGGGGGGCGCGCCCTACCACCCTGGGCGCGCCCCCTACCTCGTGGGCCCTCCGGTGGCCATCTTCTGCTATATGAAGTCTTTCGATGGGAAAAAAATAAAAAGCCATCTTCTTGGACGAAACTCCGCCGCCACGAGGCGGAACCAATCTAGGGATTGGTGCTGGTAGGTTGCTAGTAATATTAATTGGTCCTTGTAGTTGATGCTAGTTGGTTTATTTGGTGAAAGATCATATGTTCAGATCCTATATGCATATTAATACCCCTCTGATTATGAACATGTTTATGCTTTGTGAGTAGTTACGTTTGTTCCTGAGGACATGGGAGAAGTCTTGCTATTAGTAGTCATGTGAATTTGGTATTCGTTCGATATTTTGATGAGATGCATGTTGTCTCTCCTCGAGTGGTGTTATGTGAACGTCAACTACATGACACTTCACCATTATTTGGGCCTAGAGGAAGGCATTGGTAAGTAATAAGTAGATGATGGGTTGCTAGAGTGACAGAAGCTTAAACCCTAGTTTATGCGTTGCTTCGTAAGGGGCTGATTTGGATCCATATGTTTCATGCTATGCTTAGGTTTACCTTAATACTTTTGTTGTAGTTGCGGATGCTTGCAATAGAGGTTAATCATCAGTGGGATGCTTGTCCAAGTAAGGACAGTACCCAAGCACCAGTCCACCCACATACCAAATTATCAAAGTACCGAACGCGAATCATATGAGCGTGATGAAAACTAGCTTGATGATATTCCCATGTGTACTCGGGAGCGTTTTTATCTATATAAGAGTTTGTCCAGGCTTGTCCTTTGCTACAAAAAGGATTGTGCCACCTTGCTGAACTTTATTTACTTTTGTTACTTGTTGCTCGTTACAAATTATCCTATCACAAAACTATCTGTTACCACTTATTTCAGTACTTGCAGAGATGTAACGCCCCGAGACCGATGCTCGAGAAGACTTCCATATATTCCGGGTTTCGCCTTTTGTTTCATTCGTGCTTGCCCTTTTATTTTTTTTGCATTGCATCATGTCATCATGCCATCATCTCATAAATCTTTTGCATCTCAACTAAATAAATTGTGTGGATCTTTGATCCATTTAAATCGAGGGAAGAGTGACTTCTCTTTATAACATATCCTCCCAATATTGGGGAGCTATATTAAATGTCCCATTAACTTGGAATCACCCATCACACAATTGCATTACTCTTCAACTCTTCTCCTATCCGACTTAACTTCATATATTTTTCCTTGTCATCTCTCTCTCAAGCCATACCCATGCATCATCCCTCCCACTTCCTTCGTTTTTCATGTCTTTGCAAGCGACCTTATTCCTCCTCCATTAATGTTCATCTTTTCCCTATAAATCTTGCCTTTTTCCTACACCCTCTCTGTCAGATTTCATCCCATTCGAAGTTGTTTTGGTCAGGTTCAAAAATGATTGAAGTTTGAAAATAATTCAAACTCTAATTATTTTTCTACCTTCTAAAAATGCCAGAGCAATTTATTCAAACCCTACATAAATCCAGGGTTCCAGATATATTTTTATATATCTCATATTCCTAACCAAAAACCCCTGGGTTTTCCCCTTTATTGGTTGTTTATTTATATAAACAATAATTTAAGAAAGGGAGGATTTTGGAAAGGAGAGGGAGCTCAGCCCAGCCGTGCAGCCCAGTTGCACCGAGGCCCAGCCGCCCCAGCTATTCCTAACCCTAGTCTAGCGAGGCCCAGCCGCAGTCCTCCCTCTCCTCATGATCTCCTCTCCCCTCATGCCGCCAGAGAGACCCGCAGCCCGATCCCCATCTCCCTCGCGCGTGCTCCTCTTCTCGCTCGCTGGCCCGCAGCCACTCCTCCCTCGATCGCTCTCCTCCTCTGGTTAGTCTTCTGCCGCCGCCACACCCTCTCGCTCGCCCCGCACCATCTCATGGGCCGCGTCGTCTTTCACGCCTGCCTCCTCGCCATGGCCATCGCAAGCTGCCTCCGATGCTGCGCCTCACCTCCTGCCTCCTGTGCGCCGCCTCCTCGCCAAGTCTCCGTCGCCTGAGTGCTCGAGGAGAGGAGCTCCTCGAGCACACGCGCCTGCAGCCGTCGTCCTCCGCGCCCTGTTGCAGCACCATCGCCTCCCCGCCATGGCGCCGCCAGGAAGCACCCAACCGCTGGCTCGGTCTCTCCTTTGCTGCCTGGATCCCGCTGCCACCTTGCTGCAGTCGAGTTGTGTCGCGTTCCTCTGCCCGGACCTCACCTCCGTCCATGGCAGCCGAGGGCCACCTCACGCCTGCACCTCTTCCTCCCTCCGTTCGGCCTCAAGCGCACCGCTGCCGCTCCTCTGCTTCGTCTTCTGCCGCGACCATCTCCTCCCGGATGCCTTGCTGCTGCTGTTGCTGCAAGACCACCACGGCGCCGTCACGGAGTCCCAGGTCCAAAGATGACCACGACCGTGCATCTCTCCTTGTACCACTTTGGAGTTCGAGACCATCAAGTACCCCGACGCTCATCACCATGCACGACTACAACATCAAGGGGACCACTACCCTCGACTCAGGGACGCCAAGTACCTCTACGACCCGTGTATGACTACGTGATTTCACCAAGTACCCCTCGGATGCGCCAAGTTCGACTACATGGACCACCAAGTTTCTCTACCGATGACTCGAACGACTACGAAACGCCAAACGTGTACCACTACCGTCGACCCTCGAAGACCCCGTGGACGTCAAGTTCCGTCTCGTGATCCCGAACCTCTACAAAAACATTGTACGACTACTTCCGTGGCTGAGAACCCGTGTACAACTACCGTCGCCGTGTATGAATACCTCCACGACGAACGTCTCGAGAATGTCTACTTCCTCTACTTGGCACCGAACGAGAACCGTCCCGTTTGCACACTTCGAAGGTATAACCCGAGACGACGTCCGTGAAACGAATGCTTGCGATGTTTGTTTGCATCATGTCATCATGCCATCATGATAACAACAATTAAAATGTTTAACTTGTTGTTGTGATTTATTACTAATGCATATGAGGATTTACCGGATTCGTTATTTGTTATACCCAGCCCCATTTAAATTGTTTAGATGGTGTAGTTTTGTTATGCTTCACCTCTTGCCATGTTTAAACAACATTTAATATTGTTGAGTACCTAACGAGAGGGAACTAAATAAGTCATGTGGTGTTTTTCTTCAATATGCAACTCCGTTGCATAATGAGCTCTACTTAATTTGTAGGATTGTTTGTGCACTTTGCCATGCCATGCTTCATTAAACCGAACATGCATCATACTTGTTGTGCATCATGCCATGTTCATGTGTTGGTTGTTTACTATGTTGTGTGCTTCTTTTCCGGTGTTTGCTTCTTCGGGTGGATTCCGATAACGTCGTGATTGTGAGGACCCGTTCGTATACGTTCCGTTTGTCTTATTCATGGACTCGTTCTTCTTCCTTGCGGGATTTCAGGCAAGATGATCATACCCTCGAAATCACTTCTATCTTTGCTTGCTTAGTTGCTCGCTCTTTTGCTATGCCTATGCTGCGATACCTACCACTTGCTATCATGCCTCCCATATTGTTGAACCAAGCCTCTAACCCACCTTGTCCTAGCAAACCGTTGATTGGCTATGTTACCGCTTTGCTCAGCCCCTCTTATAGCGTTGTTAGTTGCAGGTGAAGATTGAAGTTTGTTCCTTGTTGGAACATGGAGATGTTGTTCCTTGTTGGAACATGTTTTACTTGTTGGGATATCACAATATATCTTATTTAATTAATGCATCTATATACTTGGTAAAGGGTGGAAGGCTCGGCCTTATGCCGGGTGTTTTGTTCCACTCTGCCGCCCTAGTTTCCGTCATATCGGTGTTATGTTCCTGGATTTTGCGTTCCTTACACGGTTGGGTAATAATGGGAACCCCTTGACAGTTCGCCTTGAGTAAAGCTCTTCCAGCAATGCCCAACATTGGTTTTACCATTCGCCGCCTAGCCTTTTCTTTTCCCTTGGGGGTCGCGCGTCCAAGGGTCATCTTTATTTTAAACCCCCGGGCCAGTGCTCCTCTGAGTGTTGGTCCAACCTGTCAGCTACCGGTGGCCACCAGGGGCAACTCTGGGCTGGCCTACCCGTACCTAAGACAATCTGAGTGTGCCCTGAGAAAGAGATATGTGCAGCTCCTATCGGGATTTGTCGGCACATTCGGGCGGTGTTGCTGGATTTGTTTTAACTTGTCGAAGTGTCTTGTTGTATCGGGATACTGAGTCTGATCGGAATGTCTCGGGAGGAGGTCTATTCCTTCATTGACCGTGAGAGCTTGTGATGGGCTAAGTTGGGACACCCCTGCAGGGATTTTGAACTTTTCGAAAGCCGTGCCCACGGTTATGGGCAGATGGGAATTTGTTAACGTCCGGTTGTAGAAAACCTGAAGTTGACCATAATTAAAATGAATCAACCGCGTGTGTAACCGTGATGGTCTCTTTCCGGCGGAGTCCGGGAAGCGAACACGGTGTTGGAGTTATGTTTGGCGTAGGTTGTTTTAGGATCACTTCTTGATCATATTTTATCGACCGTGCTTTGCCTTCTCTTCTCGCTCTCATTTGCGTATGTTAGCCACCATGTATGCTAGTCGCTTGCTGCAGCTCCACCTCATCCCTTTACCTTTCCCATAAGCTTAAATAGTCTTGATCGCGAGGGTGTGAGATTGCTGAGTCCCCGTGACTCATAGATTACTTTCAAAACCAGTTTGCAGGTGCCGATGTTCCCGAGCAGGTGACGCAACCGAGCTCAAGGAGGAGCTCGATGAAGATCTTGTCCTTTGTGATGTTTCATTCTAGTTGATCAGTAGTGGAGCCCAGTTGGGGTCGATCGGGGACCTTGTCGCATTTGGGGTTCTTCTTTTATTTTGGTTCCGTAGTCGGACCTTGATTGTATCTGGATGATGTAATGCTTTATTCATGTAATTGTGTGAAGTGATGATTGTAAGCCAACTATGTATCTTTTCCCCTATTGTATTACATGGGTTGTGTGAAGATTACCTCACTTGCGACAATGCTTTCAATGCAGTTATGCCTCTAAGTCGTGCTTCGACACGTGGGAGATATAGCCGCATCGAGGGCGTTACAAGAGAACACCTTGCTGGAAACCGCTTATCATTTCCTTCTGCTCCTCGTTGGGTTCGACACTCTTACTTATCGAAAGGACTATGATAGATCCCCTATACTTGTGGGTCATCAAGACTCTTTTCTGGCGCCGTTGCCGGGGAGTGAAGCGCCTTTGGTTGGTGCAATTTGGTAAGGGAAAATTTATATAGTGTGCTGAAATTTACTATCACTTGTTACTATGGAAAGTAATCCTCTGAGGGGCTTGTTCGGGGTATCTTCACCCCGACCAGTAGAGCAAAGAGTTGCTCCTCAACCTACTGAACCTACTAAAAATGAAAATGTTTGCTTTGAAATTCCTTCGGGTATGATAGAGAAACTGCTAGCTAATCCTTTTTAGGAGATGGAACAAAACATCGTGATGAGCATCTAATATATGTGGATGAAGTTTGTGGATTATTTAAGCTTGCAGATGTACCCAGAGATGTTGTTAAGAAGAAGGTCTTCCCTTTATCTTTGAAGGGAGATGCATCGACATGGTATAGGCTATGTGATGATATGGGGTCTTGGAATTACAAACGATTGAAATTGGAATTTCGTCAGAAGTTTTATCATATGCATCTTGTTCATCGTGATCACAATTATATATATAATTTTTGGCCTCGCGAAGGAGAAAGCATCGCTCAAGCTTGGGGGAGGCTTAAATCAATGTTATATTCATGCCCCAATCATGGGCTCTCAAGAGAAATGATTATTCAAAAATTTTATGCTCGGCTTTCTAATAACAATCGCACCATGCTTGATACTTCTTGTGCTGGCTCTTTTATGATGAAGACTATTGGATTCAAATGGGATTTATTGGAAAGAATTATACACAACTCTGAAGATTGGGACCTCGACAAAGGTAAGGAGTCAGGTATGACACCTAGGTTTGATTGTGTTAAATCTTTTATGGATACCGATGTTTTCCGTAAATTTAGCACTAAATATGGACTTGATTCTGAGATAGTAGCTTCTTTCTGTGAAACTTTTGCTACTTATGTTGATCTCCCAAAGGAGAAGTGGTTTAAATATCATCCTACCATAGAAGTAAAAGTAGTTGCACCTATTAAAGTTGAAGAAAAGATTGTTACTTATAATGATCCCATTGTTCCTACTTCTTATGTTGAGAAACCACCTTTTCCTGTTAGGATAAAGGATCATGCTAAAGCTTCAACTGTGGTTCGTAAAAGCAATATTAAAACTTATACACCTCATGAGCAAATTAAAGTTGAACCTGATATTGCTATTGTTAAAGATCTCTTGTCTGGTAATATTGATGGGCATGTTATTCATTTCCTTGATGAGACTGCTAGAATTGCTAAACCTTGTGCTAAAGATAAAAACAGACATGTGGTAGGCATGCCTGTTATTTCTGTTAAAATAGGAGATCATTGTTATCATGGCTTATGTGATATGGGTACTAGTGCTAGCACAATACCTTATTCCTTATACAAAGAAATTATGCATGATATTGCACCTACTGAGATAGAAGATATTGATGTCACAATTAAACTTGCCAATAGAGATACTATTTCACCAATGGGAATTGTTAGAGATGTTGAAGTCTTGTGTGGGAAAACTAAATATCCTGCTGATTTTCTTGTTCTTGGTTCCCCACAAGATAGCTTTTGTCCCATTATATTTTGTAGACCCTTCATGAACACTGTTAATGCTACCATAGATTGCAAAAGGGATGTTGTTACTATCAGTTTAGATGATATGACTCATGAATTTAATTTCTCTAAATTTAGTAGACAACACCGTGAAGAAGAATTACCTAGTAAGGATGAAATTATTGGTCTTGCTTCTATTGGCGTACCTCCTAGTGATCCTTTAGAACAATATTTGCTAGACCATGAAAATGTCATGTTTATTAATGAAAGAAGGGAAATAGATGAGGTATTCTTTAAACATGAACCTATTCTGAAACACAATTTGCCTGCTGAAATCCTAGGGGATCCTCCTCCACCCAAGGGTGATCCCGTGTTTGATCTTAAACCTTTACCTGATACTCTTAAATATGCTTATCTTGATGAGAAAAAGATATATCATGTTATTATTAGTGCTAACCTTTCAGAGCATGAGGAAGAGAGATTATTGAAAACTCTGACGAAGCACCGTGCTGCTATTGGGTATACTCTTGATGATCTTAAGGGCATTAGTACCACTCTATGTCAACATGAAATTAATTTGGAAGAAGATGCTAAATCAGTTCGTGATCATCAATGATGGATGAATCCTAAAATGAAAGAAGTGGTAAGAAAGGAAATACTAAAGCTCCTTGAGGCATGTATAATCTATCCCGTTGCTGATAGTTAGTGGGTAAGTCATGTCCATTGTGTCCCTAAGAAGGGAGGTATCACTGTCGTTCTTAATGATAAAGATGAATTGATTCCTCAAAGAATTATTACAGATTATAGGATGGTAATTGATTTCCGCAAATTAAATAAGGCTACTAAAAGGATCATTACCCATTACCTTTTATCGATCAAATGCTAGAAAGATTATCCAAACATACACATTTTTGCTTTCTAGATGGTTATTCTGGTTTCTCTCAAATACCCGTGTCAGCCAAAGATCAATCAAAGAGTACTTTTACTTGCCCTTTTGGTAACTTTGCTTATAGACGTATGCCTTTTGGTTTATGTAATGCACCTGCTACCTTTCAAAGATGCATGATGGCTATATTCTCTGACTTTTGTGAAAACATTTGTGAGGTTTTCATGGATGATTTCTTCGTCTATGGATCTTCTTTTGATGACTGTTTGAGCAACCTTGATCAAGTTTTGCAGAGATGTGAAGAAACTAATCTTGTCTTGAATTGGTAAAAGTGCCACTTTATGGTTAATGAAGGTATTGTCTTGGGGCACAAAGTTTCTGAAAGAGGTATTGAGGTTGATAAAGCCAAGGTTGATGCTATCGAGAAGATGCCATGTCTCAAGGACATCAAAGGTATAAGAAGTTTCCTTGGCCATGCCGGATTTTATAGGAGGTTCATTAAGGACTTCTCAAAAATTTCCCGGCCTCTGACTAATTTATTACAAAAAGATATACCATTTGTCTTTGATGATGATTGTGTAGAAGCGTTCGAAATACTTAAGAAAGCATTAATCTCTGCACCTATTGTTCAGCCACCTGATTGGAATTTACCCTTTGAAATTATGTGTGATGCTAGTGATTATGTTGTGGGTGCTGTTCTAGGAAAAAGAGTTGATAAGAAATTAAATGTTATTCAATATGCTAGTAAAACCCTAGACAATGCTCAAAAAAATTATGCTACTACTGAAAAAGAATTCTTAGCAGTTGTATTTGCTTGTGATAAGTTCAGACCTTATATTGTTGATTCTAAAGTAACTATTCACACTGATCATGCTGCTATTAAATATCTTATGGAAAAGAAAGATGCTAAACCTAGACTTATTAGATGGGTTCTCTTGCTACAAGAATTTGACTTACATATCGTTGATAGAAAGGGAGCTGAGAACCCCGTTGCAGACAACTTGTCTAGGTTAGAAAATGTGCTTGATGACCCACTTCCTATTGATGATAGCTTTCCTGATGAGCAATTAAATGTCATAAATGCTTCTCATACTGCTCCATGGTATGCTGATTATGCTAATTACATTGTTGCTAAGTTTATACCACCTAGTTTCACATACCAGCAAAAGAAAAAGTTCTTCTATGATTTGAGGCATTACTTTTGGGATGACCCACATCTTTATAAAGAAGGAGTAGATGGTGTTATTAGACGTTGTGTACCTGAGTATGAACAGGAATAGATCCTACGCAAGTGTCACTCCGAAGCTTATGGAGGACACCATGCTGGAGATAGAACTGCACATAAGGTATTGCAATCTGGTTTTTATTGGCCTACTCTCTTCAAGGATGCCCGTAAGTTTGTCTTATCTTGTGATGAATGTCAAAGAATTGGTAATATTAGTAGACGTCAAGAAATGCCTATGAACTATTCACTTGTTATTGAACCATTTGATGTTTGGGGCTTTGACTATATGGGGCCTTTTCCTTCCTCTAATGGATATACACATATTTTAGTTGCTGTTGATTACGTTACTAAGTGGGTAGAAGCTATTCCAACTAGTAGTGCTGATCATAACACTTCTATTAAAATGCTTAAAGAAGTTATTTTTCCAAGATTTGGAGTCCCTAGATATTTAATGACTGATGGTGGTTCACATTTTATTCATGGTGCTTTCCGTAAAATGCTTGCTAAATATGATGTTAATCATAGAATTGCATCTCCTTATCATCCTCAGTCTAGTGGTCAAGTAGAATTGAGTAATAGAGAGCTCAAATTAATTTTGCAAAAGACTGTTAATAGATCTAGAAAGAATTGGTCCAAGAAACTTGATGATGCATTATGGGCTTATAGAACTGCATATAAAAATCCTATGGGTATGTCTCTGTATAAAATGGTTTATGGAAAAGCATGTCACTTACCTCTCGAACTAGAACACAAGGCATATTGGGCTATTAAAGAGCTCAATTATGATTTTAAACTTGCCGGTGAGAAGAGGTTATTTGATATTAGCTCACTCGATGAATGGAGAACCCAAGCCTATGAAAATGCCAAGTTGTTTAAAGAAAAGGTTAAAAGATGGCATGACAAAAGGATACAAAAGTGTGAGTTTAATGTAGGTGATTATGTATTGCTATACAACTCTCGTTTAAGATTTTTTGCAGGAAAACTTCTCTCTAAATGGGAAGGTCCTTATGTTATCGAGGAGGTCTATCGTTCTGGTGCCATAAAAATCAACAACTTCGAAGGCAGAAATCCGAAGGTGGTGAATGGTCAAAGAAACAAACATTATATCTTAGGTAATCCCATAAATGTTGAAACCAATGTTATTGAAACCGTAACCCCAGAGGAATACACAAGGGACACTTTACGGAACGTTTCAGACTCCAAAAAGGAATAGGTATGTGGTACTGTAAGTAAACCGACTCCAAAACAGTTTTTAAGGCAATATTTCTCCGTTGTGGAATATTTAGAAAATAGAAAAATAAGAAGCGGTCCGGGAAAGACACGAGGGCTCCACGAGGGTGGAGGGCGTGCCCCCTACCTCATGGGCACCTCGTGTGCTCTCCGGACTCCGTTTTCGTACACGACACGTATTTTGGTCGGTAAAAATGCATTATATAATCTCCCGGAGGTTTTGACTACCGTATCACGCAAAAATCTCTTGTTCTTGTTTCAAGCTGTTTTCTGCCAGGGTTGTCGAAGCTAAGCATCATGTCGTCTCCCTCCTCCTCCAACAATGAGGGCAACGATGCTTGGCTAATGAAGATAGAGCTGAAGAGAGAAGAACCCATGGAGACCAACAAGGATGAAGGTATCAAGAAGGCCACGGAGGACCAAGCTCCGGCAACAGAATACATCCTTCAACTTGATCACAATCTTCTTACCCCAACTAAGATTGAAGCTTTCAAGATGATCGAGTTAGCTCGTATACAAAATAAGTATCTCACACGTGAAAACATTTTGTTGAAGGAGCATATCATCGCACTCAAAGGCATTATCCGCAAGTTAGAAGACCTCCTACGCTCGATGTGCGACTATCCATCATCAACAACTCCACCTTCTTCACCAACAAAGGAGACATAATCACATGGGTATGGGCACTCCCCTCGGCAACTGCCAAGCTTGGGGGAGCGCCCCGATATGGTATCACCATCACTTCTACCTTTACTGTTTTTCTTAGTTCGGTCCTTTTGGTAATATCTTGCTCTAGTAGAATAAAAGTCTTAGTATGATCTAGTTGTGAGTTTTGCTTTATAATCCTTCTATGTAATCGAGTCCGTGAGCTATATAATAAAGATTAGTGTTGAGTCAAGGGCTTGATTATTTTTCCATGATCCTAAGGGAAAGAAAAGAGAAAGAAATAAAAAGAAACAAAGAGATCATGTGAATCTTATGGAGAGTCGTGAGCTCACATAGAGAAAGTATGATGAATAAAAGTTGTTGAGGGTTGACAAACATAGTTTTGGTCATCGTTGCAATTAATAGGAAGTAATAAAGAAAGAGAGGTCTTCACATATAAATATACTATCTTGGACATCTTTTATGATTGTGAGCACTCATTAAAATATGACATGCTAAAGAGTTGACGTTGGACAAGGAAGACAAGGTAATGGGTTATGTTTTCTTACATCTGAGATAAATTATATTGTCATGGATCATCCAACATGGTTGAGCTTGCCTTTCTCCCTCATGCTAGCCAAATTCATCGCACCAAGTAGAGATACTACTTGTGCTTCCAAATACCCTTAAACCAGTCTTGCCATGAGAGTCCACCATACCTACCTATGGATTGAGTAAGATCCTCCAAGTAAGTTGTCATTGGTGCAAGCAATAAAAATTGCTCTCTAAATATGTATGCCTTGTTAGTGTGGGAGAAATAAGCTTTATACGATCGTGTGATATGGACGAAATAAAAGCGAGATACTGAATAATAAAGGTCCATATCACAAGTGGCAATATAAAGTGACGTTCTTTCGCATTAAGATTTTGTGCATCCAACCATAAAAGCGCATGACAACCTCTGCTTCCCTCTGCGAAGGGCCTATCTTTTACTTTTATCTCCTACATTGCATAAGAGTCATGGTGATCTTCACCCTTCCTTTTTACATTTTATCCTTTGGCAAGCAAGTATGTTGGAAAGATCCTGGTATATATGGCTAATTGGATGTGAGTTTTCATGAACTATTATTGTTGACATTACCCTTGAGGTAAAACGTTGGGAGGCAAAACTATAAGCCCCTATCTTTCTCTGTGTCCGATTAAAACTCCATACCCATAAGTATTGCGTGAGTGTGAGCAATTGTGAAAGACTATATGATAGTTGAGTATGTGGACTTGCTGAAAAGCTCTTATACATTGACTCTTTCCTATGTTATGATAAATTGCAATTGCTCCAATGACTGAGATTATAGTTTGTTAGTTTTCAATGAAGTTTACGATTCATACATGAAATTGTGATTGAATTATTACTCTAGCATAAGAAATCATATGACAAGAATTATATAAGTTGCTGTTCTAAGAATGATCATGATGCCCTCATGTCCGTATTTTATTTTTATCGACACCTCTATCTCTAAACATGTGGACATATTTTTCGATTTCGGCTTTTCTCTTGAGGACAAGCAAGGTCTAAGCTTGGGGGAGTTGATACGTCCATTTTGCATCATGCTTTTATATCGATATTTATTGCATTATGGGCTATTATTACACATTATGTCACAATACTTATGCCCATTCTCTCTTATTTTATAAGGTTTACATAAAGAGGGAGAATGTCGGCAGCTGGGATTCTGGGCTGGAAAAGGAGCAAATATTAGAGACCTATTCTGCACAGCTCCAAAAGTCCTGAAACTTCACGGAATATGTTTTCAGAATATATAAAAAATACTCAACGGAAGAGATTCACTAGGGGGCACACCCTTCCCACGAGGGTGGGGGGCTCGCCCTACCCCCTGGGCGCGCCCCCTACCTCGTGGGCCCCCTGGTGGCCCTCCGGTGGCCATCTTTTGCTATATGAATCTTTCAATGGGAAAAAATAACAAGCCATCTTCTCGGACGAAACTCCGCCGCTACGAGGCGGAACCTTGGCGGAACCAATCTAGGGCTCTGGCGGAGCTGTTTTGCCGGGGAAACTTCCCTCCCGGAGGGGGAAATCATTGCCATCGTCATCACCAACGCTCCTCTCATCGGGAGAGGGCAATCTCCATCAACATGTTCATCAGCACCATCTCCTCTCAAAACCCTATTTCATCTCTTGTATCCAATTCTTGTCTCCAAGTCTGAGATTGGTGCTAGTAGGTTGCTAGTAGTGTTAATTACTCCTTATAGTTGATGCTAGTTGGTTTATTTGGTGGAAGATCATATGTTCAGATCCTATATGCATATTAATACCCCTCTTATTATGAACATGTTTATCCTTTGGGAGTAGTTACGTTTGTTCCTGAGGACATGGGAGAAGTCTTGCTATTAGTAGTCATGTGAATTTAGTATTCGTTCGATATTTTGATGAGATGCATGTTGTCTCTCCTCTAGTGGTGTTATGTGAACGTCGACTACATGACACTTCACCATTATTTGGGCCTAGAGGAAGGCATTGGGAAGTAATAAGTAGATGATGGGTTGCTAGAGTGACAGAAGCTTAAACCCTAGTTTATGCGTTGCTTCGTAAGGGGCTGATTTGGATCCATATGTTTCATGCTATGGTTAGGTTTATCTTAATACTTTTGTTGTAGTTGCGGATGCTTGCAATAGAGGTTAATCATAAGTGGGATGCTTGTCCAAGTAAGGACAGTACCCAAGCACCGGTCCACCCACATACCAAATTATCAAAGTACCGAACGCAAATCATATGAGCGTGATGAAAACTAGCTTGATGATATTCCAATGTGTCCTCGGGAGCGCTTTTCTCTATATAAGAGTTTGTCCAGGCTTGTCCTTTGCTACAAAAAGGATTGGGCCACCTTGCTGCACTTTATTTACTTTTGTTACTTGTTGCTCGTTACAAATTATCCTATCACAAAACTATCTATTACCACTTATTTCAGTACTTGCAGAGAACACCTTGCTGGAAACCGCTTATCATTTCCTTCTGCTCCTCGTTGGGTTCGACACTCTTACTTATCGAAAGGACTACGATAGATCCCCTATACTTGTGGGTCATCAGCATGGAGGCTCGGATTACCGGTTTGGCAAGACAGAGAATCCAATTTCTAGCACGGACTACCGGACTGATATATTTTGGGACTGTCTATTTTACAACCGGATGAAAAAATTCACTTTCAGACAGATTTTTCCACCAATTATAGGATACAAGTGTCCCTCTGTCCCGTGTCTCGTGTCCTGTGTTAGTTCCTACTTTTCCCTGATTTTAAACATACCAGCATCACGAGCTTAAACGGGTCCACACACCAACTCTTAAACACACGAGCATCATGATCTTAATGGGTCCACATTCCAACTTATCCAGCTTCCAGCCTGGACAAAAATCAACAACACCGAGCACAAAAAAACCCAAAGTCACAGCCAAACTTTGCCATGTACATGTGCACTAAGCTAGAGCAAATCTGCAAATGAAAAAAAAAGGAAAGGACCAGGATGCTGTCACCTAATCACACACACCTAAAATAACATGACAAATTACACTCTGGAGCACTAAAAAATACATTGAAGAGCTATAAAATTACACTAATAACTCCACTATTATTTTCACTATAATATCCACTACAAAAATGCACTGTAGAGGACAGGAATAAGCACCAACCAAGAGGGCGATTCGTCCATGATCTATGACAAAAACCTGAAGATGATCCACACTGCAGAAGATGAGGAAACACAGGTAAACACCCCAACTTTGCAATCACCACATACTAAGCATGATTTAGACAGATCTCTCTCCCCTGTCTCTCTACATCAGAAATCAAAAGGGCTAATGTGAACCATTACATATACATGCTGCAGAGACAAATAAACCCACTAACATACTGTAGGGACAAAAAATATGAACTCTGGAACTCTAAACTAGAACTAGGAAATTAAAACTAGATCCAGGAAGAACACTAGGATCCTATGTGTTTAGGGGTGCAGGCACATAAAGGTTAGGAAAAAATTCCATATTAAATTTGTGAATTTGAGAACTACTAGGAAGTTTCTGAATTGAAAATAACAGTTACAACACATGGAAATGAGTATAAAATGTTAGGAAAATCCTTGAACAAACATGTTAGAAATGATATATTTTCATAAATCTAGGACTATAATCTAGAAACTTTGGCACACACAAACTATACTCTAATCAGAAACTTAGATCATGATTACGAAATAACCCATCTACAAGAAAGTAAAGAAACTAGGAATAGATTTTATAAGCTTTGGAACTACATAGAAAGACCTTTCTTTCCTACTTGAAGTTCAAATTGCTACGAAATACTGTTTGTAAATACAAATGAGTAAACACATGAAGTAATAAAATGATTAGTTCACATCAATTAAGCCTATGAACTGACAAAAAGGGGCAAACACATGTACAAGCAGACAATACACGTTTCAAGATTAACAGAACAATGCTTATATACATGTTCACATTTACAGGTGCGTGCAATGGAATCAAATGGGATGGAAACAAGCCTGAAGGGTCAGGACCTGTACCTCGAACATGATGAAGCTAAGTTCCTTAATGTATTCTCTCTTATAGCATGAACATATCCTGTGAAAAGAAAACAGATTCAATCATGCTTTTCTAAATTGGTTCTTGACAACAAAACAGAGTGGAGTATACTTGTTCACTCAACAAAATAGTGCAAGTCCACTGAGAGTTATAGTGTAAATCCAATAAGAATTACACTATTAAAACCTCAAAGGATTAAAATGTAAATCCACGGAGAATTACACTTTAAAACCCACTAAAAATTATGGTGTAAGTCCACTGAGAGATATAGTGTAAATCTAATAAGAAATACACTCAATATAATACATAAATAATCCAACCCCTACTCAAATGCATATTACAAAACGATAAAAAACTACCCTACTCGAAAGCACCAAGGATTACAGTGTAAATCCACAAAAATTACACTCAAAAAATATCAAGAGTTACAGTGCAAAAAACACTAAAAATCAAGTGTAAATCCACTAAATATTACAATGAAATAATCAAGAGTTACAGAGAAAATTCCACTGAAAAACTACAGTCTAAATCCATTAAAAACTACACTGTAAATCCATTGAAAATTACACTGTAAAAATCAAGAGTTACAATGCAAGTCCACTGGAAATTACAGTGCAAATCCACCAAAAACTACAGTGTAAATCCACTTAAGCGTACATTGTAAATCCACAAAGAATCCTTTGAACCCAGTAAAGAATTACATTACAAAATGCACTAAGGATACATTGAAAGTGCACTGAGAATTACATTGCGAAAAATCACCTAAATTACTAAAGAACTTACACTGTAAATCCACTGAGATTACAGTATAAAACCACTAAGAATAAACTCTAAAATCCTCACTATCATCACTGGAGGAAATATGCCCTAGAGGAGATAATAAAGTTTTTATTTTAAATTTCTTTATATCATGATAAATGTTTATTATTCATGCTAGAATTGTATTAACCGGAAACTTGATCCATGTGTGGATACATAGACAAAACACCGTGTCCCTAGTAAGCCTCTACTAGACTAGCTCCTTAATCAAAGATGGTCAAGTTTCCTAACCATAGACATGTGTTGTCATTTGATGAACGAGACCACATCATTAAGGGAATGATGTGATGGACAAGACCCATCTGTTAGCTTAGCATATTGATCGTTCAGTTTTATTGCTATTGCTTTCTTCATGTCAAATACATATTTCTTCGACTATGAGATTATGCAACTCTCGGATACCGGAGGAATGCCTTGTGTGCTATCAAACGTCACAACATAACTCGGTGATTATAAAGATGCTCTACAGGTATCTCCGAAAGTGTTTGTTGGGATGGCATAAATGGAGATTAGGATTTGTCACTCCGGGTATCGGAGAGGTATCTCTGGGCCCTCTCGGTAATACACATCATAAGAAGCCTTGCATGCAATGTGACTAATGAGTTAGTTGCGGAATTATGTATTACGGAACGAGTAAAGAGACTTGCCGGTAACGAGATTGAACTAGGTATGAAGATGCCGACGATCGAGTCTTGGGCAAGTAACATACCGATGACAAAGGGAATCACGTATGTTGTCATTATGGTATGACCGATAAAGATCTTCGTAGAATATGTGGGAATCAATATGAGCATCTAGGTTCTTCTATTGGTTATTGACCGGAGAGGTGTCTCGGTCATGTATATATAGTTCTCAAACCTGTAGGGTCTGCACGCTTAACGTTCAATGACGATTTTGTATTATATGAGTTATGTGATTTGGTGACCGAATATTTGTCGGAGTTCCGGATGAGATCACGGACATGACGAGGAGTCTCGAAATGGTCGAGAGGTAAAGATGCATATATAGGACGATGGTAGTCGGACACCGGAAGTGTTTCAGGGTGTGTCAGGTACATATCAGAGTACTGGGGGGGTTACTGGAACCCCCCGGGGGATTAATGGGCCTTATGGGCCATAGGAGGGGAGCACACCAGCCCACAAGGGGTGGCGAGCCCCCCTAAGGAAGGAGGCCGAATAGGAAAAGGAGGAGGGGGTTCGCCTCCCTTTCCTTCCTCCCCCTCTCTTCCCCTTTCCCCCTTCCGGTAATAAGGAAAGGGGGCGAATTGGACTAGGGGCCCAAGTAGGATTCCTCCTACTTGGGGTGGCCCATGGTAGCTCCCCTCCCCCTCCCACCTATATATATGTGGGGAGGGGGCGCCTAGAACACACACCAACAATTGTTAACCATGTGCGGCGCCCCCCTCGACAGTTTACGCCTTCGGTCATATCTTCGTAGTGCTTAGGCGAAGCCCTGCGCGGATCAGTTCACCAACACCATCACCATGCCATCGTGCTGATGAAACTCTCCCTTGATACTTTGCTGGATCAAGAGTTTGAGGGACGTCATCGAGCTGAACGTGTGCAGAACTCGGAGGTTTCGTATGTTCGGTGCTTGATCGGTCGGAACGAGAAGAAGTTCAACTACATCAACCGCGTTATCAAACGCTTCTGCTTTCAGTCTACGAGGGTACGTGGACACACTCTCCCCCTGTCGTTGCTATGAATCTCCTCGATAGATCTTTTGTGAGCGTAGGAATTTTTTCTAAAATTGCATGCTACGTTTCCCAATAGTGGCATCCGAGCCAGGTCTATGCATAGATGATATGCACGAGTAGAACACAAAGAGTTGTGGGCGATGATCATCATACTGCTTACCACCAATGTCTTATTTTGATTCTGTGGTATTGTTGGATGAAGCTGCCCGGGCCAACTTTACATGACCTCGTTCTTGAGACCGGTTCCATCGAGAGACATGCAACTAGTTTTGCATAAAGGTGGCTGGCGGGTGTCTCTTTCTCCAACTTTAGTTGAATCGAATTTGACTGCGACTGGTCCTTGTTGAAGGTTAAAACAACAAACTTGATAAATCACCATTGTGGTTTTGATGCGTAGGTAAGAACGGTTCTTGATAGAAGCACGTAGCAGCCACGTAAAACTTGCAATAAGAAAGTAGAGGACGTCTAACTTATTTTTGCAGGGCTTGTTGTGATGTGATATGGTCAAGACATGATGTGATAAACATTATTGTATGAGATGATCATGTCTTGTAAGACATCTGACAACCGGCAGGAGCCTTATGGTTGTCTCCTTATTGTATGAAATGCAAACACCATGTAATTGCTTTACTTTATCACTATGCGTTAGCAATAGTTGTAGAAGCAATAGTTGATGAGATGACCACGACGCTATGATGGAGATCAAGGTGTCGAGCCGGTGACGATGGAGATCATGATGATGCTTTGGAGATGGAGATCAAACGCACAAGATGATGATGGCCATATCATGTCACATATTTTGATTGCATGTGATGTTTATATTCATGCATCTTATCTTGCTTAGTACGACGGTAGCATTATAAGATGATCACATAACAAAATTTCAAGGTATAAGTGTTCTCTCCGAGTATGCACTATTGCGACAATTCGTCGTGTTGAGACACCACGTGATGATCGGGTGTGATAGACTCTACGTTCACATACAACGGGTGCAAGACAGTTTTGCACATGTGGAATACTCAGGTTAAACTTGACAAGCCTGGCATGTACAGACATGGCCTCAGAACACTGGAGACCGAAAGGTCGAACTTGAATCATATGGTAGATATGATCAACATAGAGATGTTCACCATTGATGACTACTCGATCTCACGTGATGATCGGACATGGTTTAGTTTATTTGGATCACGTATCATTTAGATGACTCGAGGGATGTCTATCTAAGTGGGAGTTCTTAAGTAATTTGATTAATTGAACTTTAATTTATCATTAACTTAGTCCTGATAGTATTTGCAAATTATGTTGTAGATCAATAGCTCGTGTTGTAGCTCTCCTATTTTGATATGTTCCTAGAGAAAACTAAGTTGAAAGATGATATTAGTACTGATGCAGACTGGGTCCGTGATCTGAGGATTATCCTCATTACCGCATAGAAGAATTTTGTCCTTGATGCATCGCTAGGTGATACGTCTCCAACGTATCTATAATTTTTGATTGCTCCATGCTATTATATTATCTATTTTGCATGTTCATGGGCTTTATTTTACACTTTTATATCATTTTTGGGACTAACCTACTAACCGGAGGCCCAGCCCAAATTGTTGTTTTTTTGTGTATTTTAGAGTTTCACCGAAAAGGAATATCAAACGGAGTCCAAACGGAATGAAACCTTCGGGAACGTGATTTTCTCAATGAACGTGATCCAGGAGACTTGGGGTGGGTGTTAAGAAACAATCGAGGAGGCCACAAGGCAGGGGGTGCGCCCACCCCCTGGGCGCGCCCTCCACCCTCGTGGGCCCCTCGTTGCTCCACTGACATACTTCTTCCTCCTATATATATTCGCATACCCCCCAAACATCTAGGAGCACCACAAAAACCTAATTCCATCATGGCAACCTTCTGTGCCCGAGAGATCCCATCTTGGGGCCTTTCCCGGAGCTCCGTCGGAGAGGGCATTGATCATGGAGGGCCTCTACATCAACTCCATGGCCTCTCCGGTGATGTGTGAGTAGTTTACTCCAGACCTTCGGGTCCATAGCTAGTAGCTAGATGGCTTCTTCTCTCTCTTTGGATCTCAATACAAAGTTCTCCTCGATTCTCTTGGAGATCTATTCGATGTAATCTTCTTTTGCGGTGTGTTTGTCGAGATCCGGTGAATTGTGGGTTTATGATCCAGATTATCTATGAACAATATTTGATTCTTCTCTGGATCCTTTTATGTATGATTGGTTTATCTTTGCAAGTCTCTTCGAATTATAAGTTTGGTTTGGCCTACTAGATTGATCTTTCTTGCAATGGGAGAAGTGCTTAGCTTTGGTTTAATCTTGCGGTGCTCGAGCCCAGTGACAGTAGGGGAAACGACATGTATTGTATTGTTGTCATCGAGGATAAAGAGATGGGGTTTATATCATATTGCATGAGTTTATCCCTCTACATCATGTCATCCTGCTTAAGGCGTTACTCCGTTCTTACGAACTTAATACTCTAGATGAATACTGGATATCGGTCGATGTGTGGAGTAATAGTAGTAGATGCAGAATCGTTTCGGTCTACTTGTCGTGGACGTGATGCCTATATACATGATCATGTCTAGATATTCTCATAATTATTCGCTTTTCTATCAATTGCTCGATAGTAATTTGTTCACCCACCGTAATACTTATGCTATCTTGAGAGAAGCCACTAGTGAAACCTATGGCCCCCGGGTCTATTTTCCATCATACAAGTTTCTAATCTATTTTATTTTGCAATATTTACTTTCAATCTATATCATAAAAATACCAAAAATATTTATCTTATTATTATTATCTCTATCAGATCTCACTCTTGCAAGTGGCCGTGAAGGGATTGACAACCCCTTTATCGCGTTGGTTGCGAGGTTCTTATTTGTTTATGTAGGTACGAGGTGACCCGCGCGTGGTCTCCTACTGGATTGATACCTTGGTTCTCAAAAACTGAGGGAAATACTTACGCTGCTTTACTGCATCACCCTTTCCTCTTCAAGCGAAAACCAACTCAGTGCTCAAGAGGTAGCAAGAAGGATTTCTCGCACCGTTGCCGGGGAGATCTACGCCAAGTCAAGACATACCAAGTACCCATCACAACTCTTATCCTCCGCATTACATTATTTGTCATTTGCCTCTCGTTTTCCTCTCCCCCACTTCACCCTTGCCGTTTCATTCGCCTCTTTTTCATTTGTTTTCTTGTACCATGGCCGATTCAAAAAGGGCTAAGGGTTCTCTCCCGGGTTTTACCTTGGATAGCCCCTCTGTCCTCTCTAAGCTCATAAATAATGATGCTATGGAGAGACCTACCGAGGTTATCAATGAGAGTTTGAATAATTTTGATGAAGATGATCCTGGAATTTTTTGTTATTTACTTGATGAATCTTTGAAAGACGCTTGGGATAGGCTATTAAGGATTCGAGCTAGCTATGTTCCCCAATATCAAATTGAGGTTTACCTGAAAAGCTTTTATATTGGTTTACCCTCTTCATTCAAGCAAGTTTTAGATTCTATCTTTGAAGAAGGTTTTCTTGAGGGGGTCCTATTGATACTTATGAAAGGATGAAAACTATATTTGGGCACCCCATGTGTGAGAAGGTTGAATCTACCTCTCTTTTGTGCTTTTATCAAAATGAAATTATCAAAGAAATGAAGGCTAGCTTAGATGCCAATTTCCGTAATGTGCTTAATCTTTATTCCACCATTAATGGCCACGTGCTATCTCAAAATAGAAAGATAAATGCTATAGAAAAGAAATATTCTCTTTTCTTTCCTAATACCAAAGATGGCAATACCTAGATATATCCTTGTTTTTATGCCTAGCTAAGGGCGTTAAACGATAGCGCTTGTTGGGAGGCAACCCAATTTTATTTTTATTCCTTGCTTTTTTATCCTATTTAGTAATAAATAATTTATATATCCTCTGTTTTGGTTGTGTTTTTTATGTTTAATTAGTGTTTGTGCCAAGTAGAACCGTTGGTAAGACTTGGGGAAACTCTTTTTGATCTTGCTGTAAAAAAACAGAAACTTTAGCGCTCACGAGAATTGCTGCCATTTTTATTTGGAAAGTGCTATTTAGTTAATTATTTTTGCAGATGATTAATACATAAATTACTCACGTCTAGAAATTTATTTTAGAACTTTCGGGGTTCCAGAAGTTTGCATTAGCTAAAGATTACTACAGACTGTTCTGTTTTTGACAGATTCTATTTTCCGTGTGTTGTTTGCTTATTTTGATGAATCTATGGCTAGAAAAGTGTTTATAAACCATAAAGAAGTTGGAATACAGTAGGTTTAACACCAATATAAATAAATAATGATTTTATTACAGTACCTTGAAGTGTAGTTTTGTTTTCTTTCGCTAACGGAGCTCACGAGATTTTCTATTAAAGTTTTGTGTTGTGAAGTTTTCAAGTTTTGGGTAAAGATTTGATGGATAATGGAACAAGGAGTGGCAAGGGCCTAAGCTTGGGGATGCCCATGGCACCACAAGGTAAAATTCAAGGACACCAAAAAGTCTAAGCTTGGGGATGCCCCGGAAGGCATCCCCTCTTTCGTCTTCGTTTATCGGTAACTTTACTTGGAGCTATATTTTTATTCACCACATGATATGTGTTTTGCTTGGAGCGTCTTGTATGATTTGAGTCTTTGCTCCTTTCTGTACACACCTTTTGAGAGAGACTCACATGATTTGAAATTTATTAGAATACTCTATGTGCTTCACTTATATCTTTTGAGCTATATAGTTTTTGCTCTAGTGCTTCACTTATATCTTTTAGAGCATGGCGGTGGTTTTATTTTATAGAAATAGTTGATCTCTCATGATTCACTTATATTATTTTGAGAGTCCCTTAGAACAACATGGAAATTTGCTTTTAGGAATAATAGAAAAACTTCCATAGAAGTGCATTGAATACTATGAGAAGTTTGATACTTGATAATTGTTTTGAGATATGGAGATGGTGATATTAGAGTCATTCTAGTTGAGTAGTTGTGAATTTGAGAAATACTTGTGTTGAAGTTTGTGATTCCCGTAGCATGCACGTATGGTGAACCGTTATGTGATGAAGTCGGAGCATGATTTATTTATTGATTGTCTTCCTTATGACTGGCGGTCGGGGACGAGCGATGGTCTTTTCCTACCAATATATCCCCCTAGGAGCATGCGCCTAATACTTTGTTTCGATAATTAATAGATTTTTGCAATAAGTATATGAGTTCTTTATGACTAATGTTGAGTCCATGGATTATACGCACTCTCACCCTTCCACCATTTCTAGCCTCTCTAGTATCGCGCAACTTCCGCCGGTACCATAAACCCACCATATACCTTACTCAAAACAGCCACCATACCTACCTATTATGGCATTTCCATAGCCATTCCGAGATATATTGTCATGCAACTTTCCACCGTTCCGTTATTATGACACGCTTCATCATTGTCATATTGCTTGCATGATCATGTAGTTGACATCGTATTTTTGGAAAGCCACCGTTCATAATTCTTCATACATGTCACTCATGCATCATTGCACATCCTGGTACACCGCCGAAGGCATTCACATTGAGTCATATTATTTTTCTAAGTATTGAGTTGTAACTCTTGAGTTGTAAGTAAATTAAAGTGTGATGATCATCATTATTAGAGCATTGTCCAGTGAGGAAAAGATGATGGGGACTATGATTCCCCCACAAGTCAGGATGAGACTCCAGACAAAAAAAAAAGGAGAAAAGATGCCAAAAAAGAAGGCCCAAATAAAAAATAATGAGAGAAAGAGAAAGGACAATGTTAATATCCTTTTTCCACACTTGTGCTTCAAAGTAGCACCATGATCTTCATGATAGAGAGTCTCCTATGTTATCACTTTTATATACTAGTGGGAGTTTTACATTATAGAACTTGGCTTGTATATTCCAATGATGGGCTCCTCAAAATTGCCCTAGGTCTTCATGAGCAAGCAAGTTGGATGCACACCCACTTAGTTCTTTTGTTGAGCTTTCATACACTTATAGCTCTAGTGCATCCGTTGCATGCAATCCCTACTCACTCACGTTGATATCTATTGATGGGCATCTCCATAGCCCGTTGATACGCCTAGTTGATGTGAGACTATCTTCTCCTTTTTGTCTTCTCCACAACCACCATTCTATTCCACATATAGTGCTATATCCATGGCTCACGCTGATATATTGCGTGAAGATTCAAGAAGTTTGAGAACATCAAAAGTATGAAACAATTTCTTGGCTTGCCATCGGGGTTGTGCATGATTTAAATATTTTGTGTGGTGAAGATAGAGCATAGCTAGACTATATGATTTTGTAGGGATGACTTTCTTTGACCATGTTATTTTGAGAAGACATGATTGCTTAGTTAGTATGCTTGAAGTATTATTGTTTTATATCAATATTGAACTTTTATCTTGAATCTTTCGGATCTGAACATTCATGCTACAATAAAGAAAAATTACATTGAGAAATATGTTAGAAAGCATTCCACATCAAAAATTCTTTTTTATCATTTCCCTACTCGAGGACGAGCAGGAATTAAGCTTGGGGATGCTTGATACGTCTGCAACGTATCTATAATTTTTGATTGCTCCATGCTGTTATATTATCTATTTTGTATGTTAATGGGCATTATTTTACACTTTTATATCATTTTTGGGACTAACCTACTAACCGGAGGCCCAGCCCAAATTGCTGTTTTTTTGCCTATTTTAGAGTTTCGCCGAAAAGGAATATCAACCGATGTCCAAACGGAATGAAACCTTCGAGAATGTGATTTTCTCAACGAACGTTATCCAGGAGACTTGGAGTGGGCGTCAAGAAACAATCGAGGAGGCCACAAGGCAGGGGGGCGCGCCCACCCCCCTGGGCGCGCCCTCCACCCTCATGGGCCCCTCGTTGCTCCACCGACGTACTTCTTCCTCCTATATATATCCACGTACCCCCAAACATCCAGGAGTACCACAAAAACCTAATTCCACCGCCGCAACCTTCTGTACCCGAGAGATCCATCTTGGGGCCTTTTCCGGAGATCCGCCGGAGGGGGCATTGATCATGGAAGGCCTCTACATCAACTCCATGGCCTCTCCGGTGATGTGTGAGTAGTTTACTTCAGACCTTCGGGTCCATAGATAGTAGCTAGATGGCTTCTTCTCTCTCTTTGGATCTCAATATAAAGTTCTCCTCGATTCTCTTGGAGATCTATTCGATGTAATCTTGTTTTGCGGTGTGTTTGTCGAGATCTGATGAATTGTGGGTTTATGATCCAGATTATCTATGAACAATATTTGATTCTTCTCTGAATTCTTTTATGTATGATTGGTTTATCTTTGCAAGTCTCTTCGAATTATCAGTTTGGTTTGGCCTACTAGATTAATCTTTCTTGCAATGGGAGAAGTGCTTAGCTTTGGGTTCAATCTTGCGGTGCTCGATCCCAGTGACAATAGGGGAAATGATACGTATTGTATTGTTTGCATCGAGGATAAAAAGGATGGGGTTTATATCATATTGCATGCGTTTATCCCTCTACATCATGTCATCTTGCTTAAGGCATTACTCCGTTCTTATGAACTTAATACTCTAGATGCATGCTGGATAGCGGTCGATGTGTGGAGTAATAGTAGCAGATGCAGAATCGTTTCGGTCTACTTGTCGTGGACGTGATGCCTATATACATGATCATGCCTAGATATTCTCATAATTATTCGCTTTTCTATCAATTGCTCGACAGTAATTTGTTCACCCACCGTAATACTTATGCTATCTTGAGAGAAGCCACTAGTGAAACCTATGGCCCCCGGGTCTATTTTCCATCATACAAGTTTCTAATCGATTTTATTTTGCAATCTTTACTTTCAATCTATATCATAAAAATACCAAAAATATTTATCTTATTATTATTATTATCTCTATCAGATCTCACTCTTGCAAGTGGCCGTGAAGGGATCGACAACCCCTTTATCGCGTTAGTTGTGAGGTTCTTATTTGTTTACGTAGGTATGAGGTGACTCGCGCGTGGTCTCCTACTGGATTGATACTTTGGTTCTCAAAAACTGAGGGAAATACTTATGCTGCTTTACTACTTCACCCTTTCCTCTTCAAGGGAAACCAACACAGTGCTCAAGAGGTAGCACTGGGTGACAGACCTATTACAGGAGCAGATGCAGATGCTATGAATGTTTGGCAAGCTCAATATGTTGACTACTTAATAGTTTAGTGTGCCATGCCCATGTCGAGAGGTATGAGACCTCTGACAAGTACTTTGCCTACAAGATGGAGGAGAATGGCTCAGCCAGTGAGCATGTACTCAGAATGTCTGGGTAGTACAATCGCTTGAATCAAGTGGGAGTTAATCTTCCAGATAAAATAGTGATTGACAGAGTTCTCTAGTCACTACCACCAAGCTACTAGAACTTCATGATGAACTATAATATGCAAGGGATGACGAAAAAGATTCCCGAGATCTTCGCGATGCTGAAATCGGCAAAGGTAGAAATCAGGAAAGAGCCCAAATCTAGACCACTAGTTTCAAGAAAAAGGGCAAAGGAAAAGAAAGGGAACTTCAAGAAAAGAAAAATAAAGGGAACTTGAAGAAAAATGACAAGCAAGTTGCTACTCCTGTGAAGAAGCCCAAAGCTAGACCTAAGCATGAAACTGAGTGCTTCTACTACAATGGCAATGGTCACTGGAAGCGGAACTACCCCAAATACTTGGCGGATAAGAAGGATGGCAAAGTGAACAATGGTTATTTGATATACATGTTATTGATGTGTACTTTACTAGTGTTCATAGTAACCCTAGGGTATTTGATACCGGTTCAGTTGCTAAGATTAGTAACTCAAAACAGGAGTTGCAAAATGAACAAAGACTAGTTAAAGGCGAGGTGACAATGTATGTTGGAAGTGATTCCAAGGTTGATAAGATCACCATCGCACACTCCCTCTACCTTCGGGATTAGTGTTGGACCTAAATAAATGTTATTTGGTGTTTGTGTTGAGCATGAATATGATTGGATCATGTTTATTGCAATACGCTTATTCATTTAACTCAGAGAATAATTGTTGTTCTGTGTACATGAATAAAACCTTCTATGGTCATGCACCCTTGAAGAGTGGTCTATTTTTTATTAAATCTCGATTGTGGTGATACACATATTCATAATATTGATGCCAAAAGATGCAAAGTTGATAATGATAGTGCAACATATTTATGGCACTGCCGTTTAGGTCATATTGGTGTAAAGCGCATGAAGAAGCTCCATGCTGATGGACTTTTGGAATCACTTGATTATGAATCATTTGATACTTGTGAACCATGCCTCATGGGCAAGATGACTAGAACTCCGTTTTCCAGAACAATGGAGCGAGCTAATGACTTATTGGAAATACTACATACCGATGTATATGGTCTGATGAGTGTTGAAGCACGCGGCGGGTATCGTTATTTTTCACCTTCACAGATGATTTGTGTAGAGATGGGTATATCTGCTTGATGAAACAAAAATCTGAAACATTTTAAAGGTTCAAAGAATTCCAGAGTGAAGTTGAGAATCATTGTAACAAGAAAAAGGTTTCTACGATCCGATCGCGGAGACGAATATTTGAGTTACGAGTTTGGCCTTCATTTAAAACAATGTCGAATTGTGTCACAACTCATGCCACCTGGAACACCACAACATAATGGTGTGTTTGAATGTCGTAATTGCACTTTATTGGATATGGTGCGTTATATGATGTCTCTTACTGATTTACCACTATTGTTTTTGGGTTATGCAGTAGAGATAGCCGCATTCACGTTAAATAGGGCATCGTCTAAACCCGTTGAGATGACACCATATGAACCATGGTTTGGCAAGAAACATACGCTTTCATTTCTTAAAAGTTTGGGGAAGCGATGCTTATGTCAAAAGGTTTTTCAGCCTGATAAGCTCGAACCCAAAGCGGAGAAGTGCGTTTTCATAGAATACCCCAAGGAAACCATTGGGTACACCTTCTATCACAGATCCAAATGCAAGATCTTTGTTGCCAAGTTGGATCCTTTCTAGAGAAGGAGATTCTCTCAAAAGAAGTGAGTGGGAGGAAAGTAGAACTTGATGAGGTAATTGTACCTTCTCTCAGATTGGAAAGTAGCCCATCAGAGAAATCCATTCCCATGATGCCTACACCAACTAGAGAGGAAGCTAATGATGATGATCATGAAACTTCAGATCAAGTTACTACAGGACCTCGTAGGTCAAACAGAGCATGTTCCGCACCAGAGTGGTAGGGTAACCCTGTTCTAGAAGTCATGTTACTAGACCATGACAAACCTACGAACTATGAAGAAGCTATGATGAGCCCAGATTCTGATAAACGGCTTGAGGCCATGAAATCTGAGATAGGATCCATGTATGAGAACAAAGTGTGGACTTTGGTTCACTTGCCCAATGATCGGCAAGCCATAGAGAATAAATGGATTTTCAATAAGAAGATTGACACTGATGGTATTCTTACTATCTACCAAGCTTGACTTGTCGCAAAAGGTTTTCGACAAGTTCAAGGGGTTGACTATGATAAGACGTTCTCACCCATAGTGATGCTTAAGTCACTCCGAATCATGTTAGTAATCGCCGCATTTTTATGAAATCTGGCAAATGGATGTCAAAACTGCATTCCTTAATGGATATCTCAAAGAAGAGTTGTATATGATGCAACCAGAAGGTTTTGTCAATCTGAAAGGTGCTAACAAAGTGTGCAAGCTCTAGTGATCCATCTTTGGACTGGTGCAAGCATCTCGGAGTTGGAATATACGCTTTGACGAGGTGATCAAAGCATATGTTTTATACAGACTTACGAAGAAGCCTGTATTTACAAGAAAGTGAGTGGGAGCTCTATAACATTTCTGATATTATATGTGGATGACATATTATCAATTGGAAATGATATAGAATTTTCTGGATAGCATAAAAGGACACTTGAATAAGAATTTTCCAATGAAAGACCTCGGTGAAGCTACTTATATATTGGGAATCAAGATCTATAGGGTTAGATCGAGACGCTTAATAGGACTTTCATAAAGCACATACCTTGACAAGATTTCGAGGAAGTTCAAAATGGATCAGTCAAAGAAAGGGTTCTTGCCTGTGTTGCAAGGTGTGAAGTTGAGTAAGACTCAAAACCCGGCCATGGCAGAATGAAAGTCATTCCCTATGCCTCAGTCATAGGTTCTATAAAGTATGCCATGCTGTATACCAGACCTGTTGTGTGCCTTGCCACGAGTTTGGCAAGGGGGCACAATAGTGATCCAGGAGAAGATCACTGGACAACGGTCAAAAATTATCTTTTGGTACCTAAAGAGGACTAAGGAGATATTTCTCGGTTATGGAGGTGATAAGGAGTTCGTCGTAAAGAGTTACATCGATACAAGCTTTAACACTGATCTGAATGACTCTGAGTCTCAATCTGGATACATATTGAAAGTGGGAGCAATTAGCTAGAGTAGCTCCGTGCAAAGTAATGTAGACATAGAAATTTGCAAAATACATACGAATCTGAGTATGGCAGACCCGTTGACTAAACCTCTCTCATAAGCAAAACATGATCACACCTTAGTACTCTTTGGGTATTAATCACATGATGATGTGAACTAGATTATTGACTCTAGTAAACCCTTTGGGTGTTGGTCACATGGCGATGTGAACAATGGGTGTTAATCACATGGCGATGTGAACTATTGGTGTTAATCACATGACGATGTGAACTAGATTATTGACTCTAGTGTAAGTGGGAGACTGAAGGAAATATGCCCTGGAGGCAATAATAAAGTTGTTATTTTATATTTGCTTATATCATGATAACTGTTTATTATTCATGCTAGAATTGTATTAACCGGAAACTTAATACATGTGTGGATACATAGACAAAACACCATGTCCCTAGTAAGCCTCTACTAGACTAGCTCGTTAATCAAAGATGGTCAAGTTTCCTAACCATAGACATGTGTTGTCATTTGATGAACGAGATCACATCATTAGGAGAATGATGTGATGGACAAGACCCATGTGTTAGCTTAGCATATTGATCGTTCAGTTTTATTGTTATTGCTTTCTTCATGTCAAATACATACTTCTTCGACTATGAGATTATGCAACTCCCGGATACCGGAGGAATGCCTTATGTGCTATCAAACGTCACAACGTAACTGAGTGATTACAAAGATGCTCTACAGGTATCTCCGAAAGTGTTTGTTGGGTTGGCATAAATCGAGATTAGGATTTGTCACTCTGGGTATCGGAGAGGTATCTCTGGGCCCTCTCGGTAATACACATCATAAGAAGCCTTGCATGCAATGTGACTAATGAGTTAGTTGCGAAATGATGTATTACGGAACGAGTAAAGAGACTTGCCGGTGACGAGATTGAACTAGGTATGAAGATGCCGACGATCGAGTCTCGGGCAAGTAACATACCGATGACAAAGGGAATCACGTATGTTGTCATTACGATACGACCGATAAAGATCTTCGTAGAATATGCGAGAACCAATATGAGCATCCGGGTTTTGCTATTGGTTATTTACCGGAGAGGTGTATCGGTCATGTCTACATAGTTCTCGAACCCGTAGGGTCCACACACTTAACGTTCGATGACGATTTTGTATTATATGAGTTATGTGATTTGGTGACCGGATATTGTTCGAAGTTCCAGATGAGATCACGGACATGACGAGGAGTCTCGAAATGGTCGAGAGGTAAAGATTCATATATAGGACGATGATATTTGGACACCGAAAGTGTTTTGGGATGTACCAGGTACATATCGGGGTACCGGGGGGTTATCTGACCCCCCCCAGGGATTAATGGGCCTTATGGGCGATAGGAGGGGAGCACACCAGCCCACAAGGGGTGGTGCACCCCCCTAAGGAAGGAGGCCGAATAGGAGAAGGAGGAGGGGGTTCGCCCCCCCTTTCCTTCCTCCCCCTCTCTTCCCTTTTCCCCCTTCCGGTAATAAGGAAAGGGGGCGTGAATTGGAATAGGGGCCCAAGTAGGATTCCTCCTACTTGGGGCGCCCCATGACAGCTACCCTCCCCCTCCCACCTATATATACGTGGGGAGGGGGCGCCTAGACCACACACCAACAATTGTTAGCCGCATGCGGCATCCCCCTCCACAGTTTACGCCTTCAATCATATCTTCGTAGTGCTTAGGCGAAGCCCTGTGCGGATCACTTCACCATCACCGTCACCACGTCGTCGTGCTGAAGGAACTCTCCCTTGACACTTTGCTGGATCAAGAGTTGGAGGGACGTCATCAAGCTGAACGTGTGTAGAACTCGGAGGTGTCGTACGTTCGGTGCTTGATTGGTCAGAATGAGAAGAAGTTTGACTACATCAACCGCGTTATCAATTGCTTCCGCTTTCGGTTTACGAGGGTACGTGGACACACTCTCCCCCTCTCGTTTCTATGCATATCCTAGATAGATCTTGCGTGAGCGTAGGAATTTTTTTGAAATTGCATGCTACATTTCCCAACAATTACACTAAAATTGACACTGTAATTATAATTCAAAAGCAGTGTAATTCCACTGAAAATGCCCGCAATAATTATATTGAAAATTCATTGAAACATACATTGCACTTACAATACAAATTTTATTGAAATTACACTGGATTTCTAATAAAAACACATGAGTTTCAGAGACTGGAACACAGTGTAACCACATTAATTAGTTGTGATTACACTGATTTTTATAGAGTCACACAAACTATGAGCTAGATTCAGCATCTACATCCAAACAGGAGGGATCCGTAGCGCCAACTACAAGAGGGATTGTACACACCTAGGAGCATCTACAACCAACACTAAAAAAAGACACATATGTGACATTTTGGGCCGAATGAAAAAAAATTCTGTCATACATATGACACTTCTATGACGATAATTGTGACAAAACCCAGTATCATCATAGATGTGGTGGGCTCCTACTTCTATGACAAAAAATCATGACAGAAACTGGGCTTTTCGTCCTGGGCGGGCCGGAGACGCAGCTGCATGACATTCTTTGGGCCGTCCATGACGGAAAAAACCATGGTAGAAGCGAGGGGGAGGAAAATTTCGGAGAGTTCCAGGTTACGGTGGGAGGCCGGGGGCCAAGCGATGCGCGTTTCTCTCATACACGTATGCGCATGTGTGCGAGGCGTTGGCTCTAACTGAACCCGAGCGAGGCGTTGGGCTCTAACTGAACCCGAGCGATTGCACTGCAGGCTACGCGTTACTGAACCCGAGCGATTGATCGATGGATGTTAACTGAACCCGATCGAGGGATTCCATCGCTACTGCTGCTAACTGAAGCCGATCTATGCTGCCTCTGGGCCGAACAGTGAGCGTTACGGGGGGGGGGGGTTGGATGAATAGTGAGCGGTGGCGTTGCCTCTGGATGAACAGGACCCCGTGGTGTGGTGGAGGGCTGAATGAACAGTAGACGGTGGAGGGGTGCCCGTGGAGGGATGGTTGAACAGGACCCCGTGGTGTGGTAGAGGGCTGGATGAACAGTAGACGGTGGAGGGGTGCCCGTGGAGGGATGGTTGAACAGGACCCCGTGGTGTGGAGGGCTGGATGAGCAGTAGACGGTGGAGGGGTGCCCGTGGAGGGGTGGTTGAACAGTAGTCGGTGGAGTAGCGCGCGGTGGAGGTTGGATGAACAGGAGCCCGTGGAGGCTGGAGGAGTTCGACGGTAGCCCGTGGAGGCTGGAGGAGGTCAACGGTGGAGATGAACAGTATCCCGTGGAGTCCCGTTTCGCGGTACGCCACACCCCTCCCGATGAACAGGACCCCCGTTTCGACCGTAGCGCTCCAACACAAGTCCGTTTCGTCCGTTTTGCGGTATGCCACACCCCTCCCGATCAACAGGACCCCCGTTTCGACCGTAGGAGGTCCGTTTCCTCCGTTTTGTGGTACGCCGGATCCCTCCCGATCAACAGGACCCCATTCCGAACGTAGGAGGTCTGTTTCCTTTGTTGTGCGGTACGCCAGGCCTCGTTTCCATCGCCTGTGCCGTCCAAGCCCTCCCCCGATGAACACGACCACGCATTCCGTTCCAACCCAGCCGGTTGGCTCCCACGCGTTCCATTGCCTCCTGATGAACACGACGCATTCCGTTGCCTCCCCATGAACACGACGCATTCCGTTGCCTCCCCTTGAACACAACGACGATGCTGCCTCCCCATGAACACGACGACGACGATGTTGTTTCTCCGTTTCGACCCAGCCATGTACACGAGCCCTGGCCGTACGTTTGCACGAGTAGGCGTTCGAGACCCCGCCCGTATGTACACATACGTGGCCGTACTTTCTTTCTTGCACCATGGCCGATGTACGTACGTGTACATGCTACGTGTGCGCCTCTACTACGACACATGCGCGCCTCCACATCCACCAGTATATATGTACGTACACGTTCGCGACCAGAATGACAACGCTACGTACGCTTCGACCAGGTGGGTCCCGACTGTTAGGCACTTCCTTGCCTGCGAAGATGTAGCTGGTGGGCCCCAGCAGTCAGGGGGGCGAATCGTTTTTTTTGTCCGGACGCACTTCCTTGCGTGCGAAGATGTAGCTGGTGGGTCCCAGCGGTCAGGGGGGCGAATCGTTTTTTTTTGCCCGGACGCACTTCCTTGCGTGTGAAGATGTAGCTGGTGGGTCCCAGCAGTTAGGGGCAAACGTTTTTTCGTGAAATACGGTGGCCCGTCCGGTGGGTCCCCGCTGTCGGTTGGAGGAATAGTTATTTTGCACGTAATAAGGAGGCACTTCCTTGCTGCGGCCATGGACCCAGCTGTCAGCCTCTCCACGTACAGTCCACGTCTGATGTAAGCCGTTTCTTGACCATGTTGACCACGCCGCGCCGAGAGCACCAGGGCGGTGGACGACGGCGAGGCCTAGGAAGGGGTTGACGCGGAGCCGGGGAAGACGCGGCAGTGGATGCCCACGTGTAGAGGAGTACAAGGGTTCACTGGTTCGCTGCGGTGTGAGGCTGTCGTCGTCGCAGAATAACATGGGGTGTGGGTGAGTAGAGGGATGGCCTGGCCAGCAGTGGGAGTAGTAGGGGCGGTGAGGCCTCCGCCGCATCGCAGCCGGCCACGAGAGGCAGGAGCACGAGGCACGACCGGCGCTGGTTTGGGCGGCTGGAGCAAGAAGACCAGAGGTTGAAGAAGCACTACGGCCGTTGGATGGACATCGTACGGTCACTGGAGCTATAATCGTGCATATTGACTAAGTTGACGAAGCCCTCCGTCCCCGTCAACTTAGTAGGCCCACAAGTCAGCCTGCCACTATACTGGGTCCCAGCTAACAAGGGGAGTATTCATTTTTTTGTGCGTAATAAGGAGGCACTTCCTTGCATGCGAAGATATAGCTGGTGAGTCCGAGCTGTCAGCGGCGGTAACGTTTTTTCGTGAAATACAGAGGCCCTTTCGGTGGGTCCCTGATGTAAGGTGGAGGAATCATTATTTTGCGCGTAATAAGGAGGCATTTCCTTGCGTGCGGCCATGGACCCAGCTGTCGGCCTCTCCACGTACAGTCCACTTCAGATGCATGTCGGTCGTTGACCACGTTGACCAGGCCGCGCCGAGAGCACCATGGCGGTGGACGACGGCGAGGCCTAGGAAGGGAACGACACGGAGGCAGGGAAGACTCGGCAGTTGTTTCCCACGCGGAGGGGAGTGCGACTGTACGAGGGTTTACCGGTTCGTCTGCCATCGCCAGAGAATAACAACAGGTGTGGGTGAGTAGAGGGATGGCTAGGCCAGCGATGGGAGTACGGTGGGGCGGTGAGGCCAGCGCGGCAGCACAGTCGGCCGCGGGGAGGAGGGAGCAAGCAGTCCCGCCGGCGCTTGTTTGAGTGGCTGGAGCAGGAAGAGCAGAGATTGAAGAAGCACGGCGGCCGTTCGATGGACATCATACGGTCACTGGAGCTAGAATCGTTCATATTGACTAAGTTGATAAAGCCCTCCGTCCCCGTCAACTTAGTAGGCCCACAAGTCAGCCTCCCATCATGGTGGGTCCCAGCTAGCAGGGGGGTATTCATTTTTTTGTGCGTAATAAGGAGGCACTTCCGGTGGGTCCAAGCTGACAGCGGGGGGAACGTTTTTTTCACGAAATACGGTGGTCCGTCTGGTGGGTCCCAGCAGTCAGGGGCAAACTTTTTTTGGCGAAATACGATGGCTCGTCCGGTGGGTCCCAGCAGTCAGGGGGAAACGTTTTTTCTGCGAAATACTGGTGGCCCGTCTGGTGGGTCCCTACTATCAGGTGGAGGAATAATTATTTTGCGCATAATAAGGAGGCACTTCCTTGCGGCTGTCGTGGACCCAGCTGTCAGCCTCTCCACGTACAGTACTCTTCCGATGGAAGCCGGTCGTTGACCACATTGACCACGCCGCGCCGAGAGCACCACGGCGGTGGATGACGGCGAGGCCTAGGAAGGGGACAACGCAGAGCCGGGGAAGACGCGACAGTGGATGCCCACGCAGAGAGGAGTACGAGGGTTCACTGGTTCGGCTGCGGTATGAGGCTGCCGTCGCCGCAGAATAACAGGAGGAGTGGGTGGGTGGAGGGATGGCCTGGCCAGTGGTGGGAGTAGTATGGAGACGGTGAGGCCTCCGCGGCAGCACAGCCGGCCATGGGAGGCAGGAGCATGCGTCACGACCGGCGCTGCTTTGGGCGGCTGGGGCAAGAAGACCATAGGTTGAAGAAGCACTACGGCCGTTGGATGGACATCGTTGCCCACGCCGCGCCGAGAGCACCAGGGCGGTGGACGACGGCGAGGCCTACGAAAGGAACGACACGAAGCCGGAGAAGACACGACAATGGCTGCCCACGCGGTGGAGAGTACGAGGGTTGACTGGTTCGGCTGTCGTCGCCGGAACATAATAGGAGGTGTGGGTGAGTAGAGGGATAGACAGGCCAGGGATGCGAGTATGATGGGGCCATGAGGCCTGCCCGGCAGCACTGCCGGCCACGGGAGGCGGGAGCAGGCGGTTCCGACGGCGCTGGTTTGGGCAGCTGGGGCAGGAAGATCAGAAACTGAAGAAGCACGATTGCCGTTGGATTGACATCTAACGGTCTGAGCTGGTAGAGTTGATTGTTGACTAAGTTTCTTTTTTGAGAAACCTTGTGTACGCATGAACTTAGTAGGCCCACAAGTCAGCCTCCAAATCTGTGGCAGACAACATAAAGCCCATTTACTATTTTTTATAATTTGCAGCCCATTTGCTAATTCTTAAGTAATTTATTACAACCCATTTTCTGCCCAGGACCACGGTTAAAAAGTTCAACCTTATTTTGCATATTTTGGTGGAGTCCGAACTGTTGTAATCCCAAAATGATAAACATTTTTTTAAGAACTTATTGATTTGCCAAAAAATCGTTTTGTTTTTATAAGCAAATAAGATGTGGGACAATTGAGTTGGTTTAAGGGAAAACCACTGGTAAAAAAGTCAGCGCTGGGTGGGAAAAAACAATAAAAATAAGGATGTAAATATGAAAAGGGAATTTTATGTGATTTCAATATAATGATACGTGTATATGAACTAGTAAAACTATAGGTAGAGATTAGAGAACAGATGTAGGACATGCGTTTCAAGAGGATAATAGAACTGGGCTGTGTGTTTGATTGAGTAAAAAAAACTGCCTGCGGATGTTGTAAGACAAAATATAACTAACGATGGTGGGCCAGAGGCCAGTAGATACCTGCTGGATCTTTGTGCCCCATTGTCGTCATGGGTTGAGTCTGTTAAAAACAAAACCAACCCTAGGCAGTCTACATCCCAGTTGAAACTTGCTCGACCTGAAAAAACAATATACGTGCTCAATAAATGAGAGAATTCTGCAAGTACAGACTGATAACTGGGATGCAACACGGATATTGTTTTTTTATCGTGATAATAAGTGCATGCACTTGTTTCGAGAAAATTAGAGAACTGGGAATTCGGCGGGTGCTTATGCTACCCATCAAATAAAAACCAGGTGCCTGAAAATTCGTTTCGAAACAAATGATTCAGCTTTATATCCACGTCGACCCTCGGCATGATGGTTGAAAGCAAATGCAAGTTCATACCAAAAGATCGTTAACAACAATACCAACTTGCGGATAACAAGGTAGTACAACTACCAATACCAAACTAACTTATAATCATTTTACTCCTGGCCCTAGTGTTCGTCGGGTAGAAAATCTTGCAGAGGACCAGCTCCTGCTCCTTCTCTTGCCACAGGTCCCCGAGGTGGTACTGGTGCATCACCCAGTTTGTCCTCTGTTGGTCGAAGTTCTTGTTGGTGTGCAGCATCATAACCTTTTTTGTTGCCCGTCTGCCGGCTGTTGACCATCACCGGCAAGGTATTGTCGGTCTTGTACCACATCGCGTGCATTCCGCACTCCGACTGTATCTTGCGACGCGTCCACGTGCCCCTTTTGAACTCCCTGGAATTGCGCTGGAAGAAATGCTTCCTTAGACCACTCAGTGTGATACCTGCAGTATTGTTGAATACAGGTTTTAGTGTACCTAGTTGGCATTTTCATAACATTTTTGGCATGTTGTAGTCATTTGTTTCACTTTTTATTAACTGTCAAATTGTAATTGATTCACCAGGTCTGCGTCTAAAAAGAAAAATATAGCTATAAACAAAGGAATATGTTTGTGCAAGTAGACGGCCGATAGGTGTCTTATCTGGAAGTTTCTCAGGTTGGGTGTAGCATATGCCATGCTCGCTGTCGATGGTTGGTATGAACAAATCGATGAGAGACTGAAATCTCGCGTTGTCAGCACTCACTTTGGCCTCAAGGTGCTCGATCAGCTCCTGATCCGTGGGATCGAACTTGACACCAGCCGGCAGCACCGGCCAATCCTTCTTCGACTTGCATCGGTAATTCCAGTTATATGGTACTCAATGTATGATCAATCGACTGTTTTAAGTGAATGATGAAAGATTTCGACAGATAAGTGGTACTTCAAATCTGAAGTCCAGAATATCCGAACACGCCGCCGGGATTCTTATGTCACCTCATGCGCAACGTATTGTCACGTTAATTCAATGTGTAGACATGATGAATAATTTAACCGACGTATACTAGTATTGCTACTGTACTGAAGTACTTACTAGTCGTATTTAGTGTCATAATTTTACATAGATTTAACTAACAAGTACGCACTTAAAGCTTAACTGATATATATATATATATATATATATATTCCCTATATAATATATATATATAATATAATATATATAATAATAATAATATAATAATAATATAATAATAATAATAATAAAGCAGCTACTGTTTCTGGTCGTCCGTCATCGCTATCAATTTTGCACAAAAGTCCCTCGGTTTACAGGGAATTAACCCGCAGTCCTGTTTTAAGTGGATGTTCAGGAAAACGCTTCATTCTTGCAAAAAGAACCCTACATTTTACTATATTCAACCCATGGTCCTTTTAATTCGGAAAACACACTGGCTCCTTCGAGCAGAGCCGGGGAGGTGGAGGGCAGCCACGCGCGGGGGAAGTGGAGAGGCCGGCGGCGCCCATCGAGGCGGTGGCAAGGTGGCGGCGCAAATGTGTCAAGCCACGGGCAGCACACACGCGAGGTCGGCTGGTAGGAGGCGATGTGCAGAGAGCTGGGAGGAGAGCAAGCGGCGAGTAAGGACTAAGGAAGCAAAAGGAAAATACATGCGTGCTCCATTCATCCTCTAATCCTGGAGGAGGAGAGAGTTGAGAGAGAGAGAGAGAGAAAGAGAGAGAGAGAGAGAGAGAGAGAGAGAGCCGAAATAGCTAGCTGCTCGCGTGCATCCGGCGACGGGTCAGACGGATCGAGGCGGAGGCCGATGGAGAGGTGGCCGGAGGCGGCGAGCTCCAAGGCAGGTGGGTTGATGTGGTTCCAGATGGCTTCGCGGGTGGCCAGGCCGAATCAGCTGCGTTGCCCACGCGGCGGACAAACAGGCGCTCCTCTCGTCGTCCTCCTCCAGACGGCAAGGCCAGGCAAGCGGCGGATCCGGCCGCTCCAGCGCAGATCCAGCGGCGTGGCGGACCAATCGACGGAGAGGTGGCCGGCGGCGGCGGGGTGCTGGCGACTCCCTTCCCTGGACTGGAGAAAACAGAGGAGAGAGAGAGAGAGAGAGTTGGGGGGATCCGGTGGCGACTGTGGTGGAGGGACGCCCGCCATGGCCACTGGTGTCCTGGTGGAGCAGGGGCACGGCAGCGCGGGGGAGCGGGCGTCCCGGCGGTGGGGAGCGGGGTGCGGGGTGGGGGGGTCCGGCGGCGATGGGCGCGCAGGCGGCAAGGGCGCTACATCCCTGGGTTGTCGTGTGGTATCGGGGTTGAGGACGGGGAATGGATAAGAGCTGCGCTCTGACGACGGTGCTTATGGAAGGGAAATCTGACGAGCGAAATTTCTAGAGAGAATGCGTGTTAGCTACGCGCCGAGGTGTAGTAGCCCACGGCGAGCGCAACGACGATTTTTCTTCGTGGTCGTGTAGTAGCTATCAGCCCAGGTGTTACCGGATATTTTTCTATTGTTTTGTAAAAAACAGGGGTGCAAAAATCTAAGCCCATCACGGGGACGTGTCAACGTGCACACATGTGTTTGTGCTTGTTTGTCTCAAAAAAAATATGTGTTTGTGTTTGTTTTCCGAACTACGTTGTTGAGTTTGGCGCTACATATTTTTTGTTTTAACGTTGAATTTAACTACCCCTCTCCCGCAAAAAAATAGAATTTAACTACACCTCTCCTGCAAAAAGAAAAAAAAACAATTAACTACCCCTCACGGATTCATATTAATTGGCTATTAGAAGGTGAAAAATATATCAATCGATCTGGGATAATGACCATATCCCGTACTAAGTAAAAAACACCCTCGGTCAGTTAATTGTTCTTCACATAGATCAATTGATTTGGGATCATATCCCATGTCTCGAACTAAGTCCAAAAATCACTGCCCTCAAAATATACAGTTTTTGTTAGCAGTGTCCCACGTCCTGTGACCCAATTTATTCATCGGGTAAACCACTATTCATAGCAATTGACATTTGCTCCATACCAAAGCACATGTAATGATTTGAATCCAGTCAACAGAAGAAGATTTCAAATCATGCATTGTGAATGACGAATCTCATCATTCAATATATACCGCAAGCCTATGTCACTCTCGGTGAGAAATTTCCAATTACTCACACCAATATACTAATCTAGATATCATCAACAATCTAGACATTATCCCTCATCCGATTGTTTTATTGGCCACAAACCAAATCTGTTCCATATGTGCACGTGAATCAGATGTTGCCAATTCTGACATCACCTTCATGAGGTCATCAGAATGTCGTTCCTAAGTAAAAATTTCATGTCACCTTACAAATTTAGAGCAGCGAGCCTCCGAAACTTCGTCTTTCACCTTTTTTCTCACCCCTCGTCTCACATAATACCGTATTGTAATGTTATATATTTTTGCTACACTCCTGTTGCAACGCACGGGCATTTGTGCTAGTATATATAGGGTGGGTCTATTCTAATAACACCCTCCAGAGTCTTATTCTAATAACACCTAGGCTTATTCTCATAACACTTTTCCTAAACCGAACTCACCCCACCCGACTAACCCAACTAGCACCCCCACCTCCCACCTCCTCCGCTGCCACAATTCGCCTTCCCGGATCCACATCCGACCCTGCCAGGGCGCGGCCCCCATCCCCACCCGGTTTCTTCTCCTGTCGGCGCCACCCTACTCCCAACTTGCTTCTTCCGCTGCCGGCGCTGCCCCACCTCCATCCCGCTTCTTCCCCTGCGGTTTTTCATCCATTGTAGTGCGGTTTTCAGTCGGATGAAGTACCTACGTCGATTTGGGTGGCGCGAAAAACAGAGTGTCCGCATTTCGGTAAATTTAAAACTGCTCTTAAACCATAAGGAATTAGAGAGAGAGAGTGTTCTACATGAAAAAGTTGCGTCTCGTCGATATCTTTCCAATGACATATCATTTGAATCATTTCGACAACCGGTTTGTAAAAATTTCACGAAAAACGGTCATTATCACTCGTCGTCCATTACACGATTTTTAAAATTAACTTAAAACCGTAAGGAATCTTGAAAATATTTCAACATATGAAAGTTGTGCCTCGTCCATAGATTTTCAACGGTATATTACACGCCTCGTTTCGACAAACGGTTAAAAAACTGGAGCGAAAACAGTACCGAAAAATTTAATTTTTTTCGAAAAACAGAATTCCGCGATTTAGTAAATTTGAAACTGCTCTTAAACCGTAATGAATTAGAGAAAACAATAGTTATGAAAAAGATGCGCCTCGACGATATCTGTCCAACGGTGTATCATTTGCGTCATTCCGACGAGCGGTTTAGAAAAAAAACGCGAAAAACGCTCGCTGCCACTCTTTATGGGCTGCACCATTTTTGAAACTGCTCTTAAACCGCGGGGAGTCTCGAAAAGTGTTCAACATGGCGAAGTTGCGCCTAATACGTAGCTTTCCAATGATATATTACACGCCTCGTTCCGATAAACGGTTAAAAATTAGAGCGAAAACAGTACCAAAAAAACACTACGCGCATTTTTTTCCGACGCGAAGTTCACTAGTCTTTGTAATGCAGTGCTCTTGCTAAAGAAAGTGCAGTTCCCTCGCGTTGAGCATGCAGTGCAGAAGTGTTATAAGAATAACTATTCTGATAATATTATCAGAATAGACGGATATATATATATATGGCTTCTGCACAGCATCTCTATCATCATTATCAGTACATCCTAAGCAGGTGAGTTAGGATGCACTTGATCCCAGGAAGGTATCTATCCTTCAAACCAGAGGAGTGCTTCAAACTAACAACAATACATAATATTCAACTAAAGAGGATCGTGCTACAGCAGCAGAATACATGGCTCAGTTTAGATATCAGCACGAATCAAGTTGTGCATATTTGTTGTTGGTATGAACCACATCGCCGCATGTCGGGTTTGCAAAAGCCATCCATCGCATGGAAGCTTGATGCCTTTCACACACTAAAGATTATCTGGCAACAAGCTGTGTCGACAAATCTCTAGATATGGTGATTCATGAAACTCATGGTATGATGTGTAAACACAGCCCCCCCCCCTCGCGAATGGAAGTTGCGTAGCACAGTAATCATCGTCGGTGATATGATCGATGATTGGTTGGATGATCGGATAATTGAGCCCGAGGAACAAGGAGTGGTTGTCGAGGCTGTAAACCCGCTTCCAGTTGAATACGCCTGGCCCAACGGAGCTGGGATCTTTCTCGAACACGAAGCAGCCATAGCCATCAATGTCACGAGCGCCCCACACATTGTACTGCATGTGGTTTGATATAATGGTTTGTTCAATTTGGTACGTGCGAATGAGCATAAAGTGACCACCGTCAGCTGAACGAGCGATAAATCACCAGCCATCGGCTGGTATGATTCCAGGTCCTGGAATCATGAAGGCCAGCGCATTTGCGTCTGCTGCAACAATTCAAATTGGAGACCAAAAGAACAAAAATAAACAATCATATTCAAAGTATGTGTGGAATTAAGATTATTATAACAGTGACACATATCATAGACAGAGAATTGCAATGTCGTGGTCATAATCATACCCCAAGTTAAAAAAATAAGCCAATGGCTTTCATATTCTAGCAATATGTCATGGTTCAAACATCATGTAACAATGAGAGGAAAACAGCTATGACAACGCCTACTCATATTCTACCATAGCACTTACTACTACTGTTCTCATATCAACTCTAAGCAATAACATGCGTTGTTATAAAAATCTTGTAAACGAGAGTAACATATAGCAATCATGATGTTATGCTCATAATATGTATTCTAACAATCATTAGATGCCAATTGTTCTCATATCAACTCTAACAATAACATGTGTGGTCATAAAAATCTAGGAAATGAGAGGAACATATAGCAATGATGTGGTTATAGACATGCTATGCATTCTAAATTTGTAACAAATGAACAGGCAGTCGTATTCATAAGGTAAAGATGAGATGAGATAGAACAATTACACGACGATAGATTCCACCAGTATAGGCAGCCAATCTGTGCGTCGACCGCGTAAACGATGCCATCATGCACTATAGCATCAGACAGAAATGTTGCCTCAACAGGATTGATGATGAGCCATAACCATGTATGGCGACCGGATTCTAGATAGACTAATCCCATGTTGAACAAGGCAATGAGCTTATAATCCATGTAGTCTTCTGATGGTGTGGGCACTTTGCAGATTACAACTTTCTGCAAATAGAGGTCGAGCCAAAAGCTTGACGCATCTCGTGCGTAGTAGGCAAGAGTGTCCGGCGGGCCGCGAGGCTCGATGGCGGCAGTATCCAACGATGGAAGGGTGATCTCTCGCTGGGTGTAGATATCCACAAGACGCCACGGACTACAGGTGTGGTGGATGAGGACGATCCAGTTGGCCTTCATGCCCGCCCAGTAGTGGCCGCACATGAAGGACATGTGGACAGGTAGTGGTAGCATGTCGAGGGGCACCACGGCAACCTCCGTAGGATCGTCAAGTCGGTGTTTGGGCCACCTGCGAGGATCGGGCATTAGTAAGCAGGGTGTCTTGAAAAGAGCCGGCCGGTTGCAGATGAGTAGACGGTACAAAGACACCGAGCATGCGGCCAGACGGACGGTGCTGAGTAGGTCCATACGACTACAGATCTGCTCCAAGAGAACATCAGGGAGGGGAATTCCAATCGCGGCTCTGCGTGTTAGTCGGTTCTGCCATTGGGGTTTTCGGTGTTTGCGAGCCAGCGGGGAAGTGGATTCGGGCGGGCGAGCGAAGAAGCTTCTCCTCGTGTGGCCGAGCAGTGAGCGGGGGGATATGGTACGCGTGAGCTACCAAGGAAGATGGCGCGGGCGGGCGAGCAGTGAGCGGCGGTAAATGCTGTGCGGCCGACGATGGGGAAGAGAAGAGGAAGAAGAAGAGATGGCAGTACTGGGTATGACTGATTTAGTAACACCAACATGCTAGTTCAGCTTATTAATTACGTGTCCCATCAGATGCAGCGTGTATTGTCACTTCACTGCGAAGACTAGTTGAATAGTTCTCTCTGACCGAGATGGGGAATAATGGATCGCGAGGACTTCCTTTCTACAGTATCCCTATGCCTCTACGCTCACTTCACTCATTTTGCTTCGTACCTAGTCACTTGTTGAAATCTGTAGAAAGACAAATACTCCATATTTGGGAACAGAGGGAGGCTTTTACTCCGTACTATTTGGGAACAGAGGGAGTATCACCATATAGAGGGAACAGAGGAAGCTTGAAATATGAACATGTCAATGGGAGGGAGTAAGCCCCATGCATGCATGCATGCATGCAACATGCAACACTCAGACGTACACATGGACGCACGCAACACTCACGCACCCATGCGGCACACAGCACACGACGCAACACACACGCTCACGCTCAAGTGCTCAACCTACTCCCTACGTTCGTGAAAGACTGTACATTTAGAGATTTACACATTGACCAGGGCATAATTAACGCCCAAAAGTAGCAGACTTATGTGTGCATGCGACCATTGAGATAAGAAGATTAAATGAAGACCGTTGCATGCTGTAATTAAGGATAGGCATGTAGCCTATATCTACAGCACAAGTTAGTGCATTAGTTAATCAATATCGATTTAGATTAAAGGCTAAATGCATTGGAAGTGTAGATGTACATCATGTACTACACTCTTTGTTTTATAGCCGATGTACACTCTTTGTTGGAAGACCGAGGGAGGACACGTGCATGCACTCACATACACAGCCAGGGCAGTTCGCGCGCAAGGGTTGGACTCGTGTCGCGCCTGCATAAAGTTTTGTTTAACTGATTTCTTTGCTCTGCCAACTGACAGGTGGGACCCAGAAACCAGGTGACAATTTAACTACTCAACAAAGTGCCACGTTGACTATGTGGCCGGTCAGTAGGGTGCAATACAGTGCTCTACGATGAGCTAGTGATCGTATAATCGCCGCAAAACTATATATAGTGACCGTAAAGAGCGTATTGTTACATACCTTGACCGCCAGTGTATTTTTCTCGTTTCAAATTAAGCCATATTAATCGGAAAGGACGCAGTATGGACTACTACTACTAGTACTAGTACTTCTTTGATGTGTCCCGTCAACTCGTCGAACGAGGAGAAGCTTGCTTACTACGCCTCTCCCTCGCCCACGCACGCGGTGATTCGCAGGACGAGGAGAGGGTTTTGACTACAGCGCCCTCTCCCTCTCAATCTCCCTCACCCTCGCCCTCGCCCTCGCGGTGGACGTGCAGTAGTTCAACCGGTGTTAGATTGCCAGAAGCATATTGTACTGTAGTATCATCATTGTTGGACCTTCCGAAGAGGCAAAGAGCCAAGTGCAAGGTTCACACGAGTATGAACTGTTAAACCTCCCGAAGAGGCAAAGAGCTAAGCTCAAGGTTTTATAGGAGTTGTCGTCCTAGTAGGAGTGTACTACAACTATAGCAAACGATGATACTGTATGATGCCGCCACGTCACGTATATCCAAAGCTGTCCCACCTTTTTTTCTCAAAGAGCGTGTTGGAGCCCGTACAACAACTACACAAGTTGCACGTAAACATAACACATTTACTAGTAATAAATTCTAAAGGACAAATGCCAGTATGCCACACAAGTTCATCTCCAATTCATGTGATAAATTTGTGCATGACTAGTCTACATATATTCACAGCGCTACCGTTCACAATTACCGTACTCCACTTACACGTTATAGATGGGCTACATGTCCTCCTCCAGGTTCCAGTCCCAGGTGTTATTCATGGATGGCACGATCCATAGCGGTGGGCAACGGGAATCATTTCGCAGCTTTCTAGTCCGGTTCCACACGATGGAGACTCATCCAAGCTGAAGCGGCATAAATCAGGGATAGCGTGTCCCAGCATGTCGTTCATCCGGCGGTGCGCACTGAAGACACAACCATGCTTCATGAACGGCAGGCCTTCCGTGTCGTGCACGGAAGGTGGCATCCGCTTCACAATGGGGTAGCTGTCCCCGATGAAAAGCGAGTACTCTCCAAGAGTGTTCCTCGGCACCCACGTAGCATCACGGGGGTCGAACTCGGCGCCGTTCATCTGGTACACGCGGCATCCCAGATCTGGACACATGGTGACATACATAGTCAAGGTCCATGCATAATAATGTTGTGCTCAAATATGGCGGTCAGTAATACTGTGCAGCAAATAGTACTACTCCGGTATAGAGGAAGTAAAATAACCGGCTTATTATATATAGCCACTCTTGGCTACATGGATGAGATAGTAAGACATGGAAAAACAAAAATGGTGGCAGCTAGTGGGTTCAAGTCTTCAAGGGCCTAGCTAGCTATACGTGTCCTTCAAGCTAAAAAGTACTCCTACTAGTACTACAAAGTATACTACTAGTACAACAATGAAAGAGAAGGCGAGAGGGTTAAAAAAATGGAATACCTGGGTAGATGGTGATGGTCCGATCGTGGTAGATTGTGTGACCATGTTGCACATCAGTGGTACCATGGGTAACGACTGCTAAGATAGTTGATCCCAATATGCCAAAGTCAGCTACAAGGTTCCAGGTTAGACCTAATTGCGGATGCAAATGCACATCTAGGATCCACAATCTTATTTTGATCGGGGGATGACTGGTCCCTGCAAAATAATGGAGTACTGTTAGGGATGCAAATGATGGTTTGTGCATTCCGTTTGTAATCTCCCGTACCGTAGGATGGCAACCAGATGAAACAAGTCCCCTGGCTTGTCACCGCAAAGATGCGGCCTAGATGGCGCACGACGTCTTCGAACGTGTAGGGGTACAAATCTGCCGCCGCCAACATGCGCCAGCCTCTGCCGTTACTGCCTCTTGCATTGATGGCAATCCTTATGTCGAACACCGCGATGAGATAGTAATCGGCGTAGCCGCGTCGCTTTGTCGATGGGTCCGCAATTGCTATCTTCTTCAATCTCATGTAGGCATCATCATACGTATTCAAGCCCAGCCAGTCTGGAAGGCCGATCCCAATGGTGGAGAAGGGGTCTACCGGAACGGCCGCACTGTTGTGGATGTTGTGCAAAATGATGGTGGTATCCGGCCGGAGGTATGCAAGCCAATCTTCGTTGGCACCGACCCAAACCTATATATAAGACGGTGGGCAGCGGAGAAATTACGGGATGGAAATGGAATAACTAAGTACTACATGATCAAACTCCATTACTGACCTGCTCATCGGACAAAATCCGACTACCTCTCAACGTCGGCAACTCTAGCGGAGTCAACGTGCAACCATGGCCAGGGAGCGGTGGACTGTTTGAAGGATTGTCCCATAGAAGAACCTTCTCCTCGAGGACGCATGGAAGACCAACAAGCATGGCATGTTTAAGCAGCGTCTTGAAAAAGTTGGTGCGGGAAGCACCGAGTCTTGCGGCGGTGAGGACGTCAGAGCGGCGTGCGATTTCTCCCACAGGATCGTCATCCAAGGTCTCCCAGCCCCGACGAGGAGGAGAACCGCCTGGCGAATCCATGGGAGCAGCGACGAACTGCCTTCTCTTCAGGGGGAGGGGAACTGGCGAGGAGGAGATAAGAGCGTAGTAACCGCAGGGCCTCGTCCCTTCCAACTGTAGATCGTTCCTCAGCGAAGGGGTGAGGCTATTATTTACTACTAGTACTCCCTTCGATTCTTTTGACTCTACGCATAAGAGCGGACCCGGATACCAAGGCAGGGGCTCGCAGCATGCTTTCTGGACGGAAATACCCCTGGCGCATGGATGGGAGGAGCTAGCAGCTATAAATGCCCCATGCAGCCCATTGGCTGTCTGCCCGCATTCTCCTCTCTCTGCATGCTGCATGGATGTCTCCCTCTCTCTCACATGACTGCATGCGGTGGCGCTGGCCTATGAGAAGCTCGCGTGGAGATAGCAATCTTCTCTCCAGAAGAGATTTTTTTGAAAGAAAGGGATTATGGAACGTTATGGGATTGCATTATACAACACTAGTAAGAAATTTTTGGCACTAGGTAGTAGTTTTTGGCGTGGATTAAGAAATTTTGGGTATGTTTTTACCATTTTTTGTACACGCCAACTAGTGTCAAAAAACGTCTTACATTATGTGACGGAGGAGTACATACTCGTACTATAGCAGTACTAGTACTACTTTTCTCAACTAGTAGTGTGATGTACTGTACTTCTAGTCTAGTCTAGTATAGTGCACCAGTTTTGAACTCTTGAATCTCAGGGCCAAGGAGCTACAATTGGAAGTGGAGGGTACTATAGTTCTCTAGAACCATCGTTGTACTATCAATGCAGGGGAAGTACACCTGCGTAGTGGCCTAGTGGGTACTCTCGGTGCTCTATTCAGCCGCTCCTCTCACGTAGCTGCCTACTCAGCCGCTCCTCTCACGCACACACTAGCAGCCTGTTTATTAGCGACGGTTACTGCGGGGGCAGAACGTTTGAGTTATTTGATACAGCGAGACTAGGCTTTTCGCTTCCATTTGTGGAGGTGTAATGGATCTCGTTGAACTTTGTTAGTAGTTCCTTCTTTATGAATGAGGTGAAGCAAAGCTTTTGCCTCCGTTTCAAAAAAACACGTTAAGAGGAATTTCTTTTATAGTAGAGCCGGTAATGGAGTGAAGTCCATGCATGCAACACCACAAGCTATAGAGTAGTAGTACTTCCTCTGTCTAGGTGTGTAAGTCATCTTACGTTGTGCATCGCGACCAAGGCGGAGAGGAAAACGAGAAAACTTAATGTCTTTTTGCTAATTAATAGCATTGCATGCAATGAACTAACCACTGTATGTTATGTTTGGTAGTCTCAAGTCATTGAAAGCATGCACAGCCCACATATCTTATTGGTTGATATGCCACAAAACAAAAAACGAGAAGGGAGTTAATGTACGGTGCCTAAGTGTTTTGGGATTATTTGGTTTTCATAAGGTGACTTACACACCTAGATGGAGGGAGTAGAGCACTTTACGTAAAGAGCCATATTGCACAGTTCCCAATGCCCCACCAGGCTTTTCCGGCTCCTCGGGCTTAATTGGGAGGCGCTAGTTTAAATATGCTACTAGCTGATGAGGAAGCTGCAATCGAGGTGCGGCTAGGGCGAGCATGCAAGCCACGGGATGCTGGGAAAGAAAACCCGTTCACGTGGCTAGGTTGTCCAGTGCACCCAGATTGTGGGGCCGCACGTCCGTTTGACTTCAAAACTCAAACTACCCGTGTAAAATATTGGCTCGCAGCGAAGTGTAGTAGTACTATTTTTTTTTAAAAAGGCTGCCGTGCGTTCAACCGGGATCGAACCCAGAAAACGAGGTATAAACTCCTGCGACCACTAGTAGTACTCGTTGGAGTACAACGCAACCTAGAATCGCCTTTTGTTGCTAGTAGTACGTACATTGTTCCTTACAGGAAACCCCTATCATCTGCTGCTGGCTATATGCCAGTGCCATGTCATCTACAACCCATCTTATAGCCAACATGTACAATAATAGATCAAAAGAGTGTACTACTTTTTTATTATGTGGCCCACTTCTCATTCTCACAAAGTGCCTAGGAGCACGTGCTAGAGCTGGCTCTTCACGAAGAGCCCGCTTACCTTCTCTCTCCTCTTCTCTTTCCTCCAACTAAGCAGAAATATACTAGTTTATTTCTTATAGCCTGCTGACTCAGCTCTATTGTACTTGCTCTAATAATGCAAGAAACCACTAAAATGCCAAGAAACTACTACCACTTGCATACGTGGCAGACTTAAGATAAGACTACCTTATCAACCATTGTACATGCTCTTACCAACAAAAATCCTCGAGTGACCTCCTACCTTCGGCCCATCCACCTAGTCATCCTCGGCCATGGGACGCAGCTACCGCCGCCGGCAGAAGGCGAGGTCAAAACCTCCGGCGGTGCGGAGCCCATGTTGCGGCAGCCCGGATGCCAGCTCCGTCCGGCGCTCGCGGCCGCTAGCTAGCCAAGATAGCTCCATCCAGCTGCTTTTCTGCAAGGTTTGCTAGCTAGATTGGCACGGCAGCGCGGCGTCTTGCTCGCGCGCGCCACGCAAAGGCCAGCCTTCTGGCTCGAGCGAAGGCCAGCACGGCGGCTTGCTCGCTCGTGAGTCACACTCGGGCCAGCCTGCCAACCCGTGCGAAGGCCAGCGCGGCGTCCGGCCCGTCCGGCGGAGCGGCGGCCAACTCGCTCATCACCGGCGCCACCGACGAACACGCATCAGTACTGTTTGAAGTAATGTTCAAGAAAAATAATGATTTGAGGGGGAATAACAGGATAGAAGGTCAGATGTGGGTCCCTCGTGTCAACGGTCAAACAAAATGTGTTGGTTTAACCCTGTCATAAATGGGTTTAAACGAACCTGATTGGTAGGAGTACTAGGTAGTTTTTGGCATGGATTAAGAAATTTTGGGTATGTTTTTGCTATTTTTTGTACAATAGATTCTTTCTAGGGCTGGTTGAAAGTGGTAGTTTTTTGTTAAATACTCTACATATTGTAAGTAGGAGTGAAAGTTAAGCTTTGGAAGCCAATAAGCAAGACTAGTTACATAGTGCATATGTGTACATGATTGAAAGTAAATATCAACCATGAGTGACTGATATCTTGATGGAAAACTCGAAACTATGGAATACTAGGAAAAAATGCATGGTTGGAAATACTAGCAATGTTCATGTCCGTTGCAACGAATCATAATTAGAATAATACTTATTCACAAACTTGGTACAAAATACTCTGATTTTGATATACATATGTCCCTAGAGATATATTATGTTTTAATTAGAATATATTCCTTGGGCTGTTTTGGTGAGGTCAGGGAGGGATGTGGTTGGTTTTAAGATACTAATTATGGGTTTTTCTGCAAATTGGTAGACAAGTGGGATGTTGGTGATAAAAGGCAACAAGTTACCTCACAATCGTTAGATGTAGATCTAATGGTCAAAAACGACGAATGGCAGACACACCAGCATCCCCAACTTAGTCTTGTGTAGGAGTACTAGCAAGATCCGTGCATTGCACGGAACATCGAGATGCATTTTTTATAAAACACTTGTTGTGATTGACCCTTGCGGGAGTAATGCCATGTGTAAAAACTAATGATATCTCGAGAAATATGAGATAAGGTGAAGAGGAGTGGGGTGTGGTGGTGGTTGGTGGTCGGACTGAGCAGAGGCATGGGGATTGACGACGCCGGCAGCGGCCACCAGGCCAGTTTGTTCCAGAGGCTTCCTTTCTTAATTGCTCAACAATGAGGTTTGTTGGAGATAACGATGAAAGAGGGAAGGCCTTGTCTACAAATGTGGAGAGGGGTGCGGTTATCTTTTAGTTTAATTTCCATCCGTCAGATATAGATCGGACGGTCTATATTGCAAGATGGCACATGTACCATCATCACCAACTCGGTTTTTTATAAGAGAAGAAATATAAGTATGGAGATACAAATGTATTATCGATACTTGCTTCCGTAAACTAGCATCTACATTCTATTCAACGCCTCGGCATGTGGGGCCTTAGCACAATGACTTATCAACTGTGTAAAACAAAGATTTTCCCATCGCCGACAAGGAGGGGGTGACGGCGGTGCGCTTTTTGGCTTTCTCTAGTCCTAGTAGTCATACTAGGTGGTCTAAGCACATGTAGATTTATTCTTTTTCATGTCTCGTGTTCGCCGTACTGCCACGACTGTTGATGAATAGACAGTAAGTTATTCACGGGGAAACCCTTATTGAGCGTGTTTGCGAGAGAGAGAGAGAGAGAGAGAGAGAGAGAGAGAGTGCGTGTGTGATATGTTAGAGACTGAGGCAATGATAATAGATTCTTTGTGTCTATGTGTGTGGAGGATAGAGAGAGACATGTACATGGGGCTTTGTGTTGTGTAACATGGAGACACATATACATAATAAGAGAGTGAGTGTGTGAGATACACATGCGGACATGAGGAGAGATGAGGATCCAGATAAATGTGTGTTTGTGCGGGTCTGTGTGTTTTTGTGCACGCGTTTGTGTGTGAGAGGGAGAGAGTGTATGTGTAGTAGAGAGACCACTGATGATGTAAACCTAGTATAAGGGAAGGGGGAATGGTGTGACATGTGTAGTAGCGAGATAGCACGGGTGTGGGCGGGGGGAGCAGACTATTTGGAAGAGACATCGATTGTGTGTGTGGGAGAGGGGTGTGAGAGCGAGAGAAAGAGAGAGCTAGCGACGGAGAAAGAGAGAGAGAGGAAGAGAGGGGGCGAGAGGGGTCGTTTGTGTCCATAAATGGTGTATAGATAGGGAGACAATGTTGATGTTGTCCGAAATTGGCCTATGAACGGAGACGCAAGGGAAGCGAGTCATCGTGTGTGTGATAGGGACTTCATGAGAGATCTAGAATAGATGGTGTAGAGAACAATGTGCGAAATCGAGAACGATTATACATTAAGGAGCTACGCAAGGAGTCACGACATATATGTATACATGGAAGGAGCTGGGGCGGGTCCGCATGTGGGAGAGATAGAAAGAGGAGAGTGGTGCATAAGGAGACAAAGTGTGCTTGTTTGCAGTGGGGGTGGTGTGTGAGGTGAGTGCGCGAGAACCACATAACTAGGGAGATAGACGTTTGGGGGCGACGTTTTGTGTGTATGGGAAATATACACTCTACATAGTGTGTGTGCTTGGGTAAGAGAGATAGCGGGAGACCTAGAGAGTGAGGGAAGAGATGTGTGCATGCCCGAGAGACAAAGTGATAGAGACCTATGTTGAGGTCCGGACTTTACAAGAGAGAAGGGTGTTAATGTGCTCGTGTGTTGGTGTTTGGGGGAGATAACGACTTCTCTATGTGTGTGTGTGTGTGGTGGTGGTGGGGGGGGGGTTGACTTAAGATAAAGAGTGAGGTGTCCATATTTGACGGACTTTAGCGTAATTGATATATTGTGCACTCATGGTTGATCAATTTGTTTCACAATTTGTACTATGAGATAATAATACTTTTGAACATGCGTGATATACCTTGATGTACCGGAATTACAAACCTAAGATTGGAATTTTGGAATTCGACTCCATCATTAGCTTTTGTAATTCATTTAAACGGAGGTACATTTTTTAAGCCGGGATTTCGTGATTTCAAATTCATATATCAAACCTAGAGATATACACATACGGGCATGTTCAAACTTTATAATCATCCACTTTATTCATACACATACACATTTTTGCTTTTGTCATCATATTTAGGATAAACACATTTGGAATTTCATTTGAATTGGACCGTATGATGGTATTTGCTTGTAGTAGCTCAATGATCCATATTTGAATTGAATGGAAAATCTAAGTTTCGAGTTGGAGACATTGATTTTCAAAACTTGCACATTTTTTTGGCGTGCAAAACAAACAAGTTGTCGACCAAGATATCATAGTCGGCCGTACGAGAGCAAAATACTTATAATTTTAGGCACCAAAAGCTTTCAAACTTCCCGCTCACATCAAAATATCACGCGCCCGAAAGTTTAGCCCTGCGATATTCCTATTTTACCCCTGCCACATGAACAGAAAAGGGCTTCTTTGGTAAGTCCATTGTTTTCCCCTCTTTGCCCCCAACATTCTTCCCCAGAGCCCCGCCCCTTCCCCTCCCCGACCCCCCAACCACGGCAAGCCGCCGAATCTAGTCCTCCGCCGCAGCGGTGGACCTCACACCCTGCCGGATCTACCTTCCGCACCTTGGAACTATCATGAATATGCAACTTGTATTACTAGGAGGCCAAAGCCATCATATATATGATGTACATGAGGATGCCAAAAGGCAAGAATACAAAAGGCCAAAGGCCATCATCAATATAACTCTAACACCCCCCCTCAAACTCATGGTGGCTCGACAACACTGAGTTTGGAGAGATGAAATCTATGTTGTGCTCTAGTCTGTGCCTTTGTGAAGAAGTCCGCTAGCTCTAACTCGGAAGGCACATACTGAAGAGCAATAACATGATCCTGCACAGCAGCGCGCACATAATAAGCATCAACACCAATATGCTTGGTAAGCTCATGCTTCACAGGGTCCGGCGCAATACTGATAGCACCTGTACTGTCAGACAAGAGGGTGGTAGGTGTAGTAACAAAAACACCAAAATCCTCCAGTAGCCATCATAACCAAGTCACCTCTGCCGTCAGAAGAGCCATAGCTCTCAACTCGGCCTCTGCACTCGAACGAGAAACTGCAGTCTATTTCTTTGTCTTCCAAGCAATGAGAGAACCACCAAGAAAAACGCAGTAAGCAGAAAGTGAACGGCGATCCGAAGGATCACTAGCCCACGTAGCATCTGAATAGGCCTGGAGTTGTAACGAGCTAGAACGAGGAAAAAAGAGACGATGAGAGATCGTGCCACGGAGATATCGTAGAACACGAAGAAGGTGACTATAGTGAACTGAAGTGGGAGCGGAAACAAACTGGCTCAGAATATGGACAGGATAGGAGATATCCGGATGAGTGACAGCAAGATAGACAAGACTCCCAACAAGATGACGATAACGCGTCGGATCAGACAAGAGCTCACCATCAGAAGCACGAAGGTTAACATTGAGCTCCATAGGAGTCTCAGCAGTGCGCTCGTCACTAAGAGCCGCACGAGTAAGAAGATCATGGATATACTTTTCTTGGGAAATAGAAAATCCATCAGAGGAGGAGGAAACCTCAATCCCAAGAAAGTAACAAAGGGGACCAAGATCAGACATAAGAAACTGCTCACTGAGACGGGCCTTGACAAAGGCAATGTACTCAGAATCATCGCCAGTGATGATCATGTCATCAACATATATAAGAAGAAGAGTGCGACCACGAGTAGAAAGGTGGACAAACAACGCTGGATCATGAGCACTGGGTGACAAACCAGCTGCAGTGACCACAGAGGCAAAATGCTCAAACCAAGCGCGAGGGGCTTGCTTAAGGCCATATAGAGAGCGACGAAGACGGCAAACCATGCCATCAGGAACTGAATACCCAGGTGGTGGATGCATATAAACTTCCTCACGCAATTCACCATTGAGAAAGGCATTCTTAACATCAAGCTGAGACACGGACCAGTGGCGAACAGAGGCCACGGCGAGAAGTGTGCGGACAGTGGTCATATGGGCCACAGGAGCAAAAGTCTCATCGTAATCACGACCATGCTCCTTCTGAAAGCCACGAGCCACAAGACGAGCTTTATAACGCTCAAGAGAACCATCAGAGCGAGTCTTAATCTTATAGACCCACTTACAAGTGATGGGACGAACACGGGGGGGGGGAGAGAAACCAGGTCCCACGTGTCATTGCGCTCAAGGGCAGCAATCTCCTCTGGCATCGTGAACTGCCATTCAGGATGAACAATAGCATCTCGATAAGAAGTCAGCTCAAGAATGTCCGAAAGACCATAACGAGAAGGAGAATATCGGTCAGGGGGTGGACAAGGCAGAGAACGAAGACCATAAGTCGTATGAGAGGAGGAAGACGACACACTAGAAGTAGAGGGCACATCGGTAGACTCATTCACAACACGTGAACGATGATTATAATGGAAAGGAAAGGACGGAAGAGGTGGAATCACTGGAGGTGGAGACAGGGAATGTATCGGTGATAAAGGTGGAGAAGGAGAGGCTATCAGCGATGAAGGTGGAGAATCATGCGACGAGTGAGTAGAAGAAACCGTAGGAGAGGACGACGTCAGATCTGCAACAGCAGGATGAGGAGTAGGAATACTGGGCACAGAGGGAGGTGTATCTGGAAATCTAAGAAAAGAGATGTCCTTCGTAGAAAAGCCGAGGAGGATGGACGCGGGTAGAAGGGACGATATTCATCAAAGGTCACATCCCGGGAAATACGCATCCAGCGACCGACAGGATCCCAACACCGATAGCCCTTATGCTCATCATTGTACCCAAGAAAGACACACTCAACAGACTAAGCGGTCAGTTTGGTGCGTTCACGAGTGGCAAGCAAAACATAGCAGACACAACCAAACAAACGGAGTGCCGAATAATCAGGAGAATGACCAGAAAGACGCTCGAGAGGAATACCACCTTGTAGAGCAGCAGATGGATGAATGTTGATGAGATAGGTGGAAGTAGTAACAGCCTCAGCCCAGAAGTGAGGCGGAAGAGAGGCGGCGATCATCATCGCATGCGCCATCTCAAGAACGTGACGATGCTTGCGCTCAGCCACGCCATTCTGAGCATGATCACCAGGGTAAGAGAACTGAGTAAGAGTACTTTGCTCAGCAAGAAATCCTCGCAGCGCATAGGAGATATACTCACCAGCTGAATCTGTGCGAAAAACACGAATAGGAGTGGAAAACTGGGTATGAACCATGGCAGCAAATTTTTTGTATATAGATAAGACCTCACTACGAGAAGACATGAAATATATCCAAGTGAACCGAGAAAAGTCATCTATAAAGATAATATAGTAGCAATGACCCCCTTTTGAAGCGAAGGGAGCCGGACCCCAAACATCAGAGTGAACGAGATCAAAAGGACGCTCGGACACTGACTCGCTGTGAGGATAGGGTAGCTGAATCAGCTTACCAAGCCGACAACCCATACAATCCAACGAAGCGTTACTAGAGACAGATCCCAGAACACCACGATGAACTAGAGACGAGGGATGAGAACCACATAAATGGCCAAGACGATGATGCCACTGCTGAAAAGAGCTGGTAGATGCAACAACAGGGGTTGCGAGACTGGCAGAGGTGGCAACAGAGGGAAGACGGAGCCAGTCAAGCTCCGAGAGACCATCAGAACATCGAGGGCCAGCACCAAGTAGAGCGCCCGTGCGACGATCCTAAACAGAACATGAATCAAAGTCGAGAATGACCCTACAACTAGAGTCAACAATCTGACCACCAGATATGAGCTGCATGGTAAGTCGAGGAACATGAGCGAGAGAAGGAACATGAAATGAAGAAGTGCTAAGAGTGCCTCGACTAGCTACAGGGAGGGGCGTGCCATCAGCCGTGAGTACACGAACAGGAGAGTCGACGGGTCGAACGAAGGTCAAAGTGGAAGAATCATAAGTCATATGAAAAGACGCTCCGGTATCAAGAATCCATGGGGATGTACCTGAATGAGTAGAAGGTGGTTTCTCAGTGCCACAAGAGTCAGTCACAGAACCTGCAGAAACTGTCGGTGAAGAATCCCAAGCATCAAGCAGGCATCGCAGCTGTGCAATCTCATATACAGACAGGGACATGACAGAAGAGGTCGAGGTAGAAGCATCTGTCGACGATGAGCAGTCACCACCACCCGTGGAAGCCGAATGTAGAGTCGACCGAGAGTAGGGAGTCGACATAGAGCCACATGTGGAAGCCACATGGGGAGTTGACATAGAGCCGTCACCGCCATGCGCACAAGCTGCAATAGGAGTCGATGTAGAGCGACTAGTAGCATCGGTGGATGTCGCAATAGGTGTCGAAGTAGAGCGACAACCACCACCTCCAAGTGGGCGAGCACCAAGCACCGAGGGACGACGTATGTGTGAGACGGGATCAATATATGGAACACCGTCGTTAGTCTGCGGGCACGGACGAAGTTGCAGGCCCGACCGAAACATCATATCTGTTTTGTCTCACTCTTTTTTTCTCACTTTTTTTTCTCAATTAAGCTGACCAGATGGAAGGTCAACACGACCTGGGGAGGCCTTCGCGCGGCCCGTCGTATTCGACGACAGGTGCGGAACACCGGCCGGGGTGGAGGGTGCACCAGTGGACCTGGAGAAGGCCGGCGGCGGGTTGGAGGAGCAGCTGGAGACATCAAGGCGAGAAGGAGCAGCCGGATCGCGCCCGTGGGCGGCAGAAGTGAAACCGGGCCACGACGACGGGCGGGGCCGGATGCGCTACGGCGGCTGAGCTTGAGAGTAGAGGCGCGGAGTGGGCAAGCGGATAGGGCTGGCGGCCGGCGGCGGCAGCTGTAGACGACCGGCGGGGAGTGACGGCTTGGGCGGAATCCGGGCGGGAACAGAGATGTTGCTCCCACTAGTCCTTGTCCAGATCGAACCCGATCTCTCGCAGAGGACGATGGAGTCAGATCGAGATCGATCTCTCGCAGATCAGGTAGAGATGTAGAGCAGCGGCAGCAGAGAAACAACATGCAATGGAATGCGGCTGCCAAGCACAGCAGCGGATGGGGTGGAGCAGCGCAGCCGGAAAAGAGGAACACGGCGGCGCGATTGGACTGAGCACGAGTTGCGGCATGTGAAGGAAAAAAAAACTAAAGCTCTAATACCATGTCATGAATATGCAACTTGTATTACTAGGAGGCCAAAGCCATCATATATATGATGTACATGAGGATGCCAAGAGGCAAGAATACAAAAGGCCAAAGGCCATCATCAATATAACTCTAACAGGAACCCCCAACTGCCAACTCACCACTTCACCGGAGCCGCTTCAGCGACTGGCTTGTCCACCGCTCCAGATCTCCTTGACCGCCATCATGGTCCACCGCACCGGATCTGCTTAACCGGCGCCCTCGTCCATCACAGCGTAGGCCCTTCACTGCCTCCCTCGTCCGCCCCTTCGCTGGCCCTTCATACAAGCCCTCGTCCGCCGCAACAGATCCGCCTCACCGAAAGCACTGTACAACGCGCCCGCCGAAGCCTTCGTCCACTGCACCGGACCCACTCCACGGACGCCATATTCAACTCCACCGGCCCTGCTTTACCAACGCCGCAGCCTCATCGGGTTATTTCGATTTGTACTTCGGTTTTTCTCTTTATCGTGCAACTGTTCACTTACCACAGATGAGCTTTCTTGTATGTCGACAGGCGCCGCAACCGTAGCACCGGAGCCGCTTCAGCGACGGTGACAGCCGGCCCAAACTCAACTGCAACACGAGCACCATCGACGATCCTTAGCTATCAAGTATGATAACGATACCCATACGCCGCCGAGAATCAGGTACTATTATCCAACGGCCGGCGCCTACGTTCACTTTCCTAGCATAAGCACCGCACCTTTAAATTTCTTCAGGGCATCATTCAGTTTTTCATTAGACGCGTTATTCTGCTTGCACCTGTAGGGCCATACTTCTGGCAGTGAACATGTTACATGTGCTAAATTACATACCAATGCACATATAGTTAATATGCTTTAGTTTTGTTCTGATGCCACCTGTTGGTTCCATCAGACTGCTTAATGTTCTCTATGCTTAATTACACATCAGCAAACTAGCATGTGGTTCCGCTGCTTTTTGTTCGTTTTACCCTACATTTTCTGATGCTAGCTATTACATCACTGCTCCGAGCCTCTGTTCATTACTTGTTTGTGTGTTCTTGATCTTCCCAAGTTGCATGACTAATTTGATGCTTCTATTAATTATGGAGCTGCCAACCCCATCAAGCAAAATATTTGTTCTTTTGGGGTTGGCACCTCGAACAAGCATAAAATAGAGGGCAGCAGATATATTGTCGTGTATGCACACACCCTTCTTTCATTAGTTTAGATGAACCATTGATGATCAATTCGGACCAGTGCATGCGATTAAAATTAATTTTACCTAAATAGATGGTGCAGAATAAACTACAACAACTAGATTTGCAACCACGGGATGCTGACGATATCTTCAAAGAACATTGCAACAGCAGCTAGGCTTCACAGCAACATATGGTAAGCCAGTGTGTTTTAGTACATGTGAAATGTAATGCGAGTGGGCTGCTTTCTTGGCTTGTGCCCTCAACGTGTAATCCTACCGAATTACAAATAGTTCAGTTGTCTGCTTTGCTATATTGCTTGATTCGAATGCTTATTTGTTGTTACGCTATACCTGAGTTGGCCAATATGTCAGCAGTGCCTGCTGTACTATCGTAAAGAAATGCATGCCTATTTCATTTGAGTCCTTAACTTTTCCTCTCAACTTCATCACAAGACTGTCTTCGTAGTTTATATGAGGCCACACTGTTAAGTGCTTTCTCAGATTATTTCAACTGCTTAGATGCCTTGGCAACTTAAATATAGCGGTTGTACACTCCCTTTCAACTAGGGATGTCAACTGGGTCCCGTTTAATCCTGATTAAAGTCCACTAGTGGTATGATAGTTCAAAAGAGTTTTTGTTTTTTGAGGAAAATGAACTAGGGAGGTAGCAAAAACTAACTAGATGGGACTAGCGGATGTCGTTTATTTGCCACTTACATCCCTAGTTTCATCTTACCATTTTAATTTCTTTTCGGCTGATGCTGCTTCGAACCATTTAAATATAGTTTGCCATGCTCGGCAATAATTCGTCCGTCGTTTACCATGTAAGCTTACTGCCTGGATCATACGATAACTATCTCTTACTGATGTCCAGCGGAAACCTTTCAGGATGCCGTTCACACTAGGACACAATGTACAACCCCAGAATCTATTTGTGGAAGCAGTGCGCCATCCATGTTACCAGATGGTAGCAGTTCAGAGGCAACACCGCCGGAGAACAGTCTGAGCACAGATATTATAGTGCTTGAGGCTCTACTAGAGGCAGAAAGAGATGGTGTGGCTGCCATGAATGAGGTAATCTTTATCTTGAGGCTGGAAATTACGGAATTAGCGGCACACATTATGCAAGCAACCCAAGAATTGGAGGAAGTAAGAATGTTGCATTTGAAGACGGAGGAGGTCCTGCTGTTTCTGCTATCTGAAGCCCAAGGTAATCCCGGTTCTTCTTTAGATACCAGTTGAAATTGTCATTAGATTATTGTACTTGCATGTTGTGTCATGTCTCTGAATGGATTATGTTGCAAGACCCCCTATGTTGTCCATGTGTTGTAATGATCCGAATTTTTTAGGCGAGGTAATCCTCAGTACTTGTATGATTGACATAAGGTGAACTATTTTTCGTGTGAGCATATTGTATTGGATGAAATAACTGTTTGACTCAGAGTGTATCCAACCTACTGAATTCGAAGATCACGACATTTCTAAATCATAATCATATATAAAGGTGGAATAAATCTTTGTTGTGGTTTTGAAAAAATAAATAACAAAACGTATAATTATCTGTGGATATTCGTAATCGAATACAAATTGGATTAGAATTTAGTTTGCCACGTCCCAGGGCAAACGTGAATGCTAATTCTCCCAAGTTTTGAACGAAGCGGCTAAACACCCACTATAATTTGTGGGCTGCCCGAAGCAAGTGTTTGCGAGATGGAAATTACTGTCTACCCCTGACACTTCACATCATTATCGACCGGATTTACACTGTTGTCGATAGGGGTAGACTTGTAACTTCAATCAAACGTGACACGACGGCCTCTGAGCCCATTCAGACACGGTGGGCGCCAAACGTGGGCGGCAAAACACATTTGATTCAAGCTCGTCCGAAAGACATGTGTCTCTTCCTCCATTTCCCCATTCATACACGGTGGGCGGCAAAACAAACTCTCCTCGTTCGAAATTGATGTAGGCTAATATTTTAAATAGGGGAAAATGTGTAACTTCCATCAGACGTGACACAACCGCCCTACCTGTCAGCCCCGTTCATACACCATGGGCGCCAACCTTGGGCGGCAAAACACCCTCTCCTCGCCCGAAATAGTTACTGGCAAATATTTGGGAGATGCGAGATTGCCGTCCTATCCCCAACCGACGCGATGTTCAAAATTTTAAATAGGGGATAAGTTCGTAACTTTCCCCCATTTCAGAGAAGCGCATCCCAAAGTTTGAGATCCCCCCTCCCCTCCATTTCCCCATTCATACACCGTCGGCGGCACGGCAACCTCCGCATTGCGGCCAGCCTCCTCCGTCCGCCACCCCATCCTCCACCTTCCCGGAGCCGCTACCCCTACCCCGTCATCCACTGCAAGAGATGGACGTCTCTCATCCACGGCGCTGGACCAGGATCCTTTCATCGCCTCCTCTCCCTTCATCGGCGCCGTCGTCCACCTTGTCGTTGCCGCTCCTACAACCGCCTCATCCATGGCAACAGGATATATCCCGTGACCCGGCCGTCTACTATCTAAAGTATTCTTCCCTGCCGCTGACAGCCATCACACCCGCAACACCCTCAACATATCAGCATAGGCCTACACGGCGTCGCAAGAGAGGTGGTACTCTTCCATATGTGCTTAAGTTATTGATCTCACTCGGAAAATAGATCGTAATTTGTTTACTGTACTTTTCTTGTCCATACCAAATCGTAGTGGCTAGTTGAAAGCAAACATTGGTTGCGAAGTAGCTTTATCTGGTTTGCACCTTCAGATCCGCCATGGCATGGGCACTATACTCGTAAAGCTTATGGTTTCCCCCCTTTATATTCACTACCATCATCGTAGGTGCTTCGTGTTGAGCTAGCACTGCTCCTCAAGACCTTAACCCAAAGCTTACGTGTTGAAATACGAATCTGATATGATGCTCATATCACTAAAACAGAGAATGTTTAATTGGTCACCTAATGTTCCTATATTCGTTTCAAAGAGCATGTGCGCCACCCACTGGTCCAGCTAGTTCCACTTTCCTGATTTTTCTCTTGATGCTAAGGGTTTTCCCCTTTTATCTACTCCCTCCGTTCGGAATTACTTGTCTCGGAAATGGATGTATGTAGAACTAAAATACGTCTAGATACATCCATTTCTGCGACAAGTAATTCGGAACGGAGGGAGTACTCTACTATGATCTGCGTAGGTGCTTTCTGTTGTACTAGCATTACTCCACCCTTCAAGCTAAACAACACAACACTCAGAATTCGAAAGCTTAGTTGTTCAAATATGATTGTGATATGATACTGATATTAGTTAACCGACACATTTAATTGGTTAGCTAAAGGTCCCACTTGAGTTTCCAAATGCATGTCGCGACATATAGAGAGACAACATAATTGCATTTGTTTGTCACTTGTTGACCGTACTTTCTTGTCCATACCAAATCTTAGTTGTTATTTCAAAGCAAACATCGGTTTCTAACTACCCTTTGCACGGTTTGCAGCTTCAGATCTGCCATCCCACTGCCACGGTCAACATTGTACTCATCATGCTTATGTTTTCCCCATTTTATGATGACCACAATCAGCCTACGTGGTTCGTGTCGTAATAGCACTGCTCCACCCATCGAGCTAAACAAGCTTAGTTGTACAAATTCATATCTGATATTATTGCTGATATTAGTAAAACTGAGAGATGTTTAATTGGTTAGCTAAATGTTCCTACTTTAGTTTCGAAATGCATGTGAGCCACATATGGAGAGACCGGAAAGAATAGTATTTCTCTGTGCGCTCTGGTTCATCATGGGTGGCCAACCGACATTGTATTGAAAGACTTGTAATATCTTCAATCTGCTTGCTCTTCTGCTCTTCTTTAAGATGATACTCTTCTCTTGCGGTCGACTGGTCAGGTCGAGTTGTTCTCCCTTAGTATATTTTGAATCTGTCAGGTCAGGTCGACTTGTTCTTCTTTACTATATGTTGAAGCTATCATCTGTGAAGTGTCATCACTTCTGGAGCTCTCATATTTTGAGTAGTAGGCCACATTATATTAATGCACACAACAAATTACAGCATGCATGGCATCTTTTAAAAGAATTGCAGAGATAGCACAAAGGGGTTTACAGGGAGGCAGTATTGGATTAGAATCACTTCTGCATTACAAAGAAAATCTCACTTGTTTTTATGTTTTCATGCATGTCAGATATTGAACATTATCAAAATGAATATGAGAATGGGCGCACGAGAGGAATATTGCGGAACGATCCACTGGCTAACAAACTTGGCATGGTGGAGGATGGCCTATCTTATTCACCCATCAAGGTGCTTGCTCTAACTTTGCAAAGTTGTATTGGTCGCACATATTTTGCATCTGACCTCTTGCATTACTTCTACTTTGTTACACCATCTGCTTAGTTTAAGCATCATATATGAGTATATGCCATACCTATCCATTTTCTGTACCTATTCCATGTGTCGTCACACTATGTTTTTCCAGTCAAATGTTGTTCTTTCATAATAGATGTCCAAAACGAAGAGGGTGAGTGCAGATCCTCAAGGAGTACAAACTAGGTATTTGGAAAAGGTAGTGATACCTGTTAAATCCGATAGATCAGCAGCCACAGAAAACACAGGCCCAACTGTACCACACTTTACCCCTACTCCAGTGGCCAAACCCCTATTAGAACTGCTGGGAGCCCAGCGTCAGGTACTGTCTATGATATCAATTCAAAATTTGAACTCCTAAATTTCTGCTTGTGCCTTACCTTCTCTCTTGTATGAAAACTAATTTCAGATGAATCTCCTTGCTCAAAGGATCATACGATCTCAAAACAATAATGGGCTCTGCATTGCTCTTGTCAGTACCTCTCTCCCTTTTGCCTTGTAATGTTGTACTTAATTAATTGCTATTTGATTATGTATCATCAGTCTGCACCTGAGCTTCATTATCCTCTGTTTCTTCCAATATTATTTGATCTATATTTACTCTTTGCAAAATGTAGAATAATGGCAACGCTTATAAAGAATTTTCTTTGGGGAATTTATTGAATTATCCTTCCATCAACATGGAGAAGGGCTTTGTCCAGCCCGTGTTAACATGTAATGTAAGTTCATCCTTCTCAAGCCTTCAAACTTTGTTCTAGTATAGATTTGGATAGGCATCATTTCCTCCACTGCTGTTTGCTTTGCTGTTTACATCTGATTGGATGTTTGCAACAACTACCAGTTTCAAATTGTAGTTGTAAAAACATGTTCCTTATGCAGAACAGATCCATTTATTTGCTTATATAATTGTGAAACCTGTTACGTGTCTCCTTGTTTCTCTTTCAGACTCGTATCTCTTACGCCAGGCAAACTTTAGGGAAGATAGTGAGCCAAACCATCTTGAGGACAGCGAGATGACCCCAAGGTCCTGTCTTGATGAAGACAGTGAGTTGAAGCTACTCACCAGCAGGTGTGAGACAACCTCTGTGCAGTCGCTGCCTCAATCAGTTTGACTTCTTCAGTCTCAACTTAAAGCGGGAAGGCTTGCTTCAGCTTAGCTCCGACTTGAAGTCAAAGATGCAATGAAGATGTCAGAGGACTGTTGTGCGCACCATCATGCCTTAAATCTAGTGTTGATGCATCTATCGTTGACACAACTGAGGTCTACTCAGCTTCTTCAGCTGTTTGGGGGGGGCGACCTGGCCAGGCCTAGTGCCTTCTGAAGTGCTCTCAGTTTTGTATATTCTTTTGTCGGCGCGTTTATTTGCACTGGTGGCGAACTTTGATGCCCAGTGGATGTAATATGTGTGATAGCCGTGATAGCCTAGCATAAGTTGCTTTCTTATTTATTTCCTTGTTGTCTTGTTTATTTGTTTGCTTGTAGTCATTACAGTTCTTTTTCCGCGGTTTGCTAGTGGCTGCAATAACCTATTTTTTAAAACTAGGCCACAATAACCATGGGCTAATATTTACTGTAGTGACACTGGGCCTCCTACGGGCCGTAGAAACAGTGGGCCTTCTACGGGCCGTAGAAACAATGGGCCTTCTAGGGGCCGTAGAAACAATGGGCCTTCTACGGGTCGTATCATCAATGGGCCTTATACGGGCAGTATGATCGATTGGCCAAACATGGGCCAATAACAGGCCACATTATGGCCGTAAACGGGCTAGAGTTGGAATCGTCCGTTCATGGGCCGACCATAACGGGCCATCGTTAATAGGCCGTATTTGATGACGCTATGAAAACGGCCCAACGTATTAACGGACCACAAACGGGCCGACTGTAACCACGGGCTGAATTTGGCCCACAAGCAGAAAATGACAGTAACGGGCCGTAAGTAAACGAATGCTGGAAATGAGCCCAAGAATAAATGGGCTCTGAGAAGGCCGAAAGATAACATGGGCTGGAAACGGCCCAACGGAATAACGGGCCGTTAATGGGTATAAAGTGATACACTGTTCATTACGGGCCAGTTTCACCACGGGCCGTTAATGGGTGTAAAGTGATACACTGTTCATTACGGGCCAGTTTCACCACGGGCCATTAATAGGCCAAGAGTTACATAGGGCCTCATATGGGCCGAAAGACGTCATGGGCCATACATGGGCTAGAAGTGAAAACGGGCTCGAATCATATTGGGTGGCCCAGATGACGCTATTGGGCCTAATTCGGATAGGGCGTAACGGGCCTTGGGTTAGCGGGCTGTAAATGGGCTATATGCGAACATGCCGTTAACATGCTTTACATGGGCCGGCCCGCCACCTTTTGACCAAGTCAAACGGGCCGGCCTTTTCACAGGAATGGGCCTCTGTTGGGCCGTGCCACGTGTCGACGTATCATAGGCGCCTTCTGTCCAATGAGTGGATGACATCTGTCCCAACGATGAGCCGACACGTGTTTCCTCCAGCCAATGATGATTTTACACGTGGAAAATCCCCATTGGTCGGGGCTGTTAACGGGTTATCGGATCCAAAACCCGACCCGATAGCTTAACGGCATTCCGTTACGGTGGATGCCACGTGTCGGTCACCCTTGATGAAAGCACTTCTGTGATGCGGGATTTATCGTCATGGAAGTGGACACTTCCGTGATGATAATTTTGGTAATGTCATGGAATACTTCTACGACAGCACAGGTATGACTATCTTGATTCCGTCATAAAATCGTCATGGATGTACATACATGACAGAAAATGCGACCTACTGTGACAAACACGTATCATCACGGAAGTGTATTTTTTGTGTAGTGCAACTAGGAAGGTCCAGCGACAACTTCAAGATGGATCCACTAAAGAAATTGAACGCAACTAGGAGCTACTCGTCACAGTGACAACTAGAGCTCAATCTGGAAGCACAAAAAATCAAAAATATACAGGAAGGATCCACCACTACATATATCAAACCACACACCTGCAACGTTCAAAACATCTTGGAATCACAACTACACAGGGGAACATACAGGATTCACCGGATCTAGAAAAAATCAAACAGGAAAAACAAGGGGAGGAACAAAGGGGGGAAATGATACTTACAAAACCAACCATGGATGGAGGATGAGGAGGGGGACACATAGCTCGCAGATCAACACAGGGGAAATGAGGAGCGGCCGAAGTCAAGCGAAGCAGAGAAGACAACATAGCCGGATCGCCATGGCATAGATTTCGCCTCTCTGCGTGCGCTTGAGGACAAGGAAGCAAGGATGGGAAGGGGGAAGGAGGACCGAACGCCTAACCACCAGCCCGCCCTCGGGAGATCAACGACTTAGATCTCTAGCCAAAAATCGCCATGATTCAGTGCCTCAAGCTCACGCCGCTCGAAATGGGGAATGAAAACGGACAAAGTCAGCAGCGGAGAAAAAGGAAATTCGGGGGGGGGGGGACCTGACTAGAACACGCTACCCGTCATGATTAATGGGTCTTCGGGAGAAGGTTGGGAGCCCGATAACAAACAACCAGGAGAAGGAGGGGGAAGCACGAATCTTGACAGAAGCATCGAACGGGCAGAAAAACGGATGAAAGTGAAATGATTTTAGCCGGATGAAAATTAGCATTTTCCTATATTTTTTCTTTGTGACCGAGCATGTAAAAACTAAGTATACTTCGCCTTTTTGGTTTGATCGCGCAATGATGCGATCAGCTGCTGCTGTCAGATCCGGCACGCGCTTTCGAACGGACATATTTGAATTTCAAATTTACTTTATCGATGAACAACTTTGGACGGCCGGCTCCCATATCCGTGTTCACGGACAGGTTCCCTTGTCTTTGGACGGATACGATATCCAGTGTATAGATAAACATTGAAGATGCCCTTACAATGAGTAGAAAGTAAGCGCGGTGATGAAGCTGCCACATCTTGCTCCTGCGTACATCTCCATCGTCCAATACGACGGCAGTAAAATCTGCTGTCATGTTTAGGACTTAAATCCTAGTAAACAGTGAATATCACTCTCTTTCTAACCATGTGCACACCGCAGGTTGGTTCGCACGCAACGCCACAATCACATTGTCGTTATTCGATATGTTTGTTCGCCATCTCTGAGGCCCTTCTCAGTGCTCCACTATGGACAGGTGCTAAGCACGCCACATAAACGAAAATATGACATGGCATAACAATCAATAAGGAGAGACAACACTTTGGTGACCCCAGAAATAAGGTGAGCTTAGCAACAAGTTAAGCACCTATGCATTGTGAAGTTAAGTTGCTAAGCCATTTAATGCACTTAGCACCTCGTCTAAGCACCTTTGCATTGAAAGAGGCTTGAGGCAGCGGTAACCATAGCAGCGTACAGTATTACCCTGAGTATCATGGTCGGCTCGAATAATTAATCCATCGTCACATCATGAAAATACTAGTATTTCATGGTCAGTCGCCCAGTTAGACTGCTGCCAATGCACGAGTGCTTAGATGAAGTGCTAAGCACATGAAATAGCTTAGCAACTATACTTCCCAATGCATAGATGCTTAGCTTATGGTTGCTAAGCTTGCTTCATTTAATGATTTAGCAACTAAAACTCTTTATGTATTGGTGGGCTTCCTTCCTTTAAATGTTTTGTCTAGGTTCACGAGCTTAGCATTGTTTCTTCCTAGGGTCACCACACTCATCTTTCCCCTCTTAAATAACTCGCCACATCAGATTTTTTGCCTACGTGAAAGACTTAGCACCTGCATAAGATGAAGCATTGGGAGGGGCCTTAGAGCAACTCCAACGGGCCGACCCAAACGGACGGTGATTTCGTCCGCTTTTTGTCCGTTTGGGTCGTCCGCCTGCGCAGCGTCCGCCCTATTTTTCATATGGGTCGGTAGCGCGCCCGACGCACCGACCCATATGTGCAGGTGTGGCCGGCTGGCCGCCCAATTTTACATTGATTTGCATTCAAACATATTGTGAAATTAAAATGTTAATAGTTTAGCCACCCAAATAAATAGTATAGTTTTACAAGCCAAATACAAATAAAAATGTTTCACATAGTTTTGCAAACGAATAAAAGAAGATACATCTATTGGTTGCCAACATGAGTCCACATATGCTCAACCAAATCATTTTGCAGTTGCACGTGAGTTTCCCAATCACGCAAGTCCTCATGAAACAGAGTGAATTGCTCAAATGTTGCCGCTATTCCATACTCAGGCACAACATTCTCACCCTGAAACTGAAAGCCTTGATCGTACAGACGTTCCGGGTGCTCGTCTTCTACGATCATATTGTGCATGATCACACAACCAATCATCACCTCCCATAGTTTCTGCGCGCTCCAAGTATTAGCAGGATACCGAGCGATGCCCCATCTAGATTGCAAAACACCAAAGGCACGCTCGACATCCTTCCTAGCACTCTCTTGTTCTTGGGCAAATCTCTTCCTTTTCTCTCCGACAGGGTTGGGTATTGTCTTGACAATAGTGGTCCACTGAGGATAGATACCGTGTAATGCCCTCGATGCGGCTATATCTCCCACGTGTCGAAGCACGACTTAGAGGCATAACCGCATTGAAGGCAATGTCGCAAGTGAGGTAATCTTCACACAACCCATGTAATACATAAGGGAAAGAGATACATAGTTGGCTTACAATCGCCACTTCACACAATACATGGATAAAACATTACATCATCCAGATACAATCAAGGTCCGACTACGGAACCAAAATAAAAGAAGACTACCCCAAATGCTACACAGATCCCCGATCGACCCCAACTGGGCTCCACTACTGATCAACTGGAAACAAAACAACACAAAGAACGAGATCTTCATAAAGCTCCTCCTTGAGCTCGGTTGCGTCACCTGTACGGTTCAACGGCACCTACAAGCTGATTTTGGAAGTATCTGTGAGTCACGGGGACTCAGCAATCTCACACCCTCGCGATCAAGACTATTTAAGCTTATAGGAAGGGTAAAAGGTATGAGGTGGAGCTGCAGCAAGCGACTAGCATATATGGTGGCTAAACATACGCAAATGAGAGCGAGAAGAGAAGGCAAAAGCAGGGCCGAACAACTATGATCAAGAAGTGATCCTAGAACAACCTACGTCAAGCATAACTCCAACACCGTGTTCACTTCCCGGACTCCGCCGAGAAGAGACCATCACGGTTACACACGCGGTTGATGGATTTTAATTAAGGTCAACTTTAGGTTTTCTACAACCGGACATTAACAAATTCCCATCTGCCCATAACCGCGGGCACGACTTTCGGAAGTTCAAATCCCTGCAGGGGTGTCCCAACTTAGCCCATCACAAGCTCTCACGGTCAACGAAGGATATTCCTTCTCCCAAGACAATCCGATCAGGCTCGGCATCCAGGTTACAAGACATCCTCGACAATGGCAAAACAAGTCCAGCAACACCGCCTGAATGTGCCGACAAATCCCGATAGGAGCTGCACATATCTCGTTCTCAGGGCACATCAGATTGTCCAAACTTCCGGTAGGCCAGCCCAGAGTTGCCCCTGGTGGCCACCGGCGGCTGACAGATTGGACCAACACTCAGAGGAGCACTGTCCCGGGGGGGTTAAAATAATGATGACCCTTGAGTCTGTAGAACCCAAGGGAAAGAAAAGGCTAGGTGGCAAATGGTAAAACCAATGTTGGGCATTGCTGGAGGAGTTTTATTCAAGGTGAACTATCAAGGGGTTCCCATTATAACCCAACCGCGTAAGGAACGCAAAATCAGAGAACAAAACACCGATATGACGGAAACTAGGTCGGCAAGAGTGGAACAAAACACCAGGCATAAGGCCGAGCCTTCCACCCTTTACCAAGTATATAGATGCATTAATTAAATAAGAGGTATTGTGATATCCCAACAAGTAAACATGTTCCAACAAGGAACAACATCTCCATGTTCCAACAAGGAACAAACTTCAATCTTCACCTGTAACTAACAACGCTATAAGAGGGGCTGAGCAAAGCGGTAACATAGCCAAACAACGGTTTGCTAGGACAAGGTGGGTTAGAGGCTTGGTTCATCAATATGGGAGGCATGATAAGCAAGTGGTAGGTATCGCAGCATAGGCATAGCAGCAGCCGGCAGCAGTTGGACGGATGGATGGCGCGACGGAGGGCAGCAGCCGGCAACGGCTGCGGTGGCCGGCGTGGTTGAGGGAGGAGGCGAACGGGATGGAGGAAGGAGAGGCCGGCCGGGGACGAAGGCAAGGGCCCCGTCCCTCTATGTGAGCGCGGGAGGCGGGTCCGGGTGCCATGGCGAGACGGCGGCGTAGAGGCACGAGGCAAGCAGCTAGAGTGGCAGCAGAGGGAGGCGCGACGAGGTGCAGGTGGAAGAGGCGCTCGGCGGGTCAAGGCTGAGCTTGCGCGCGAGGGCAGAGAACTGGTGGCGGCGCCCCTGGTCGCCGGTGTCCGGCAGAGCCGCGGTGGCGGCGCGAGAGCACTCCGGGTGATGCGAGGAGAAGCAGAGGTGCGAGGTAGGAGAGGAATCGAGGGGGAGATGGGATCGAGGGAATCGAGCTTCCTGGCTGCGGCAGGGGAGAGAAACGAGGGAGAGGGAGATGACGAGGGGATCGGGCTAGGGTTAGAAAAGGAGTGGGGTGCGGCTGGGCTGCTGATTGGGCCTGGCCTTGGGCCGGCGCGTGAGGGAGGGAGGCCCCGCTGGGCCGGCTTTCCTCCTCTCTCACTTTTTTCCTTTTTAAAACAAAAACAGAGAAAGAGAAGGAAAAGAAAGTGACAGTAGGGGCGGAATCTGGGTACGAGGACAATTTTCCCGGACTCTTAAAAATGTGCATGGTCCGAGAAAATTAGAAGTGGCAAGATCCAAAGATATGAATTCAAACTCATTTGAGTTTAATCAAATGGTTTGAACTAGGGCTAGGGTTTTGAAGTGTACCAGAAATGTTGAGAATTTAGGTGGAGCTCGGGGAAGTGACAAAAGAAATTACAGGAAAACTGTGGGGACCAAACTTGAAGCGGAAAAGGGCATGTGATAAATTGCAAGTGTGTTATAGGTGATTCCGAAAATGGAAGATTTGATATAGCTCCCTAATATCGGGAGAATATGTTATAAAGAGAATCACCATGTGAATTCCCTCGGTTTAAATGGACCGAAGATCCATGCAATTTATTTAGTGAGTTTTAAAACGGGTTGCACGATGACATGATGCAATGCACATGATGCAAAGATGAAATGCAACGGACCAAACAAAACACACAACGAAACCCGGAAACCCTGGAAGGCATCTGAAGCTCCGGTCTTGGGGCGTTACAACACTCCACCACTACGAGAGGATCTCGTCCCGAGATCTAGGTTGGCACCGGAGGGAAAAGTAAGAGGAAGAGGAGAGGTAAAACTAAGTTGCTTCTTTGACAAACGAGTGAAACGAAAGAACCTTGCAAGGTTGAACAAATAGAAAGACAGAATACAATGAAGATGAACAAAGTTGAAACACTCCGTTAGAAAAAGAGTAACAAGGAACATTACTAGAACCTTGTAGGTAGAAAGACATAAGAAAAGGGTTGCAATGGACAAGAAGTACATGCAAGCACTCCGGTAGAAATGAGATGTATAAGGAACGATAAGGATCAATTACGACAACAGTCCGGTTGGAAATGGAAGGTAAAGAATATGAGCTTGGAAAAATGAAAGCACTTTGATGAGAGTCCGGTTAGAAGAGGAATGATAGACACAACACTCCGGTTAAACAAGATAGAGAAGGAATAAGAATGATATAATTTGGGCAGCACTGCGAATAAGAAGGGACGCAAAACTTGATAAGATGCGAGAACTAGAATGAAGGACATGACACTCCGGTTAAATTGGTAAGCAAGAAAAGAACACGATCCTCACCATTCGAGATATGAAAGGAACAAGATAGAGAAAAGAGCGACATCACAACGCCTCCGGAAGGTATGAGAGGAAGGAATGGAATGAATGGAGTAGAAAACAACATCTTCTACCTCAAATGAGCTTGCAAAGGCATCCTTAGGAGAAGGGTCGAACGGACTTGTTGGAAAAAATCCACAACAAAAAGAGTAAGCTTGTTGTGGGCTTATGGAAAACATCTCAAGAACTTGAGGTGAAAACCTGCCATAAATGGAAACAAGATTGGATTGATATGAACAAGAAGACAAGAAACTTATTTCACCGGGAGGATAAATGAAGAAATTGGGTCATTTATGAGTACCACAATTAGCAACAATCCTTAGGGAAGGCTTTAGGTGAACTATAACCCAAGATAACTCTAATGACGAGATTGATGGGTTTAAAATATCTCATTCTTAACAACATGTGAATCATGGAACATGAGCTCAAATATCAAGAATGACATAATACCACCTCTAATGATACGGAAGAAAGAATTGCACTCCGGATTGCACGATGAAGAATGCTTGAGTTCCTCTGAAAAGAATCTCAATGAAAACTTCAAGAAGGAATTAACTCCTTGATGAACCATCATGTAGAGCCTTCGTGAGAACTCCGGTAATAAAAGGATGATAGAAAGAAAGGGAAGTTGAGAATATAAGGTGAAGCCTTGGAATGGTGAAATGGAGCTTTGCGACGAGATAAAGTGGAAACTTGGAACTCCGGAAGGAAAGATAACGCATCTCGAATCGAGAATGTGATATAATGAACCACTCCGCAAAGCAGAAATTGAATAAACTCGATGAAACAAGAATAAGAATTACATTATGCTTATCCTTCACCAATTAAATTGATGACAATCAACGGATTTGACATATTGCTTATTCTCGTAGAAAAGATTAAGAGAGATATAACATAAACTTGAGAATGGCTTCCATGAACAACCGGTAAGATGAAACAACGAATGAATTAATATGATAACCATGGAAGAGAATCTTGAACGAACCACCATAAGAATTGGAAATGAACGAAGTAAAGATAAAGGAGCACCGGGAAGAATTAGAGAACGAATCAGGATACTTGAGGGAATTTGATACATGAGAACCAAGGGATCACGGCTGATTAGAGATCACTTGAACGATGCACCGGTAAGATTGGAGAATGATAACTGAAAGCTGAGAATGAAATAAACATGAATTGATGGACTCCGGATAATCAAACTGAGAAGACTCTTGAATTGCTCCGGATAGGTGAAAAGAATTCCCACAATCGAAAATAATTATGAGAGGATGGCAACAAGCTAAAATCACCAATCTTGAAGAGGATGGAGCAAGATTGAGAGAAAAATCTTCTTCGGTCTTCCAATCTGAGAATGACGACGAGAAACAGCACCATGAATTGTTGAGGCACTCCGGAATGAAAAATGGAAAAGTTGAGACAACGATGAAAAGAATTTGAAAGATCTTGGAGAAAAACATTTGACTGATGATAATTCATTCTTATGTCAATGTTGGAGAAGAATTTAAGAGTAACTCCGGGAAAATGGAGGAGTCAGGTAAGATCTTGGAAAAGACCTGTGGGTTATGGGCCCACTAAAAAAGATATACCGTTGAACGATTGCTTGAAAGGGAGATTGCACCGGTTGAATTAAATGGCTTGAATGAGATTACAACCTCAAAATATCTTGAACGGATTGATAATGGAGACACCATTCTTCTGAGATATCTTCAGCACTCCGGAGCAATTGAATAGTGAGAAATGAATGAATATGAGGTGCACCGGCATGAGAAGGTATTTAAAACGAGTAAAAAGGATCAATAAAGCATGAATTGGATCCGCTGGAGAAGAGAATGAGTGAAGAGTGCCGAACTTGAAGCTCCGTTAGAATCTTCCTGAGAATCACCGGATAAAAACATTGACGGAAAAGAATGGAGAGACTTCACAATCATAATATAGATACTTGATAAAGAAATCTGAGTCCTCGAAGAAAAAAGGTGGGTGGGCGAGAAAAGCAAAGGCAACTTGGAGACGGATGAAACAAACAATGTTGATGAAAACTGAGATTGGGTCTTGCGAATGTTGAAATGATCGGATCCACTTGAAGAGAAACACACCGGTGAAAAGAATTGACATGACAATATCAATTATCATGAAGGATTGGTATTCACATCGGAGTATGAGAACACCGTTTAGACAAGGTATGGAATCCACATTTGACTTCGAAGCAACTCGAATACCACAACTGAAAACAAAACAAATGATTGGCTTGCAAAATAAGCCGGAACAAACATATGATAGAGATTTCGTCCAAAGTTTTTGTGGTGGGGCCTACACGGGCTCGATCGTACAGCACCATCATGTACAAGGCAGTGCACATGACATACGAAGCGTCCCCGAGTCGGCATAGCCAAGGACTCTTTAAGACACAACGAGACCACTGTAAAACCAACCGTGAATAGGCGGACCACTAGACGTCGAATCCCAATTTCGTATCATACATCTGTCGGAAATATATCCTAAGAGCTACTTGAATTCCCACTTATAAACTCCCAAAATTTTCCGGTTATGCAATCAGGTGTTGGGGATACAGGGGAAGCATAATATCTCACCCAAAACTAACAAATCCTACATCCAGCTGTATCCATCCTTCAACACATAACCAAGAAACCTTCGGAAATCATTTACCTCAACCTTCGAAAAGCATCCGTTATACGAGTTATGGCAATACTCCCGAACTCCCGCCCCAGTACTGGGTGGCGTCGAGGTTATCTCACCAACAACTGCATAAAAGAGATTTTCGATGTCGGCGAAACTAAACTCAGGTATTCCAGAACTGAACGATAAAATTTGTGACGACAACACCTCAGAGCTCAACTCCCCGGGACACTGCCACAACCCCTAAATGACAGGAGGCACCAAGAACAATGTTCTCGTCACAAAACCATCGGAACGATTCCAAGATACCCGTGTGATCCTAAAAAAAATTAGTGAAATTTAAGAAGAGAAGAGTCAAAACTCTACGTCAGGATGCCTCATCGGAGCGATGAAGGGACTGGGGAGTAAAAAGAATTCCTAACTCTCCGATATATATAATCCTAAATGACTCAAAACATTTTTCTAGACTCAACAACGCCAACGATTCGATCAAGCAGGGGGCTCCTAAGGTCGGGGGAAGGCTCTGATACCAACTTGTAACGCCCTCGATGCGGCTATATCTCCCACGTGTCGAAGCACGACTTAGAGGCATAACCGCATGGAAAGCAATGTCGTAAGTGAGGTAATCTTCACACAACCCATGTAATACATAAGGGAAAGAGATACATAGTTGGCTTACAATCGCCACTTCACACAATACATGAATAAAACATTACATCATCCAGATACAATCAAGGTCCGACTACGGAACCAAAATAAAAGAAGACTACCCCAAATGCTACACAGATCCCCGATCGACCCCAACTGGGCTCCACTACTGATCAACTGGAAACAAAACAACACAAAGAACGAGATCTTCATAAAGCTCCTCCTTGAGCTCGGTTGCGTCACCTGTACAGTTCAACGGCACCTACAAGCTGATTTTGGAAGTATCTATGAGTCATGGGGACTCAGCAAGCAGCTAGAGTGGCAGCAGAGGGAGGCGCGACGAGGTGCAGGTGGAAGAGGCGCTCGGCGGGTCAAGGCTGAGCTTGCGCGTGAGGGCAGAGAACTGGTGGCGGCACTCCTGGTCGCCGGTGTCCGGCAGAGCCGCGGTGGCGGCGCGAGAGCACTCCGGGTGATGCGAGGAGAAGCAGAGGCGCGAGGTAGGAGAGGAATCGAGGGGGAGATGGGATCAAGGGAATCGGGCTTCCTGGCTGCGGCAGGGGAGAGAAACGAGGGAGAGGGAGATGACGAGGGGATCGGGCTAGGGTTAGAAAAGGAGTGGGGTGCGTCTGGGCTGCTGATTGGGCTTGGCCTTGGGCCGGCGCGTGAGGGAGGGAGGCCCCGCTGGGCTGGCTTTCCTCCTCTCTCACTTTTTTCCTTTTTAAAACAAAAACAGAGAAAGAGAAGGAAAAGAAAGTGACGGTAGGGGCGGAATCTGGGTACGAGGACAATTTTCCCGGACTCTTAAAAATGTGCATGGTCCGAGAAAATTAGAAGTGGCAAGATCCAAAGATATGAATTCAAACTCATTTGAGTTTAATCAAATGGTTTGAACTAGGGCTAGGGTTTTGAAGTGCACCAGAAATGTTGAGAATTTAGGTGGAGCTCGGGGTAGTGACGAAAGAAATTACAGGAAAAGTTTGGGGACCAAACTTGAAGCGGAAAAGGGCATGTGATAAATTGCAAGTGTGTTATAGGTGATTTCAAAAATGAAAGATTTGATATAGCTTCCTAATATCAGGAGGATATGTTAGAAAGAGAATCACCATGTGAATTCCCTTGGTTTAAATGGACCGAAGATCCATGTAATTTATTTAGTGAGTTTTAAAACGGGTTGCATGATGGCATGATGCAATGCACATGATGCAAAGATGAAATGCAACGGACCAAAAAAAACACAACGAAACCCAGAAACCCTGGAAGGCATCTGAAGCTCCGGTCTTGGAGCGTTACATACCGTCACCCAAATAGTACCCTTTGTCGTAGTTGTGGCCGTTGGCAGTAAGGTTCATCGGTGGGCTATTGCCTTCGGCAAGCCTAGCAAACACCGGCGAGCGCTGAAGCACGTTGATATCATTGTGTGATCCAGCCATGCCAAAGAAAGAGTGCCAGATTCAGAGATCTTGAGACATCATGGCCTCTAGTATGATAGTGCAAGTCCTGACATGTCCCTTATACTGCCCTTGCCAAGAAGAAGGGCAGTTCTTCCACTCCCAGTGCATGCAGTCTATGCTGCCAAGCATCCCCGGGAAACCCCTGCTGGCATTCATCGCCAACAAACGGGTTGTATCTTCAGCTGTCGGCTCTCTCAAGTACTCAGGGCCAAACACAGCAATCACAGCCTTGCAGAACTTATACAGGGACTAGGCATGTAGACTCGCTCATATGGACGTATTCGTCAATGAGATCACCGGGCACTCATTCAGATGGCGGCAGTGCATTTCTGATAAGAGGAGAAACCAATCTTGCCGACGACATCCTTTTTGCACTCGGAGTAGTTATCATAGCCGACCACTCCCTCTCTAATACGGTTGAAAGCATGCCTACTCATACGGAACCGGCGGCGAAATTTGTGATGTTTGAACAACGGGTTTGTTGTATCAAAGTAGTCCTTCCAGAGAAGGAAATGCCCGCTCTCTCGGTTGCGATTCAACGCCGGAAGGTGGCCCAGAATGGAGCCACGGAACAATGGCCGTTAGTTGTTGAGGTGGTGATGGACCAACACGGCAGCCAATATCTCCTCATCGTCGTCGGACGATGAATCGTCGGAGTCGCAAAGGAAATTGTGGAAAAAGAACTCGTCGACAGAGTCCATTTTCGTACCTTGGCAAACTGTCGAACAACTTGCGAGCGTCGAAGAAGGAGACGGCCGACGAGGGGAGACGCGGCGCCCACGGACCAGCTAGCTGCCCTGTCGGCGTCCGACGAGTGTGACGGCGTGGCGGGGGCGACGAGGCGTCTTCTTGGTCGCGGGCGGCTGTGCAGTGGGGGAAGCGGCGAGGCGTCTTCTTGACCGCGGGCGGCTGTGCGGTGGGGGAAGCGGCGACGGGAACCAGTTTGCTCCCCGGCGGCAAAACGGCGGCGGCGGGCGACGGGGGGCAGGGGCGGCGTTGCTGGGCAGATGTGGAGGCGGCGGCAGCTGGAAGAGTCGCCGGCAAAAATGTGCGGCGGCGTCGGTGACGGAGGAGGCGGGGCGAGGGTTGCTTGTTGGCCGGGAAAAGGAGGATGAGAGGGGAGGCCACTGTGCCACAGCGGGCCCTGGAACATGAGTAGATGAGCGCGCGCGTCCGTCGTGTGTCCGCGCCAACGTAAATCAGGCTAAAAAATGAACCGAAAATGGATCGCCCGCGAACGAAAAACGGACACGCGTCCGTTTGGGCCAGCGCATTGGACCACTTTTTCTGTTCGCGCCAACTCAAACGGACGGCCGTGAAGAAAATGAGTCGTCACATTGGAGTGGCTCTTATGGCGAACGAACGTCGAGCAGCCGGTAGCTGAGGGTGATTAATCAAGGCTGGCTAGCAGCAGCGCAGGAATGCGCCCAAAAGGCCCCGCATGTGCGATAATTCTACATCAACGGACTAATATGGGGTGTTTACGGACCCTTCCTATAACAAAACCTTCTCCTCCCTGATTTTCAGTGGGGGTGGGCCCCTCACGCTGATTTTTATCCAATCAAACTAACACACCTAAGCACCCCCGTTGATCCCGTAATAAATATATCCGTGGGTGTAGCATTGCTCCCGCACGTGGGGGTGGCCGACAGCTGCTGATTCCACGGCAGCGGGGAGCTCCGACTCTACTCGACTCGACTCGAGATGGACATTGAGCGGCGCATTGCCACGCCTCTGCCAGCACGGACTGCGTCCATCAGTCTCTCCCGCTCTTTCTTGCTCATATGTTTTTGCTCTCAGAACGCACACATGCACTCAGATCTACCGGAGGCATTACATTACACTTTAGGTTGAACGTCTCTGTGCTAAAGCTGGCACCTGCGTGCACCAGCTTTGTGTACGGCGATCGGCGTGTGCCCGTTGTCCGAATATGATGTCCAGGATATGGTAACAGGAGGTGCGTTGCATGTGAGGCCTTGGTGGATAACAACCAAGGGAACCAAGATAGTGCTAGTACAATAATACAGAAGATGTGGCGACAAGCTGCATGCGTTGGCAAGCCACGTTAGGAGGATAGATCTCCACATCAAACTGCCACTGGCGCCGTAGTGATCACTTGCTTCTCTCGCTAATCAGCAGGCAGTGATGATCGTGCATGCAATGCGAGCTCGTTTCCCGTTGGCCCGGCCTTGGCCTCTCTCCTGCACTGCAGGCCGATGCACCTCTCAGTTTAACCACCACATGTGATGTGCCTTTTGCAGCACGACTGCACGACATGGCTATGGGCTATGGCCTCCTCAACCCGGGGCCCGGGCTCTACGGCTCTACGCTCTCCCGTGACGGCCGGACGCCCCCCATCGCTCTGCCTTTGCCGGACGTTCGTGTACATACAGCACGGCACAGCCTCGGTCCCCGTCGTGCCCGTCGTCCTCTCTGTTGCGGAGATCGACCGAGGGCGAGCACGGCACGAACCAGGCGCGTTCCGCGAGCGCACGATCAATGGCGGTACGCGGCTCTACTACACTTGGCCTTCATAGGATGCTCCCCGTACCGTGCCGGCCGGTGGCAGGCGAGCATTGAACACCAGAGATACGCGCGGCGGATCCCACTCCGCTCTATTAGGCCAACTTCACCGCGCGACCCTAAACGGACATCCGTTTTGTTCGGATTCTGTCCGTTTAGGTAGGGATTTGGAGTCGTATTCGGACGTGTTCTGGAATGTGGTGGTCGTGCGAGCAGCTTGCGGACGCATCCCGGCCGTATCCTGTCCGTGTATTTTTCTTTGCAAGTCTTTAATTTTTTTATCATTCATTTTTGGTACATGACAATACATCATCACATTTTAACTAGTAAAGTAAGGCCAAAGAAAATAAGAACAACAAGAATACATTTTAGAAGATAGCCCAACTTCCATAACTGCCCTTTGAGTTGGGTTAGAGCCTTCTCGATGCACTCATTGTTGATCTGTGGAGGTGACTCGATCTGACATCCTCCTTTCTTCTTCAAGCCAGATGTAGATGTTGCTTCCACACACCTAGTCTCGTGTCTAGCCTCTAATTTAGCAACAAGTGCACTTCTCTCATTTACAGCCTCTATGCTAGCTAAAAGTGCACGAACATGTACTAAATTTCGCTCCATCAATATATGGATGTATTCTTCTTTCCAATATCAAAACTTGCATCCATTCTACACAATAAAATTTGAAGTTAGTACAACTAGTCAAATCTAGAGCACAAATTGAAGCTAAAAAAACGCATACCCCATCATTTAAGCACTTGATGAACACTCATTCAGGATGTTCCGGCGTTGTAGACACGCGGCGCACGACCATCCTTAGGCAGTGGTCGCACTTAATGAGTGGCAACGGTGCGCCGGCGAGCTTTTGGGCAACCACCAAGCCCGGCCGACCGCCATTCATGTATCTGCCGGCGGACCACCGACGATGCAGATCCGAGCGGCTAGAGGAGGAGCCACTGCCTGCATGTGGCCTTGCGGCCCTGCCAGGTCCTTCTGGCGAGGTGGGCCAGTCCATGGCGCGGCCCAGCCTTCCACAGCCGGCCGAACTCAAGACCGACCGGATCCGTTCCAAAACCGGCCGGCGGGTGCGCAAACCAGGTGGCCGTGGTTGGGTAGCTCGGCGGCGCCGAGGGGAAGGGGTTGGGCGAGCTCGCGTCCGAACTGCACGGCTGCAATGGCAGCGGCAGCGGCGAGGGGAAGAGTGGGGAAGAGTGGAGGGGGTGCGGCCGGAGAGAGGGAGGGGGGCGGATAGAAAAAGGCCCGCCTTGTGCCACCGACGGGCGGGCCAAGAAAGGACACGCGCAGACGACCTGCGTGTCCGCGTGGTGTCTGTTACACCCCAAAAGCGGCACAAACTTGGGCCACGGATGGGTCAAAAGCGGACACAAAACAGACAAAAGTTCGTTTGTTCCCGCGCGCTGGGCCGTCTCTTTGTTTTTTTTTACTCCAAACGGATGGAGCCGGACAGAATGGAGTCACGCGATGGAGTTGGCTTTAAACCACTCGGCACATGTAGCAGGGAAGCAGCTATATCTGCTGGAGAACATGGCATGGCTTGCTCGACGGACGCGACGCAATAATGGGAGTAAATTGCACAGAAGTACCACAATTGAGGCATTGGAAGCAGATTGGTACCAAGATTGATAATTTTTACATGTCAGTACCAAGATTGGGGCGAGCCGTTGCAAAAAAGACTAAAAGTGTGTTTTATACGTATTGACAGAAAAGCTGACCGGTTGGGCCCGCCCGTCAGGCGACACGCTGGCCAGTGCGCGCGTGCCCGCGCGCTGACTGGGACGAGGCCGGCTCCCATTTAGGGCGCGGCTGGTGCGGTCGAGCCACACCCCCGCTCACTCCCCCCGCTCTGCTCTGCTTTCTTCTTCCTTCTCTCTGCCTCGCCGCCGGCTGCGCCCGCCCCCGCCGGACGCCACACGACGCTGCCGCAGCCATGGTTTTTGAAGACGAGAGTAGCGACGAGAACTCAAGCCTCCCGTACATGCACTCCAAAACCTCCACCGATGGGCTCAATCAGGTCAGTTACTCCATTGGAGCTAGGGTTAGGGCTAGGTTTAGGAAAATTTTGGGATTTTTCTGTCTAGGTGGTCTTTGCTGTGAGGATTTCGTTTGATTTGCTTTGTCCTCGTCCTCTGCACATGATGCTAACTTGGATTTTGCTTGGGCAGGTGCCTTTCTCTCTTCAGGACCCGGATTATAATGGTCTTGAGCTAGATCTGATAGTGCTGTGCGAGAAGCATGGGAAGCCATCAGAGAGGCTTGTTGCATTTGAAGGAACAATGACTGGGAGAAGGTTCTTAGCATGTGCAGAGCCGGTAATTTTCTTGCCTTATTGATTATGCACAGGATATGTTCATTGGAAGTCACATAGTCTTGTTTGCCAATTGTTATTCAGTTATGTGATTGGTAATTTTGTTAGTCATATATGTCATATTGTAGTGCTCATTGTAGGAATGGTGAATATTATGGTCAGTAGAGTGCATTTAGGCTAAATATAGGCTCAAGCATGCTCTGTTGTGTGCACATGAACTAACTGTTGCTTACTACTATTAGTAGTTGTATTGTACTAAATTTTGCCGTGTTATTTTTTCAGGAAGGTCAGAATTGTGGGTTTGTTCAGTGGGTTGATGAGCAGTGGCCCCCAACAATGGAGAATGCATTGCTGAAGCTTTGGTCAATGGTTGAAGAGAGCAAGTCTGCTAGGGTGGATGATAATCTTCAAAGTTCTTTAACTATTCACCATTTGACAGAAGAAAATAAGAAGCTGGATGCACAATATGACAAGTTAGTGAAAGATGTGCATCAACTTGTGGACTTTCAGCAGGATAGGGTTGTGGATTTCAGTTATCTGCAGTCAGCTGTCACATATCAGCACCAATGCATAGCTGAATTGGTGGCTGTTATGAATGCAAAAATGGCAAAGAAAGATGCAGCTCTAGAGAAGCTTCAACAGAAGTTTGAAATCCTGTGCAACCTGACAAGTGCTCAAGCAACTGCCATCCAAAACCTCAAGTTGAAGAATATGAAAGAGAAGCAATTGAGGATTGAGGCTCAAGAGAATTTGGAGCTGAAGAATGCAGAGTTCACAAAGTTTGAGGAGAAGCTCACCCAAGAGAAGCTAGAGTTGAAGTTCCAGGTTGCTGATCTGCTGAAGCTTAAGGAAAACCATAAAGAAGAGAAGCAGATGTAAGAGTTTAAGATTACTGAGCTCATGAAGGCAGAGGAGAAGCTGAAGGAGAAGATCAAGGGGATCCAGGCCATCTTGGAGAACTGAACAAGATGAATTAAGATTAGTGGGCATTGCAGACCTTTTGGGAAGGATGGCTGTGCAATGGCCTAGTAACTTAGAATTATGGTAGTGTAATGTATGGTTCTAGAACTAATTGTGAACTCTGGCTGTTTATGTACCTACTAATATGCTATTCATCCTTTTGTGAGAAAAGGATGAATTGTGCATTTGAACTCCACTATGTAATGTGAACAATGGTTGTGTATTCCTATAATGTGAACAATGGTTGTGTATTCCTATAATGTGTTGAACTTCAGTTTTTATCATAACAACATATCAATCATAAAAAGAACCATCCAAGCTTGCATAATCAATAACTCCAGCATATCAAGATAGTCCATTCCAGGCATTCACTCATAAGTTGCATCCACATCAACAAAAGCCATATATAGCATTGATTCTTAAAGTACACCACCAAAGCAAAGATGACACTGTACACCACCACATGAAGTATCTAGTTACCACTTGCATAGAAGTACCTCCCCCATCCAGTATGTCTACCACCAGCACCTCTCCCAGCAACAGATGTGGAGGGAGCAGTAGATGTGGAGGGACCAGATTGTCTTGGGGCAGAGAATGCACCTCTCCCTCTCCCAACACCTCTTGCAGCACCTGGTGCAGTACCTCTCCCAGCACCTCTTCCAGCAGCTTGAGCTGCTGCAGCACCTCTCCCAGCTCCTCTCCCAGCTCCTCTCCCAGCTCCTCTCCCAGCTGTTGGTGTTGTTGTAGGAGCTGCATGAGAGGTTGTTGTTGCTGGTGTAGTAGCAGCACCACCACCATTGGAATTCCTTGCAAGAGGCTTGCATAAACAAGAAGGAAAATGAGTAAGTACTTAAAAAAATGGAATGCACAAGAAGGAAAACCACTTATAAGAGGATTACCACATGTTTGTTCTTCCTCAAAGCCAGCTCAGGCTTCAACTGCTTGAGGCAGCTTGTGTACCTATGTCCTTGCAGTCCATAATTGCCACATGTTATAGTCCCCATTCTTGATGTGTCCTTAGGCTTTGGAACTTCAAATTTCCCCTTGATCCTCTTCTCTTTCTTTCTTCTCTCTTCACTTTAAATGCAGGTGGGTCAATGTCTGGACCAGGGGTCTTTGTCCAGTCATGCTCACCAGGAACTGGATAGATCATTGGTTCATAAGCTGCCACATAAAATTCTTTCTTGAGGAACTTGCTGACATAATCCTCTGGTTTTCTTTTGCCCTTGTTGATTGCTGAGATGGCATGGTTACATGGGATGCCACTGAGGTCCCATTTTCTGCACCCACATGTGTGCACTTGCAAGTCAACAACATGGGTTTGCTGCCCACTTGTAACCTGCCACAAGTTCACACCAGCTTGAATTGGTTTGCAATATTTGGCTCTCTCCTTCTCAACCTCTAGCTTCTCACTATAATGGGGTGTTATATCTCATCTAGCTGTCTTTGCACTCTCCGTATTCCTATGCCACCTCATCATCTGTTTATCCTTTATTCCATCACACATTGTTCTAATTGGTTTCTTCCTAACATCTAGGACATACTTGTTGAACACCTCAGACAAATTGTTAACTACAAGGTCAGTCTTGCAGTTTGTGTCAAATGCATGCCTTGCCCATGTTTTCTTGGGTATTTGACAAAGCCACTCCCAAGCTTCCTGACATTCAGCTCTAAGGTCATTCATTGCAATGTTAAATTTTTGTTCACTATATGCATAGGCAACATTATCCATACACTTCTTCAGATCTTCCCCCCTAAACCCAGCATTTTGGAAGTTTGCATAGATATGCCTAAGGCAGAACCTTTGGTTGCACTTAGGAAAGACAACATTCACTGCTTTTGGTAGGCCCTGGGACACACAATTAAACTAGCTAAGCTACTATCTAGCACAAAACAACCATATAGGAACAAGGACATAAGATGCAAGCACATACCTTTTGTCTATCTGACATTATTGTATATGGACCAAACTGTCCCTCTTCTCCTCCTAGGCAGATTTTAAGTTGGTGTAGAAACCAACACCAGTTAGGTGTGTCCTCTTGCCCAACAATACCAAATGCTAGTGGGTATATATTGTTGTTGCCATCTCTACCAGTGGCAGCAAGTAGTTGAGCACCAGTAGTTAACTTAATGAAGCACCCATCAACACCTGAATGAGCAAGCAAATTCAATATTTAAAACATTCAAATGCATTTCAAGATGAAACAATATGTAACTAATGCACAAGGTGAACAAACTAACCAATGAATGGTCTTCACCCCTTGAGAAACCCCTCCCTTGCTCCATTGATGCAATAGAACATAGCATGTAATCTTGGACCTGGATGGGGGATTTTTTCAGTGGGTGTTGGAGTTACAGTAGTGACTACTACTCTACTCCCAGGGTTTGTATCCATCACTGTCTGAGCATAGTCTTTCAACCTAGGGTATTGCTTCTTGTGGTCTCCTAGCACAGCATCAATAGCTATGTTCTTTGCTCTATATGCCATTGACTTGGGCACATCCACACCATACTTCTCCATGCAAGCATCAATCAAAGTCAGAATGCCAGTTGTTAGATCAGATCTGAATAGTGACTCATACTTCTGTGCAAGCCACTTGGCACTTACCCTTGTTGTCTCTGTAGTAGTAGGGCAAGTGTGCTTAATTCTCATCTTCTTAATTACAAAAGTAGTTTCACCTTTTATAACTGCTGCCACCATAAAGAAGTTGCAATTTTTTTTGTTGCATTCTACAATTATTCTTTGATCTGAGTTCCTATGATATCTGAAGTTTCTTTCTTGAGTGATGTGTAGGTTCAACAAAGCCTCTCTGAATTGATGTTGATCCAAGAAACACATGTGTAGACATAATTGCTCATGTGGTGCATCCATTTTCTCATTGTACCATTTTCTAGGAGGCCTCTGCTTTGCCCTGCTTTTCCTTTTCTTTGGCAGCACAAATGACAATGGCTCAAAACCATCATCATCAGCCTCCTTCAACAATCCTTTCTCTTCTTCATCAGATGAAGGTTTGAAATCAGGTTCCTCCTCTGATACTACACTTGAATGTGACCTTGTTGTAGGCCCTCTCCTAACTGGAAGCTTCTGTTTCTTCTTCTTCTTCTTTTCATGTACAATTACAGTTTCTACATCCTGTGAAACAACTTTGTCATCTTCATCCATTTGAAAAGGTTCCTCAACCTCTGTGTCACCCTCATAATGCACAACTTCTTCCTCCTCAGATTCTTCAGCATCTGTTTCTTCCTCTTCCATTTCATCATACTCTTTCTGTTTCTTTCCCTCAGCCATCTCTATGTCATCAGCATCACCCATATAAAAAGGTGGTACATCAATGTCCTCTTCACCTTCACAATCAGAACCACCACTGCCAACATATCCTTCTTCTTCTTCTATTTCCATAACAGCTTTCATTTTTCCTTTTACATTCTTGCTCTCTTGTGTGCAAAGACCAGTACCATGAGCTACACTGTAGCTACTACTCTGACTTTCAAATGCAACTCCTTCTTCATTAACAGCATAGATGGGTGCCTCACTGAGATCATATAACACAGGCTCTTCATACACAACAGTGGATAATTCTTGCCTCTCAAACTGGCTGCAAGGAGGTGGACATACCCTCACTAGCAAATTTAAGACCTTAGACTCCTCAACCTGCTTCTTTACTAATTGCAACTCAGCATTACACTCTACCATCTCCAATCCTTTCTCCCCTAATTGTGGATTCTCAATGTGAAACAGCAGATCATATTCACTAAATCCTTGGGTTTCCATCACTGCAATCATATTCAGGTATGTTACATCTGAACTGCAGAGCTTCAACTCAAACATTTCTGAAGCATCAAAATAGAACCTAACATCCAAAATATCATCATACAAACTGCAAAATGAAATAACAGAAAAAATGGTTAATAAACAATTTTACTTAACAGATAGGCTAACATATAAACACCTAATGCTGCTCTGACAATTTGGACTAAGAAATAACAATGTAATCCACTAATGCTGCTTTGCTCTGCTCTAGTTAGGACTCATGTAATCCAATATACTTCTCTGCTCTACTTAGGAACTAGCAATTAGAGTGCTAAACATGCAGACAGTAAACGAGGCAGTAAACCCTAACCCTAATCCCCAATTTCAGTTTGCAAAGATGGAACAATGGAACACTTACAGAACACCACCGATGCCATGAGTCCACTGATGGGCGGTGCTAGGGTTGGCCAACCAAATTCGCGCCATCTTCAGCCTCTGCTCCATCGACAACGCCGGCTCCGCAAAATCTTCGTCCTCGCTACTGTACTCCGAGCTGGAGTAGCAACCACTCCCATCGAGGCCTAAGCGGGGGAGGTCGCCGCCGCTCGCATCGCCCTGGCCATCGTCGCCTGCCGGAGTAGCCGAGGCCATCGTCGCCTAGGGCACAGCAGCCGCGGGGGAGAGGAGGGCGCGAGGGACGAGCAGCCGCGGTGGAGGTGACAGCGCCTAAGCTGTTCGATCCATGACTACGGTGGCGTGGTGTGGCGGGCGGCGGGGCGGGCGGGGAGGCAGCCGCCGGCGAGGAGGAGAAGGAAGAGGGCAGAGCGGGGTCGGGGTGTGGCTCGACCGCACCAGCCGCGCCCTAAACGGTGCGAGCCGGCCTCGTCCCAGTCAGCGCCCAGTCAGCGCGCGGGCACGCGCGCACTGGCCAGCGTGTCGCCTGACGGGCGGGCCCAACCGGTCAGCTTTTCTGTCAATACGTATAAAACACACTTTTAGTCTTTTTTGCAACAGCTCGCCCCAATCTTAGTACTGACATATAAAAATTACCAATTTTGATACCAATCTGCTTCCAATGCCCCAATTGTGATACTTCTGTGCAATTTACTTTAATAATGGGGAGGGCATGGCCGCCGGAGGCACGGAGAGGGCCGGAGCCCAGAGAACTCCACCACCACGTGCCGACGCAATAAAGCGGAGTAGCAGCCCCCAACCGCACCGGAGTCCCGCGGCGCGGTGGGGCGCGGCCGACACATGGACCATCGGAGCTTTGCGGTCCGCGTCGCCGTCGCGTTCCCCTCGTTGGAGCTCCATCTTCTTGGACTTTGCTGCCTGTACTTCTTTCTTTGCGCTAACACGCGCGCAGCTTTGCATGGGGTTAAAAGACGATGATCATCTCTCTCCCGTTAAAAGATGACCAGCTCAGAGCCGCGATTTGCTTCCAACACAGGCGCCAGTTGGGCTGGAGTTGCAGCCATTTCCATGGTGGACACACTGCTCATGAGATGTGTTCTTGCTTGATGTAGTACATTATAGAAAGGCTACCGCACCTAATGCCACGTTCCGGCCTTCCGGGGACACCAAAAGCACAATACTACAAAAGCAAGGGGCATTGATGAGTGGTGGGGGTATAGGGAGGCAGGTAGTGCTGCACCGCCGGCTGCCCCATGTCCTGCTCGCCATAAGTGGCTCCAGCCATGTGTTGGGTAGTCAGCGAGGCATTTCGTGTAGGGACTGGTTAGGGTAAGGTCATCAACAACATTCGGCCTCAAATCAGACACCACATTCGTCCGTGAAACGGTGAGAACCAATCCGCCGAAGCTGATGCGGGAGTCGGCTATCCATCCAACCGTAACAACAAATGCCCCGAGACATTTTTAACAGAATTTAGTGAAAATAAGCAAATTTAAATAAACCAAACGAATTCCATTAAAACTTGAATAATTTTTACATATAACTGTGATAATTTGGGCTCAAGGGGCTGTTTGGTTGCCACCTTGTGCCCAAATGCCTGACATGAGCCTCTCCCAGTGACCCGTCGAAGGTGTGTTTGGTTGGTGTCCTGAGAATCTAGCCTGAAAATCTTGCCTGACAGAGGCCTACATAGTTGGTGGCCTGAGCTACATGCAAACACATCGTCTCCTACCTGAGTATAATCAGGGTGGCAACCAAACACGGTCTTCAATATGAGGTGCGCCTGAGCTTGCAATTTCACCAACAAAATCAGGCTACTCTCATGCATGCAAAATTGTCAGACATGTTGCTCGAGGTGGCAACCAAATGACCCCTACGTTTAAACCGGAGGACATGTGGCTCGTCGGTCGGCCATGAGGCTCGAAAAATGAAGCTTAGCTACCGCAAAGCCAGCAAGTGGCTAATCAGACGACGATGATGATGATGAGTCCGTCAAGCTTAGCTTCAACGGTAGGGGAGGAGTGGTGGCCTTTACGGGACCCAAGCGCCATCAACCTCCTATGCTCTATTCTTTCTCGCTGCCCGCGGACGTGTCAGCTTCATCATTATGCCGGCGGGGCACGACCGATGCGGAGCTGGCGACATCGTCCTTGCCGTAAACTTAATCTGCCGGCTCGTCGATATCAGCGAAGGCGACTTATTTCTTCGCCTGCACGACGCGGTACCACTAGCGCTTGCGGCGGATGTCGCGGGCAGAGCGGTAGGATAGGAGTAGCACCTCCTGCTCGTCCACGTCCACGTATGCTGAGATGACCATGTCGACGCCGAGTTACTCCCCCCTCACGCCAGTGCTTGTCGAGGAGGCGAAGGTTGTGGGCCTGGTCGGTCCGCGTCTACCGAAATGGGGCCTTCCTCTCTTCCAACACTATGTCGGTGTAGTGAGAACGCTCCTCGCCCATGGTGATGCCGGCATGGGCCGACGAGGAAGGTGGCGTCGGCTCATCCATTGGCTCGTCTACGGCGCTGGCCACCACCCGCAATGGCGGCAATCTCCTTCTTCTGTTCGGACGAGAGGTTGTCCCACATGGCTTTGGACCTCGATGAGTCCATGGCGGTGTAGTGCCGAGAGGAGGTAAGGAGCGGAGGAGGTTGGATGCGGCTGTTGTCGGGCCTGGCGTCTAAATAGCGGGCGGATGGCAGGCCGCACGGCGAGGTGTTTAATGGTGGGCTACAGACGGATGGACGGTAGCGTCAGAATAGGTTTCTCGGCAACCGCACATGATTAATGGAGGGATGCGGGCGGACAGGTTGTTGTTTGAACATGGAGAAGGCCCGTGCACCGGGAAGCGGCGTGGGCGGCACTCTCGGCCGGCGCAACTTCAATGCCGGCTGTAGTGAGAGGTCGTGTCTGCTCTAAGCATCCCGGCGAGGTACATTCACCCCCGTGGTGGCGGGGCGTGCCCCTCCCTCGGCCGCACGCCTACACATGTCCCAAAGACATAATATAGGATTTTTTCCAATCACTTCTGGACATCATTTTATGTGTCCGCCGTGCAAATCTGTAATTTCCCGCTCTGAAACCTTAAGAGTGCAATCAATGTCTAAAATATTGTAGGCGACCCTAAAAAATGCGGGGACTGGCATGTTTCATGCGATGGCCTCCATTGAGAGCACAAGATGTTTTGAGGCCAACTGAGCAACAGGACCCCACTTCCTTCACAAACCGGCCATGAGTAGAGGAGGTAGCCATGGAAGCGGTGGTGTGACAACAAGAATAAAGCCTGGGCAGGAGGAACTGGAGAAGCACGTGTTCATACAGGGCACGAAGGGTTTATAAAAACCATAAGAGAAAAGGGAGCCCATCTACTTAAATTAATTACACTCTAGAGCCGGACAAGGAGCCCTTTTCTTAATAGTCCAAACCTAACTCGTGAATAAGTATCAAAGAGAAATGTGCATTGAAACAACACTTTGCCGACAACCATACTATGTGCTCTCGGCAAAGGATATCTTTGCCGAGAGCTGCAACACTCGGCCAACATTTTTATCGATTTAAAATATTTAAAGAAAATAATTCACTAATGAGTTAGTGACAGGTGTGTCCCACGGGCCATGTATATTATTCGAAAATTAAAATATATGTCGAGAGCCTTGTTTAAGTGCTGGGCAAAGACACCCTGATGTCAAGGAGTCGTCGAGCGCAAACGGACATGACCCGTGGCAACTTATTTCCTGTATTCTTTGTTTGGCTCTGGGCATATATGTTCTTTGCCGAGTCTTTTGTCTCTACAGTGTGCTTTTTGGCAATGTTCTATCTCCGTTGTTGTGTTTTATGGTTTGCCGAGAGCCACAGTTAGCGTATATCTCTCTGACTTAGAGCCAAAAACTCGGCGTGCGACCAAATTCTAGTAGGTGGCGGAGCATCCAAACGGTAACTGGGAAAAGGCCGGAAGCATATGGGCCTTAGACCCGTGCATCATCACTTGTCACAAAAAACCCGCCAGGGCTATATATCACCTTTGAGCACGAGGGAGTGGGCTAAGCCAATACTGTACCCCCTTCGGCTTGAATTGTTTTTCTCTGTTGTGTTTTCTGATCTGTTTTCATATTTTGCATCGGATTTCTTCAGACTATTATGATTTGCTTTGTTTCTTTCTTTGGGTTTTCATCGGTTTTCTTTCAGTTTTTTTCTTTCATTTTGTTTTTTGCAACCAATTATACCTTTTTATACACATTGTACATTTTTTGCATATATCAAAAACATTTTTTATACATGTTTTACATTTTCAAATTCATGACTAACATTTTTTCAAATATATGTGTTGAACTCTACCTTTTGTGATACACACACTATATTTTTCACATACATCTGAAAAAATATACACTTTAACATTTTTTAAATAAATTATTAAAATTTCCAGATACTTGGTTTTGAACATTTTTCTGTAAAGCTATTTTTTTCAAATACATGTTGAGACTCTTTTTGAAGGATGCAGAATACTTTTTAAAACTATGCAAACAATTATTTACACCATATATAATTATTTTTAAAATGTCTCAAACTTTTGTTTTTGAAACGTCTGACCTTTTTTGAATGGTGTGATTTTTTTTCTTCTGCATTACACAAACAATTTTTTACATTGCATAATAATTTTAACAAATTTCACCCACCTTTTTTGAAACATGTGAACATTTTTTCAATGCCACAAACTTTGTTTAGAATGCTATCAACATCATTTTTAAAACTACGCTAACAAAAATGTTAAACCTTATTTGTTTCAGTTTGTGCTTCTGCTTTTGCAGCTTTTTCAGGTTGGCAAAGAGTAGTAAAAAAACCCTAAATATGTGCTTTTTTGCTTCGGCTTTTGGCTTATACCATCATATGCCAATATTGAATTATAAGCCAAAAGCCAAAGAAAAAGCCTCTATTTAGGAGATCTTTTGCGATAGTAGAAAAACTGGAAATGCAGAAGCAAAAGCCTAGACAAACAGGGCCTAAATTGAGTTAACACTTTTCAAATTCACAGTTTTCAATATCTTAAACAGTTTTTTTTGAAATATATGTATTTAAAATATATGTATTGAGGCAAAAGTATAATATTTATTTAAAAAGTATGGACATGAGGAAAATGAAAAGAACTAACCTACAGGGAGCTACTTCGGCCGAGACAATACTAACGCCAGGAGGGCACCCTTGAGGCAAGAACTCCTTTGATCTCAAAACACATATCCTCACGCGACGCGCTCCTGGGCCGGCCCAATAATGAGATTTTATTCCTATCGCCATTTTGGGAGTAGAGGGATTCAAAATACGCCTGCGAGCGTTGACACCAATCCCGAATAATCACTAGGTCGAGTTCATTTCAATAAACACAAAGAGCAAATAGTTTCATTTGACCCTTCCTTCAGTCAACATATATTATATACCCAATATAAATTATTATTTTAAAAAAGTATACATTTGAAAAATAATTCTAAAAAATATTGAAAACAATCCCGACTTTGAAATAGGTTCTTAGAAATTGGAAAAAGTTCGTGGAAAAATTAAAAATTCATCAATTTTCAAAAAGAAATTATCCATTTTGAGAAACAGTTTACAAATTTTGAAAAAAGTTTCATCAATTTTGAGAGAAAGTTCATAAATTTAAAAAAGTTCATCAATTTCGAAAAAAGTTCACAAAATTTAAAAATGATCATCAATTTTATAAAAAAAAGTTCATTGCGTTTAAAAAAAGTTCAAACATTTTCAATAGTTCATCGATTGTGAAAAAAAATCGTGAATTTTATGATAAATTCATTGATTTTGGAAAAAAAATATTTCTGGATTTTGGAAAAAAAACGTCAATTTCATAGAAATATTTCACCAATTTTAAAAAGTTCATTGATTTTGAAGAAAAATCAGAAATCTGCACATTTAAGAAAACAAAAAAGGGAAAGAAACAGGAGAAAAAGAAAAAAAGAAAAACCAAACAAATCCGTCGGGAAACTGACGAAATGGGTAAAAGCTGGTTTCGGAATAAGAAAGAAATAAAAGGAAAAAAGGAAGCAAGTAATCTCAAACGGCAATGTGTCGTAGTGTTTGTTGTTGTTTAGTCGCACCAAAGAGGTCGCGAGTTTGAACCCTGGCGCCCACACTTGTTTTTTTAAAGTTCAACAGAAAAATAAAGAAGGAAGGGGCCGACCCAGATCGGAGGGTGGGTGGGGGGGGTGTGCACCCGCTTGTAAAAAATCACATTAACAGGCGTCTGAAGAACAGGTGCAAAATAGAGGGCGCGTGTTCAACGAGACCTGGGGGAAGGCTCGCGTTGAGAGGCAGCTACACATGGGCCGCCCCAGGTTCGCCGGAGGGCACATTCTCAGTTTTTTAACGTTCTATGTTTTCTTTTTTGCTTTTATTTCTGTAGTTCTGCTTATACTCTAAAATATTCTAAAAATATATAGTACAAAAAACTCTTCAAAATACTTTTGAAAAATGTTGAATGAGTATTAAAAAAATGTTGAAAACAAGTATTTGAAAATTGTTGAACGAGTATTTAAAAAATGTTGAACACGTATTTGAAAAAATGTTGTACAACTATTTGAAAGAATGTTGATCATGTATATAAAAATGTTGAACAAGTATTTGAGAAATGATAAACATGTATTTAAAAATGTTGAACAAGCATTTGGAAAATATTAAACACGTATTTGAAAAATTGTTGATCATGTATATAAAAATGTTGAACAATCATTTAAGAAATGTTGAACACGTATTTGAAAAAATATATTACAAGTATTTGAAAATTTGTGGATCATGTATATAAAAATGTTAAACAAATGTTTAAAAAATGTTGAACAAGTATTTAAAAAAATATTGTACAAGTATTTGAAAAAATGTTGATCATCTATATAAAAATGCTGAACAGGTATTTGGAAAATTTTGAACAATTATTCAAGAAAATTGTGAACAAGTATTTGAGAAAATATTGACAAGTATTTGAGAAAATATTGAGCAAGCATTTGAAGGAAAAACGGAGAAAGGAAGAAAAATCCGGAGAAGAAAAAATACAAAAGGAAGCAAAAAAAATGAAAATGTAAAAGGAAAAATAAACAAGAAGTAAAGAAGAGAAAAGAAAACAAAAATCCCTAAGAAAAAAAGAAAATAAAATAGAAAAAAGGATGAAAACAAATGAAAAACTGCTTCACTCGTCTCAACTATAGAACGCGTCTCATACTTATCATGAGTGAGATTTGGGCGGAGTGGCGAGCAGGATCGAATCCCGCTTCGGTAGTACAAACTTGAGTCATCTAATTTAAAACGGAGGAAGTATTATTTTTCTTTTCCTGCGCGAACATCTGCGCCAAATAGGACATGCCGGAGAGAGAGGACCGGGAAAAGGGCGGAAGCAATATGGGCTGTAGACCCGTCCACCGCCTTGTGCCACCAAAAATCCACTTCTTAGCCATCTTTTCGTAAAGTGCACGATCCACGGCCTGCCTATTCCAAGCCGGTGCGTATCTTAAGCGGACCCGAGGGCCTGTTCCTACACCAAAAACTCCCAGTTCTTCTCTCTCAAGACAAGGCCCGCACGACACGGACCGCGTGCCGTATCTGAAGCGGAGTTGAAGTCCCGAACTCCCGATCCATCTCTTCCTTCCTTTTTCGGCCGTCAGTCATATATAACTTCACCCCTCGGTTGCGATCGCAAAACCCCCCCAAAACCATCTAGGTCTTCCAAATCTCGCATCCCCAACTCCGATCCGATGACGCCGGCCCCAAGAAACCCCTTCTCGCCGGGCTTCCTGCACGCCGACGCCCACGCCGCGCAATCGAACCCAATCCCGACGTCTCCTGATGGCATCTTCCAGAGATATCTCTTGCAGCTTAAGAAGAGGGCGACGACTACGAGCAACGGCAGCAGCGCCGACGATTCATTCGTGGTCCCGCCGAAGAAGAGACGGGCGGTGGACACGGTGGGCGAGGGCACCACCGGCTCCTGCGCGATCCCGGTTCAGAGCCGGCCGAGGCGAACGGCGGCGTGCAACGTTGCGTACGTGAGCATGGAGGAAGAGGAAGCCGGGACGTCGTCGGCGGCCGGGGCGAAGAAGAACCGGAATAGGAACAGGAATAGCAATGGCAGTAGAAAGAACGGGCCGCGGCCGGTGCGCGACGCCGCGCCGCTGGTCATCATGAAGACGCAGCACCTGGAGACATAGCGAGGCATAGCGGCAGCACCTGGAGACGCTCGGCGCCACGGCCCCGCAGTTCGTCATCATGAAGAGCCTCCAGATGAGCGACGTGGACCGCAACCAGAACCGGCTGCTCTTCTCGTGCAAGCGCGAGTTCCTCGAGGGCCACCCCATCACCGGGATCCTAGCCGAGAGGGAGACGTACCTCGTGCACGATCGGGACCGCGGGCTGAGCGTGTTAGAAGATGTTGTATAGGGAAAGGAAAGGTATTTAACTTGTATTTCTTCTTATCTCTTTTTCTGATCTATCTTCTCAAACCTCCTGTACCGAACGTGATCTATTTCCTCTCGATCTATTTTTGTAAACCACGGCACCCATCATATATATACAACCGCGGCCCGATCAAAGGGTTCAACGCTTCCATTTAGTTTTACATGATAACAGAGCCTCTTCCTTGACAAATCGAATAGAGATCACATCTAGCTACCCCAGGCGACCACAACTATGTCCACCACCTCCGCCGCCCTGACGCCGAGCACCATGGGTGCCCTCACTACCGACGCCTCCTCCTCCATCTTTGCATCTTCGTCCACCTCCACCCCCACCAATTCCTTCCTCGGATCGCCGCCGCAAGAGAAGTTGACGAGAGGCAACTTCCTTCTCTGGAAGGCCGTCGTCCTACCCCAAATCAAGGGCGCGCAGATGGAGCATCATCTTGACGCGAAGACCCAGCGCCGCCGCCCACCCTCACCGTTACCAAGGACGGCAAAGAGGAACAGGTGGTGAACTCTGCCAGATCCCTCTGGTACGCACAGCAGTAACAACTCCAAGGTTACTTGATGGGCTCCCTCTCCCGCGACATCCTTGCACAGGTGGCCACGCTCCAGACGCCGGCAGAAGTCTGGCGCGCCATCCACGACATGTTCGCCGCCCAGAGCCAAGCGCAAGCCATCAACACTCGCATCGAGCCTACGAACCTGCAAAAAGGTAACATGACTATGGCAGAGTATCTTGGCAAGATTAAGAGCCTTACCGACGAAGTTGCATGCACTGCCGCCACGCTCTCCGATCCGGAGATTGTATCCAAGATCTTGGCCGGACTGGACATGGATTATAATCCAGTCGTCTCGGCCCTTGCTGCTCGGGTGGAGCCGATCACCGTCCAGGAGCTATATAGCCAGCTCCTGGGCTTCGACGCCCGCCTCAGTCTCCTTCATGGCGCAGCTTTTCGCCAATCTTCTGCCAACGCCGCCTCGCGCGGACGCGGCCGTGGGCGCGGTCACCACGCGCAACGCGGCGGTGGGCGCGAGCGCGGCAACCCCCAGGGCGACAGCGGCTACACCAACAACTACGGCAACACAGGAGGCGGCAGCTACAACAACTCCTCCAACAGAACAGGGGGTGGTGGCTTCAACAACAACACTAGCCGCCGCCCCTCCTCCTCCTCTCGCGGTCGCCCTCGCTGCCAACTCTGCAAGAAGGCCGGCCATGAGGTCATGGACTGCTGGCACCGCTATGATGAAGACTTCGTTCCAGATTGTCGTCAGGTTGCTGCAGCTATGCGTGATCAAGGAGGAGAAGGAGTGTGGTATGTTGACTCCGGCGCCACGGATCATGTCACAAGTGAGCTAGAGCAACTTGCTCTCCGTGAAAAATACCACGGCAATGATCAGATTCACACCGCAAGCGGTGGAGGTATGGATATTAGACACATTGGTCAAGCTTTGATTAATTCCCCTATGCTTAAACGTGATCTAGTCTTAAAAGATGTTCTTCATGTTCCTCAAGCCGATAAAAACCTTGCCTCTATGTCTCGTTTAGCCACTGATAATAATGTCTTCTTTGAAACTCACCCTCGTTACTTCTTTATCAAGGATCGGGCAACGAGGGAACTTCTACACCACGGTAGATGCATTGGCGGCCTCTACCCCATCACATCCGGAGCACTTAGTCGCAAGCATCGTCAGGTCTACTCCGTCATCAAGCCCTCCTTGGCAAGGTGGCATCAACGTTTAGGACATCCTTCCTCGGTCATAGTTAAGCAAGTAGTCAATAAAGGCAAACTTTCCTTGTCACACAGTCCTATTAGTGATTCGGTTTGTGAAGCTTGTCGATGTGCCAAGAGTCACCAACTTCCCTATCCTAAGTCTAGTAGTGTTTCTCATGCTCCTTTAGAGCTTATTTTCAGTGATGTATGGGGACATGCCCGAGATTCCTTTGGCAGAAAAAAATATTATGTCAGCTTTGTCGATGATTACAGCAAGTTTACTTGAATTTATTTACTTAAGTATAAATCTGAAGTCTTTTCTATATTCCAAGAGTTTCAAAAACTTGTTGAAAGACACTTTGACAGAAAAATCTTAACAGTCCAAAGTGACTGGGGAGGGGAGTATGAGAAGCCCAACTCCTTCTTTCGTAGTATAGGCATTGCACACCATGTGTCTTGTCCCCATGCTCATCAACAGAATGGCTCTGCCGAGCGTAAACATCGCCACATTGTTGAAGTTGGCATCTCTTTACTTGCTCATGCATCCATGCCTCTTAAGTATTGGGATGAAGCTTTCATCACTGCCACATATCTTATTAATCGTCTGCCTAGCAAAGTTATTGGAAATTCTACTCCGTTGGAACGTCTTTATCATCAAAAACCAGACTATAATTCCCTCAAAACTTTTGGGTGTGCATGCTATCCCAATCTTCGTCCATACAATCATCATAAACTTGAGTTTCGTTCTACTCAATGCGTTTTTCTTGGCTATAGCAATCTCCACAAAGGCTACAAGTGCCTAGAAATTGCTACTGGACGTATTTATATTTCTAGAGATGTTGTTTTTGATGAAAATCTCTTTCCATTCGCCAAGCTTCATCCAAATGCAGGCGCTCTCCTTCGTGCTGAAATAGCCCTTCTTTCTGATCACGGGGGTGAATTAACTAAAGCTGATCATGTGAAAAATTCCACAGAAAATTGTTTTTCTACAGATTCTGGCCGTCATTTTATGTGTGCAGGTCCAGACAAAAACGGCACAGGATCCATCAAAAGCAGATATTTCATTGTTCTTTTATCATAAGGGTAATATTACTATATTTGTACTTGTTTATGTTGATGATATAATTGTTGCAAGTTCAAGTTCAGATCCTACCACTTGTTTGCTTAAAGATCTTAAACTGGAGTTTGCTCTCAAGGATTTGAGAGATCTTCACTATTTCCTTGGCATAGAGGTCAAGCAGGTTAAGGATGGTATTCTTCTTACTCAGGAAAAATATACTACTGACATACTCAAAAGAATAGGACTACAACATTGTAAGCCTGTAAGCACACCAATTTCAACTTCTGAGAAACTTACTCTTGAAAGTGGAGAAGCTCTTGGACCAGAGGATGCAACTAATTACAGAAGTATTGTGGGTGCTTTGCAATATTTGACTCTTACACGTCCTGATATTTCTTATTCTGTGAATAAGGTATGTCAGTATTTACATGCACCTAGAACAACTCACTGGACTGCAGTCAAAAGGATTTTAAGGTATCTTAAGTTTTCTGAAGGACTTGGACTTCAAATTACCAAATCTCCATCTCTGCTTGTTACTTCTTACTCTGATGCAGACTGGGCTGGGTGTGCTGATGATAGAAGATCCACAGGTGGTTTTGCTGTGTTTCTGGGAACTAATCTTATATCCTGGAGTGCAAGAAAACAGGCTACTGTCTCACGATCAAGTACAGAGGCTGAATATAAAGCCTTGGCAAATGCTACAGCTGAAGTGATGTGGATACAGACTTTACTTTATGAACTTGGAGTCAAGGCTCCACAAGCTGCAAGATTATGGTGTGATAATATTGGTGCAACCTATCTTTCAGTCAATCCTGTTTTTCATGCATGCACTAAACATATTGAAGTTGATTTCCACTTTGTCAGAGAAAGGGTAGCTCGAAAGCTCCTTGATATTCGGTTTGTACCTACTGGAGATCAACTTGCTGATGGCTTCACAAAACCTCTCACCATGAGGAGATTGGACGAGTTCAAGTACAATCTTAACCTTGCAAAAGTTCCTTGAGGTTTAGATTGAAGGGGAGTGTTAGAAGATGTTGTATAGGGAAAGGAAAGGTGTTTAACTTGTATCTCTTCTTATCTCTTCTTCTGATCTATCTCCTCAAACCTCCTGTACCGAATGTGATCTATCTCCTCTCGATCTATTCTTGTAAGCCACGGCACCCATCATATATATACAACCGCGGCCCGAGCAAAGGGTTCAACGCTTCCATCGAGTTTTATAGAGCGTGGTCGCCCAAGACGACCGCGGCAACCAGTTCAACTTCACGCTCAAGTACCTCGACTCGAACGGCGGGTACCGCTTCATCGGCCGCGGCTGGAACGACTACGTGGCCAAGAACAAGCTGGTCAAGGACGATCTCCATTTTGTCGTCGAGGTGTGGGCGTTCCGGTCGCCGGAGCTGCCCGGGCAGCCCAAGGTTCCCGGCATCGAGGGGCTGCAGGGCCACCCTGACGGCGCCCTCGGGTTTCTCCTCCGATTACATCACAACGAGAGCAGGGACGTCCACCGCGGCGGCGGCGGCGAGGAAGAAAGGGAGTTTGTGCTGCGGCCGGTCCAGCAGAAGAAGGGGCAGGCACCGGCCAAGGCGGTGCGATCAAAGAAGCTTGTGGGTGGGCATGTGAGTCAGGGCGAAGCCGTGGCGAGGGAGGTGACAAGGGCTGAGATAGTTGAGGCGGTTGGGGAGGAAATGGCGGATGCGTTGTTCGGGCTGTTGATGCTAAGGTCCAGTGCCCCCGTTCCAATGCCTCCCTTTGAAAATACAACGTGTGCTAAGGTTTGCTAGGACAAGAATTTGACGGATAACACTCATACCGGAAAATACTTGTCATCAAAATAAATAAATAAAGATGTGTCTAGATGTATATTAGTTCTAGATACATCTTTTTTTATCCATTTTGATGATAAGTATTTTCGGACGGAGGAAGTATAGATTGTGCGATTCCAAATGGCTTCCAAAACTTTGGGTCCTGAATTTTTACACCATGAATCATTAACGTATACAGTTGTTCTTCGTGTTTTAAAAGAATTGAGTTAATCTTCATATTCTTATTTTCCAAACAACATTACAACATCCCGTGGGTAGCTTCAACTAGATCATCGCTTTCTTTCAGTTCCTTTGTTTCATGCGAACCAAATTCTCTGTGCATCTTGCTATGCAGAGAAAAATGCTATTCGGATGATGTTCAAAACACGCTGAGGCCAGATGGCTTAGGAAAGGCAAAACAACAACCGATTATTTTGCCAACTCTTCGGCATGGTTGATGTGCACCCTTCGGCTAGGGTGGTTGTAGATTCGGTGAAGACTCGGTTGAACCTAATTGCTTCCAACATCGCAATCTAGGCGGACGATGATGTCTCTTATTATGCTTATCTCGTGGGAAATTTGAAGAGAGAGAAATGCCCGTGTCTTCCATGACACCATAGTGTTGTCTCGCGGTGGCAAAGTATTTGAGTAATGTGATCATGGGCGGAGCTACAAGGGCACTTGGGTGTACAAATGTACACCCATTATTTTGCCAAAAAAGCATTGAGTAAAGCTGTGAATTAGGGAGTTTGTACACCCATTGTATGAATGCTAGCTCCGAATATGATGCCGCGAGAGTAATATGGTGTAATTCGGCCTTTGGACAAAAACCTCTAAATCTTCTTATACAAGGAAAGTGACAAATCTTTTGCCCAGTCTTAAAAAAAACTTGGGCATGGTATTATACAAATGGGTTGCGCCCGCAAGCCTCCAATTATTCGCCTCACACCGTATCTTAGACATGATTATGGTTGACGGCACACTCGCATTCCGCTTGTTTCAAAGCTCCCATGCCACCACAGCACGCCACGACTAACATCGGAAACAATGCCACATGGTGCTACTCTTCTTACAGCTAACGGCATGAACACATGTAGTCAAGACAATCATGGCGGGCACCAACACGGTGCTTCAAAGGTGGTGGCAGCACACACATATACGGCAACATCGCCCGGAACCATCTACTAATGCTAGAACAATGGAGTTTTACCATGCATGGAGCTCTCCTCTATCCTCGCTCCGTTCCAAGTTCCAACCCCCGAAGGCCGGCCATATCCTCGCCCAGCAGCTCTGGGCCTGCCTTGGCGTTTGACGCGTCCTTGTCCTGTGCTTGCTGTGACTAGGACGCGCGCGCATTATGAACGAAGTGGTCGCGCTCTGGCGCTCATTTACCAGGAGATGCCGACGGGAATGCAAGCAGTAAACTTTCCATATCAGCCGCTCTGCATGCCTCCTGCGACCGAGGCAGGCAGCTCTACTGTTCCTAACGTAAAAAACCACGGAGACTCCAGAGCCCGCACGGACAACGATGATGGACTGACCAAACGTGCGCGCCGCCCCAGTAAAGTAAAGTTGAGCCGAGCTGAGCAGCACCGCGGCCAGGCCTGCTGCTGCTAATGCTCCTGCTAGCTAGCGGACTGGGCGCCGGGCGTCGCCGGCGGCGTCAGCGCGCATGGCGCATGCATGCACGGCTGCGCGTCGATCAGGTGATTCAGGCCATGGCAGTTGCAGGCCTGAGCGAGCGGAGGGCGATGCGAGGGAGGGAGACGTCGCCACCGGCTGGTCGATCGCTCGATGGATCCCCAGTTTTGTCCCATGTCCATCAATTAGCCAGCCCTGGCCGTCGCCGGCTGGCAGCAGCCTGCCGCCCTGCCCTGCGCGCCTCCCTCCATCATCTTGCGTGCATTGCCGCTGTGTCTGCGACGCTCCTGGGACTATTGGACCATGCATGCATGTATATACGCGAACGTCATGGCCATGGCTGGGGAATGGTGAGCAATGATGCGAACGACAAGGGCCGGGCCACCCGCCTGGGACGCGCCATGCATATGCCGATATACGTGCCTGGCTCATGCGGAGTTTCTTCTCTTCTTACCAAGCCACGCACGCACCCATCACTGGCTAGATGGTTGTATATGCTTCAGTCTTCTACGTACAATCGCAAATTCGTCTCCTAGCGTTGCTCATGCTTGAGTGTCACTTGGTTGGCCTCTCTCCGGGGCTATACGTACCTGGCTACCTGTGTTCGCTGCACCTAGCTACGTGTGTTGAATAAAGCACTACTAGAAAAAGGTCTATAGATGAGATTGACACTAATGGCGCACCAGACAAGCGGTGCGTCATTAGTATATACTAATGGCGCATCACCTTCCGATACGCCATTAGAGCTGAAACTACTAATGGTGCATCTGGCCCAGGGTGCGCCATTAGTATCAATTTTTTTTGAACTAGTGGGTCTGTCCAAACATACTAATGGCGCATCCAGACACAGTGCGCCATTACTAGTTGTAACTAGTAATGGCGCACCTGTCGGAAAGTGCGCCACTAATGTTGTTTTTTTATTATATTTTTTATTCTTTTTTTGCAAAACTACTCATGGCGCACTGTGGAACAGTGCGCCATTAGTATGTTTTTTTTTGCAAAACTACTAATGGCGCACCATCAGAAGGTGCGCCATTAGTAACCTGGATTACTAATGGCGCATTTAGAGTTGGTGCGCCATTAGTAAGTGGGCAGCAACAAGATATTTTGGACAGCCTCTCCTACCCACACTCACTTTCTCCCCACTTTATTCTCTCCACCTCCTCCTTGTCTCGGGTGCCTCCTCTTTTTCACCTCATTTCCATCATAGATTCATTCAATTTAAGTGGTTAAATTGCCTTGTTTTGATAGGTAAGTAAGGGGGGAAGCTATATTTATGTTGTTCTCCCTACAACAATGTGCACATGCACTTTTTATGGCCTAGCTAGATCTATGTATGTTCGTGGTGTTGCATATGTGTTTGTGTTTGGAGGTGTACCGGTATTTGAAATGCGATAGTTGCCAATATTTTGCCGGAATGTTGATTCATTTCCGTTTCGGCGAGAATTTTGGCATTAAGCATTCTTTTTGGTCCTATTTTTAGGAAAAGTCATGCCAAATTTTTTCTTGGGTCTAAAATATCGTTTTGCTCTACCTCGCAGGCGACCATGGTCCGCACGATGACCGAAGACATCGTGAATAGGTTTTTGAGGTCCGCGAAGGCCGAGATGCTTCAAAAGAACGAGACGGAGATAAGATGTCCGTGTCGAAGATGCAAGCTGAAGAGCCTTATTGCGGACCCGAAATCCGGGCAGGTGTGGGACCACCTGCTCTTGCGTGGTTTCATGGATGGCTATCGGTGGCAAGGTGATGAAGATGACTACGAAGTCGTCCATGGGGGCCGGGCAAGAAATGAGGAAGGACAGCAAGACAACCACCGCGGCTCGGGCGGGCGAGAAGACGAAGAATCCCCAGGAGATGATCACGACGGTGATGCTGTACACAGTCATCATGTAGAAGATGCAGGACATGATGATGAGGAAGATGCCGGAGCAGACAACGTGCATGATCATGAAGATGATGATGCCGGCGGAGCAGACGACGCTGGACCATCGATGGGCTGGGTGCAGGACCCTCATATTCAAGAGCTGCTTCTCAAGCAGACGGATAACGCAAGAGCTGCCGCCCGAGAGAAAGCCAAGATGGATCAACTTGAGTTAGACGCGGTTACTCCATTGTATGAAGGATGCAGGCCCAAGGATACCCGCCTGAAAAACGCTCATGGCTCTGGAGATGAAGGTAAAACACAAAATGACCGACGCATGCTTCGACGAGAACATGTCATTCTGGCACGAACGTCTTCCCAAGGGGAACAAGTGCCCGACCAGTTTGGAGGAGGCGAAGAAAATCGTGTGTCTCTGGATTTACCGCACGTGAAATACCATGTGTGCACGAACAATTGCATCATTTATCGGGACAAGCACGCGGAGTCTACCATATGTCCGGTGTGCGGCGTCACTCGATACAAGAAGAGGAAGAAAGCTCCTCGAAAAGTGGTGTGGTACTTTCCGATCACTCCTCGTCTGCAGCGGTATTTCGCGGATCCTAAGGTAGCAAAGCTCCTGCGTTGGCACGCAGATAGGGAGGAGAAGAAGCGAGAAGATGACGCAAATGATCCGGAGATAGATAAAAAAGACAAGATGCTGAGTCACCCTAAGGATGCGAGCCAGTGGCAAGCATTGAACTTCGAAGACCTAGAATTTGGGAACGATCCAAGGAACATCGTGTTGGGCGCGAGCACCGATGGAGTCAATCCGTTTGGCAGACAGAGAAGCACACATAGCACCTGGCCTGTGTTTGTGTGGATGTACAACCTTCCTCCCTGGTTGTGCATGAAGAGGAAGTACATTCACATGAGTATGCTAATTGAAGGACCGAAACAACCAGGAAACGACATCAATCTGTATCTGGGGCTGCTGAAAGAGGAGCTTGACACACTGTGGAAAACGCCAGCCAATACGTGGGACGCCGCAGAGAAAGAATATTTCCCTATGAGAGCCGCGCTGCTCACGACGGTGCACGACTATCTCGGTTACGGATATGTCGCGGGGCAGGTGGTCCACGGATTTTCTGGATGCGTCAGGTGCATGGATGACAAAACGTATCGCCAGCTAGATAGAGATCCCGGGTCTTCGAAAACCGTGTTCATGGGACATCGAAGGTGGCTTCGCGACGATGACCCGTGGAGAAAACGCAAGGATCTGTTCGATGGTGAAACCGAACCCCGAGGACGCCCGCGTACGAGGAGCGGCGGAAATAGACGAGCTGTTGAAAAATTGGAAAGATTGCCCACTGCCGGGAAAGAAGCAAAAGGCGCCAGAGCCGGGAAAGAAGCGAAAGGCGCCAAAGCCGCTGGTGAAGGTATGAAAAACGAGATCTGTTTTCTAGGACTTGCCATACTGGAAGATCCACCGTGTGCCTCACAGCCTTGATGTAATGCATATCACGAAGAACGTGTGCGAGAGTCTGCTTGGTACCCTGCTCAACATGCCAGAGAGGACCAAAGATGGGCCGAAAGCAAGGGCAGACTTGAAATCAATGGGCATCAGGCAGGAGCTTCACGCTATATATGATGATGATGATGATGATGATGATGATGATGAGGCGAAGCAGGACACGGAAAGTCATCGCAAAGGCAAAAAGGCCAAGAAGACCGGAAATGACTACCCTCCCGCGTGCTTCACTCTAAGTCAGGAGGAGATCGAGCAGTTTTTCACCTGCCTCCTAGGAGTAAAACTTCCTTATGGTTACGCGGGGAAGATAAGCAGATACCTAGACCCAGCGAAGCAGAAGTTCAGCGGGATGAAGTCTCACGACTGTCACGTGCTGATGACGCAGATACTTCCAGTTGCAATCCGTGGGATCATGGACGCGCACGTCCGTGAAACGCTATTTGGCCTATGCAACTTTTTCGACGTCATCTCTCGGAAGTCTGTTGGCGTGAGGCAACTCAAAAGGCTACAGGAAGAGATCATGGTGATACTATGCGAGCTTGAGATGTACTTCCCGCCCGCATTCTTCGACGTTATGGTGCATCTGCTAGTCCATATCGTGGACGATATCATCTAACTCGGGCCGACGTTCCTGCACAGCATGATGCCGTTCGAAAGGATGAATGGTGTTATCAAAGGATACGTTCGCAACATGTCACGTCCAGAGGGAAGCATAGCCAGGGGCTTTCTGACCGAAGAGTGCATCTCCTACTGCACGAATTATCTAGGCATCGAGAAACCCGTTGGTCTGCCCGTCAACAGGCACCTCGGCAGGCTCGCTGGATGGGGTCACCGTGAGGGTCGCCGCGAAATGCATGTCGACTTCGAGGGTCGACTCGCCGACTTTGAAAGAGCAAACCTAGTCGCGCTACAACATATAGACGTGGTCGATCCTTGGGTGGTAGAGCACAAAACCTTTATTAAGAAGACGTACAATGACCGAGGCCAACAGAGGACGGACGGAAATATACTCAAAGAGCACAACTCATGTTTCACGCGTTGGTTCAAGCAGAAGCTTCTGTCGTACCTTTTACATGAGGATTCTTCCGCGGAAGAACAACTCATATTCGCCTTGTCACAGGGCACCGACCACAACCTGATGACCTATGAGGCGTACGATATCAACGGCTACACATTCTACACCGAGGCCAAGGACATGAAGAGCGATGGTTATCAGAACTCCGGGGTAACGATGGAATCCTACACCGGTAACGACAAGGACAGATACTACGGAAGGATCGAGGAGATTTGGGAGCTGAGCTACGCTGGGGAGAAGGTCCCGATGTTCCGTGTCAGATGGGCGAAGAGCATCCTAAAAGAAGACCGGTATTTCACCACCATGGTTATACCCGAAGCCAAATCCAAGACCGCGGGCGCAAACGTCACCGCAAAAAATGAGCCATGGGTACTGGCTTCCCAAGTGGACCAATGCTTCTACATTACCGACCCGTCAAAGCCCAGTCGTGTTGTCGTGAGGAGAGGCAAAAGGAAGATCATCAGAATGGATGGAGTAGCCAATGAGCAAGACTTCGACAAGTACGGCGACCCGAGGATCGAACATGACGACGATGATGAAGTAGCAGCATACACCACAAGAAGAAGCAGGACCACCCTACCTAAAGGACGTCCGTTCCACAGAAGAACTCCATTTGCGAAAAAGAAGGGCAAGAAGACTGTGAACGGATAGCTAGCTAAGATCGATTGTATTTAAATCGTAGCCTTCATTTCTCGATTGTATTTCATGGGCACTTTTTGAACTATCATGAATATTTTTAAATTTCATGGACACTCGATCTCGATCCCCCTCCATCTCGATCGCTATCCCACCTCGCCAGATCCGGTCCCCCTCGCCGCCGAGCACCCCCCGGTCCACCGGCCGCCGCCGCGGACCCCCGCACCCTCGGTTCCCCTACTCAACCGCCGCCGCCGACC